>NW_006206760.1:2775613-2817276 GCF_000334495.1 Tupaia belangeri chinensis
AAAAAAAAAAAAAAAAGAAATGAAAAAAAATAGATTCAGGCAGTTTTTCTCACTGTAAGGCCCACACATTTTCTTTTACTCTTCAGTTTTTCATGATGGAATAGTTTAAGCATAGACAAAACTAGAGAGGATATATATTGCACCATCAATCCACGGACCAGTTGCAATGATTATCAACACAAGACTGATATTGTTTCATCGTCTATCTCCCTATCTAGTCTTCTACAACTAGATTATCTGAAGCCCCTCCCACACATACATACACCCTATCATGACCTGCCCATACATTAGTATGTATCTTCAAGAAAGAGGATTTTAAACCACAGTACCAGTGTGACATCCCAAAACAACAACAGTAATTTCTTCATATCTAAGGCTGGATGGGGGTACAGTGGTAAAACATGGCTGTGAGGTTAACACATGAAGGGGTTCCAGGTTTGTGTCTGGAGCCCTCCCTGACTATGTCGGCCATGTGTGTGCCCAATATCCAGGAATGGCTGAGACCGTGGATGGTCATGGCATCAAGACCCTGCTGGGGGTGTTGTCTCTCTGTCTCTCTTTCACTCCTGAAAAATAAATAAATAAACAACTTTAAAAGAATAAATACTTTCTTAATATCTTCAAACACGAAACTACCACTCAAATATCTCAGATGGCTCTACAAATGTATTGCTCTAGTTGGTTTGTTTTGATGGGGATAAAAAAAAAACAACCCACACAGGGACCAGCAGATGGCATAATGGCTTTGTTTCTGGACTCCCATGTAGTCGACTACAGTTCAAGTCCTGGACCTGGGGGCTTAAACTCACGCTGGGTGCATGTGTGTGTGTGCCCAAGATCCTGAGAGGAGAATGGAGGAGAAGGGATTGCGGCGTGACCATCCCCCCTGGGGGGTGATTTCTCGCTTTCTGTCTCTGTCTCTTTCTGTCTTTCTGGCAAGTGCACACGCCCTATAACAAAAACATTTCCAAAACAAAAGCAACCCACACACCACATCTGGCTAGGTCTTGTAGATTTCTTAATATATAGGGCCTCCTCTGTCCCAGCCAATCATTTCGTTAAAGAAACAGGATCATCTGCTCCCCTCCACATTCTAGATTTTGCTGATTATATCCCCCCTAGTGTCACTTGACGTCTTCCTCTATTCCCTATATTTTCTGAAAACCAGTAGTTAAATCCACCTGAATGAGTAGGTTCACGTTCATTTGTTCGACATCAAAACATCACAGACAGCACCCAGTGACCTGCAGAGGGGAAGTCTCTAGCCTAAGCTCACGAAGCTAATGAAGAACAGAACCAGGGCTAGAATTCGGTCTTCTGTCTCCAAGCCCCTAGCATCCCACCCCATCCCAAAACTGGATTCTAGAATGGTCTCCTTGGAATGAAAGGACAGTTGTTTGTCATTGACTCTTCTACCTCCATTATGAGAGAAGCCAGCAGAGGAGTGGTGGGAAAGGTCCACACTTTCTTTGACATATGGTAATATTTTTATTTGCAGCGGGTGCTGGCAGGGAGGGGTCTCCCCAAGCCTGGGTGGAGCTGTGTGGCATCTGCTTTGCCAGAGGACTGCAAATGCTTTGTTTAGCCAGAACTCAGTTCTCCGGGCATCGTTCTCAGCCTCTCTCTCCTTTTCAACATCGAAAACCAGTTCACCTGGGTGAACGCTGACAGGCCCATTTCATCTCTTTGACTTGCTCGTTTTCATTGGTGGGAAAGAGGTGTATGTGTTTTGCTCACTGGCAAAGCTGGATGCCTAAGGAGGTGCATGGAATTCCTATTGGTGGAATAGGAAGGGAACACCAATGAGCAGGCGACCACTCTATGCATTTCCCAAGTAAGCCTACCTCCCCCCACCCAATTCTGCTACCCTGATCTTGAGGATGTCAGAACCAAGGCTGTGTAACACAGATAAACAGAAATATTCCTATCACAAGAGGAAGAAACCCACCCCATTCCCAAAGTGGGAGCAGGAGTGAACATGGCTCAAATACGCAATAATGATGAGCGATGGCATTTACAGAATACTTTGTTTCATCTCACAACAGCCCTGCAAGGTGGAAGGTAGGCCCTGCTGCTACCTGAGTCTGCAGATGAGGAAGAATGTGCGGTCACACGATTTAGTGACAACAGAATGCAAGTCCAGGTTTTTCTCATTTCGTGTCTGTGACTTAATTAATAGGTTACAAAATCAGCGAGAGCTATTAGGGCGGGGTAGTTAGAAGGGAGAATTCGTAGGGTTTAGGTAATGCACCCTGGGATCCCCAGTTATTAGGGACCAGTCATCTTCCATTTTAAAGTAGTGTCTTTTTGTTTTGTTTTGTTTTTTGTCTTTTTGGTTTTTCTTTTTGTTTGTTTGTTTTTTGAGAGTTTTTTGCTATAGGGTGTGGGCACTCACCAGAAAGACAGAGAGACAGAAAGTGAGAAATCATCCCCTGGGGGGATGGTCACACTGCAATCCCTTCTCCTCCATTCTCCTCTTGGGATCTTGGGCACGCACGCACATGCGCCCAGCGTGAGTTTAAGGCACCGGGTTTGGGAATCGAACCGCAGTTGACTACATGGGAGTCCAGTGACACAGACATTACGCCATCTGTTGGTCCCAAGTGTTGTTTCTAATTTGCTACAGGGTATGTGTATTCACCAGAGAGAGCCACAGAGAGAGAGGGAAAGTGAGAAAGCACACTCCCCCGCCCCCCTAAAAAATAAGGGATGGCCGCGCCAAAATTCCTTTCTCCTGCATTCTCTCTCAGGATTTTGGGCATGCATGTGCATGTTTTTCAAACCATCAGGTTCCAGACTAAAACTACATAATCAGCCATGTGGGATCCAGTTACCTTAACCGCCATGCCACCAGCTAGCCGGTCTATTTTAACCCAGGAAATGTTAAAGGAATGTATTAAGTGCATTTGGGACAGGAAGAGTCCACCAGGAATTGACTCTGGAGAAGCCCCAATTTAGCACCATCCTGCTCTTTCTCAAGTCCAGGATCCTCAGGGAGGACTGTCAGGGTCATATATGGCCCATGCAATGCCTTAGCGTCAATCTGAAAGTAGCACCTCGTCTGGGTGTATGAACTGCAGAAATGTGCTCCCTGGGAGGGTCATGCTGCAAAGGTACTGTCTGCACTAGGGCTCATTGCACGGCCCCAGCGAAGCAGGTCTCAGCCCCTTCCATGTCCCTGCTGCTATAAGGAAGAGCACAGTGGAGCCCTGGTGAGCTAATCTCACTTCCCAACCAGGACTCTTCACACGTGTTAAGCCCAAGCTGAGCTATTGCCGTGTTCTGGTGGTTCACATGACTGTGGTCTCGTGTCAGCTCATAGGCGTGTGGGACCCAATTACTAGATTACTCAATGTGCCAGTTTTCTTTTTCTTTCTCTTTCTTTTCTTTTCTTCTATTCTTTCTTTCTTTCTTTCTTTCTTTCTTTCTTTCTTTCTTTCTTTCTTTCTTTCTTTCTTTCTTCTTTCTTTTTTTCCTTTACCACATTCAAGTTTGTGGCAGCCAAATTTCCCCCAGTGTCACTGGTTTGACTCACGGGGCCAGGCTGGCATTACATAAACAGGCAGCGCAGAGGTCATGACCTTCAGCACACCATCTCTTTTCCATTGGGTGCGCTTCTGTCATTGACGTCTGCAAAGGAGCATGAAAATGAATTGGTGTTCTAGCAACACTGTTTAAACCAGGCTACACACGCAAGATAAATGTGAGCCAGTATGAATCGCTGATGGGAAGAAACATTAGGAAGCAAATAAATATAAACAATGATCGCAGCTAACTTAAGAATGCTTAGAAAAATCCAGAAAGATGGGACCGGCAGTTAGCGTAATGGCTATGTCGCTGGACTCCATGTAGTTGACCGCGGTTCGCGTCCCGGACCCGGTGGCTTAAAACTCATGCCGGGCGCATGTGCATGCGTGCCCAAGATCCCGAGAGGAGACTGGAAGAGAAGGGATTGCGGCGTGACCATCCCCTCTGGAGGGTGATTTCTCGCTTTCTGTCTCTCTGTCTCTGTCTTTCTGGCAATCGCATGTGCTCTGTAGAAAAATTCTCTAAAAAAAAAAAAGAGGGAACCAGCAGTTAGCGTAATGGCTATGTCGCTGGACTCCATGTAGTTGACCGCGGGTCGCGTCCCGGACCCGGTGGCTTAAAACTCATGCCGGGCGCATGTGCATGCGTGCCCAAGATCCCGAGAGGAGACTGGAAGAGAAGGGATTGCGGCGTGACCATCCCCTCTGGAGGGTGATTTCTCGCTTTCTGTCTCTCTGTCTCTCTCTGTCTGTCTGGCGAGCACACGCGCCCTATAGTGAAAACCTCTTAAAAAAAAAGACTCAAGAGCTAAATGGAAGAGACTCTAACCTTCTAAAGGCAACACAGTTCAAGCATCAAGAATTGCAGTGGATTGAAATACAGCAATGTTTGTAAACCAATGGGTTTTTAATTATGCAAGGAAAGCAAAAACAAAACAAAAAACCCTTCCCAAGTTACTCTTAGAGGAGCTAGAAAACAATTCTTTTTTTTTTAATTAGTAAAAATAGAAGGAAAAAATTTAAGTATTTATCCTGCTTTTATTGTGTAGAGCTTAGGGTAACCAAATAGCTTATGAAGGAAAATGTTTTATGGAGTTATTACAGATAATACGTGGAGCAGGGATATTAGAATAGCACCATTTCAATCTCTGATAAACAGCTTAGGCAAAGGACGCTAACGTTACAGAAAGACACACAGCCAAACGGTACGTGCTTCCTGATGGAATGATCGCACCTCCATCCATGAAGTGTTCATACCAAAAGAAAAATAATCTAAATCAGGTTGCACTTTTACATGGGACTCCCAGTTTATAAGAAATGCAGGAGGCAGGGAAATGTTTTAAATGGCACCATGGAGGATGAAATCAGCAAAATCCAGGCTGTGGACAACTTAATTTCGTCAATGTATAGATTGCAAAGGGAAAGGGAGGGGTGGCATACAGATTGAAAGAGACTAATTGCGATGAACTTACTTGGATTCTGTTTTGGGGTAAAAGCCTTTAAAACATTTTTGAGGCAATCAAGGAAACTGAAATACTGCCTGGATATTTGAATTAATTAAGAAATTATTCTTCATTTTTTAAGGTGCAATAACAGCTGTAGTTATACCATTAAAAAATAATCCTTGCCTGGACCAGCAGTTGGCATAACGGCTATGTCACTGGACTCCCATGTAGTTGACTGGGGTTTGAGTCCCGGACTCGGTGGCTTAAACTCATGCTGGGCACATATGCGTGCGTGCCCAAGATCCCGAGAGGAGAATGGAGGAGAAGGAATTGCAGCGTGGCCATCCCCCCTGGGGGTGGGGGGTAATTGCTCGCTTTCTGTCTCTCTCTTTCTTTCTGAAGAGCGAATGCGCCCTATAGCAAAACCTCTCCAAAATAAATAAACAAATAAATAAAAATAAATAACCCTTATCTTGGGCAAGCCCATTGCTTAGTGGTTAAGACAGCAGGATTCCTGATGGCTTTGTGGTTGAGTCTAGGACTCAGCAGCTTGAAAAACACACCAGGTACATATACCTGTGTTCCCAAAATCCTGAAAAGAGGGAAAAATGGAGAAGAAGGGATTGCAGTGTGACCATGCCCCATGGAATGTGGGTGCTGTCTCTTTCTCTCTCTGTCTCTTCCTGGTAAATGCAAGCACCGTCAGGCAAATTTTTTTTAAAAATTGTGTCTTTTAGAGTTGTATTATGAAGTGTTATGGATGAAAATATGATTTCTTTTACTATTTTTTTTTAACTGCCAGGGGTACGTGCGCTCAACAGAGAAAGAGAAGGAGATGAAGAAAGCACCTGCTTTAGGGGAAGGTCAGTCCTTTTTCCTCCTTCTCATTAGATTTTGAGCACATTTGCACATGAACCCTGCGTGTTTTTCAAGTAGCCAGGGCTGGGATTCGAACTACTGTCAAATACATGTGATCTAATTTCCAATGCACAACATTTAAAGACTGCACTCTGGAGCCAGCTCGGGAATACAATTTTTAAAATTTGCTTTAATATGTTTCAAGAGTAAATGTGAAGTAAATGTAGGATAGATGGGAGAGGGATCGGCCGCGAGTTGGTTGTCATCCTAGCAGAACAGCCTGTACATAATTTCGAATTAAACTACAGAAGTTCCACTGCAACCTTGATAAAGATGTCTAGAAACAAACAAACGGCCTATGGGCGAGCAGACCACGCGGCTAGTAGGAGGAAGATGCACTCTGAGAATGCCCACTTGTGTGTTAAGCCGGTTAGGGTAACACTTCACAGAGGGAATGGAGGTTGTATCAGTTAATCTGGTGAGTTCGTTAAACGGCCATCACTTAAGCGAACTCATTACATACAAGTCAACAGTGATTCTGTTGGTGTTGCATAGTCTTCTATACCAGCTTTTTGGTCAGTTTACTTCTTTGAAAAGAGAGAGAGACCGAAAAAAGAAGAGAGAGGAGAAAGTCAAGAACTCTCAGAGTGTTATGCTGCAGCCCACCACTGACACCCCTGCCCCAGCATTCCCATAAACCCAGGACCAAGCACACACATGCCCAGAGTATATGGGTCAACCAAGGAATTAAACCCACGGGAACCAGCAGTTAGTGTAATGGTTATGTCGCTGGACTCCCACGTAGTCGACCGCAGTTCACGTCCCAGACCCGGTGGCTTAAAACTCATGCCGGGCGCGTGTGCGTGTGTGCCCAAGATCCTGAGAGGAGAATGGAGAAGGGATTGTGACATGGCCATCCCCCCTGGGGGATGATTTCTTGCTTTCTGTCTCTAATGTCTCTCTCTGTCTGTCTGGCGAGCGCACGCGCCCTATAGCAAAAATCTCTCCAAAAAGAAAAAAAGAAATCAAACCCACAATCTTCCACGTGGACCCAGCCTTGTTTGAGGAGTGCATCATAGCCATGCCGCTGAACTAATCCTATTCCATTCTATTTTTCCTTTGGTCAGAGAGCACATGTGCTTGTGGGTGTGTTTGTGTGTGTGAGAGAGAGAGACAAAGAGAGAAAGCATTCCCCAGTGGGGCGTGGTCATGCCACAATCCTTTTTCCTTCAATTCTCTTTCCTGTCAGGATTTTTGGACATGCACATACATGTGCCAAATGTTTTTTAAGCTTCTATGGCCAGGATTTAAACCATAATCAGTCACGTGGGAATCTGGCTTCCAGTGCACAGTGCTTAACCACGATGGGGCTGGACCCCCCCACCTCCAATTTTTTTTTTAATAATGATCTTGTATTATAACTTGTTTGTCAAAGGGGGGAAATCAACACTTTATTTTGTTGCTAGTGCTTTTTTAGTAAATCCCTTCACAAAGTAATAGAATGCAAACACAAAGCAAACGTGCAGTGAATACTGGGAACTCGTGCACCCTTGTATCCGGTGAGTGGCTGGGTTCTGCACAGCACTACGGTCTAAGCATCAGCAGTTGTCTTTGTTCCTTGTTGCAAGGACAATGGAGACATTTAGTGCTGTTGTAATCAGGTAGTATTTACTCAGTGCTGCAGCACTCAGAGTAATCCCAACTCTGCACTAAGAAGGTTCACACACGCTAATGTTCACATTCTAGTTTCATTTTGACTACAGCATTGCACAGAAACCAAATGATCAAATCTGCATTTCCTTCTAAATCTATATGCAAATGGTTGAGCAGGGATTCCCCCTCATAGCTGGCATTCCTCAGCAAGAAGGATTCTGGATAACCTCGAGCTCTGAAGATATGAATTGCCTAAATGTCAGTCTAATCGAGCTGAATTGAGCACTTCCTGTGTTTTGCCAGATTTTGCAGATCTCATTGCAAGCTGGCTCCTCTGTGACTTATCATCACTACTTTGCTTTCAGATCAACTGTTAATTCTCACAGTCCTCCTGGACCAAGCGAGAGGAACCAGCAGAGGTATACAGCTATGGCTGCACTCATTTTCATCATTTGACAGATGGAGAAGCCAAGGTTCCAAGTCAGGTCTGTTTTTATCACAGGGGGGCATGCTACGTCTCCTCTGACTCCCAGCTTTGATGGTAGGGCACACCACACATAGGATGTATTTTCTAACAAACTTTGGGAAATAAGTCCAGATCATCGCAGTTACAACTTCAGGAGAGTTTAAAAGTGTAACTGCAAAATTGTGCCTCGGACTTACCTTCTGTTGCTGTCCCCTCAGCACTTCACTACAAGCTTCTAGAAGTCTCAGTATGAAGTTCTTCCAGAAAAGTCACATCACTTAAAAATTGTGTAGTCCAAAATAAAGGTATCTTGTCTTCAGACTCCATAAATACAATGATGTCACTCACCAATCGTACATTCACGATCATCTCCATATTTAATCAGGGCAATGTGATTAGTGATTAGTTATGTCAAATTTCCACATGATAGCAACATCAAACAGAATAAAAAACAGAATGAGATATACAACAGCTCCTTCTGAAGAATCTTTCTCAGTCTACACCTTTTTCTAAAATTTGCATTCCTCTCTCTTTTATTCTTTTGTCAGCAGATCACTCTCTCATGAAAACCTGCTGGCATTATTCAAAGTACTAAACCAAAGAACTAAAGGAGTTCTCTTTTTTCCCACTTTATTGAAGTATAGCTGACAAATAAAATAAAAGTTATATACATATATTTAAGTATACAATGAGATGTCAGAAAAGTTGTGATGTATTTTTCTTATGCAAAAATGTATAACTTTCCTGATAACCCTATATATATATATATATATACACACACACACACACACACACACACACACACACACACACGATGAGATGATGAAATCAAGCTAATGAACATATCTGACATCTCATACAATCACTTTTCTCTTTCTTTTTTTTTTTTGATGAGAGGTTTAAGATCTACTCTCTTAGCAAATTTCAAATATGTGCTACAATATTATTAACTATGGTTACTTATGCTGTGCATTAAATCTCCAGAGTGTATTCATTGTGCGTAACTGAAACTTCTTACCTTTGGACTAACAACTTCTCATTTTCTCCCCACCTACCATGCCCCTGGAAACCACTATTCTATCTCTCTGCTTCTATGGCTTTTACTTTCTTAGATTCCACATATAATTATGATCATGAAGAATTTGTCTTTCTGGGGCCGGCAGGTGGCATGGTGATTGGGGATGCTGGACTCCCACATGGCTGACCGTGGTTCGAGTCCCAGACCTGGCAGCTTGCTTTCTTACTCTCTCTCGCTCACTCTGTCTCTCCCTGGTCAAAATAAAATAAATAAATAAATAAATAAATAAATAATGAAATAAAATGATTATTTAAAAAAAAAAAAGAATTTGTCTTTCTGGGCCTGGCTCAATTCATTTAGTATAATGTCCTCCAGTTTAACCCATGTTGTCACAAATGAAGCATTTGTATTTTTTAAGGCTGAATATTAATTTATTATATATATATTTCTTCATCCATTCACCTCTTTTTTTTGAGAGAGAAATTTTTGCTGTATGTATATGTGCTCCCCAGAGAGACAGAAGGTGAGAAATCACCTCCCAAGGGACTGGACACACTGCAATCCCTGCTCCTCCATTCTCTTGGAATTTTGGGCATGCATGCACAAGCTCTTGGCATGAGTTTCAAGCGACCAGGTCTGGGACTCAAACCACAGTCAGCCACATGGGAATCCAGCACTTTAACTACTATGCCACCTGCTGGTTCTCATCCATTCACCTCTTGATGGGCACTTAAATTGATTCCATATCATGGCTGCTATGCATAATCAAGATAAACATGAGAGTACAGATACCCTTTTGAGATATTGATTTTATCTCTTTGGAATATATCCATAGATGTGAAATTGTTGGATCACATGGTAGATGTGATTTTAAGTTTTTGAGTAGTATCCATGCTGTTTTTCATAATGGCTGTACCAATTTACTTTCCCACCAAGTGTTCCCTTTTCTGTTTGTCCTCACCAACACTTGCAATCTTTTGTCTTTTGATGAAAGCTATTCCAACAAGTGAGAAGTGATATGTCATTGTAGTTTTGATTTGCATTTCACTGATGATTAGTGAGTTTAGCACTTTTTTCAAATTTTTGTTGACCATTTTTATGTTTTCTTTTGAGAAATGCCTGTTTAGATACTTCACCTATTTTCAAATCAGACTATTGTTTTCCTGCTATTGAGCTGTTAAGTTCTTTATGTATTTTGGATATTAACCCCTTATCAGATGTATGGTTAGCAAATATTTTCTCCTATTCCATAGGTTATCTCTTTATTCAGTTGATTGTTTCCTTTGCAATGCAAATGCAAATTTTTTTGTTTGATGCAATTCTATTTGTCTATTTTTACCTCTGTTGACTGTGCTTTTGAGGTCATATCTTAAAAAACTATTACCTAATGTCAAGAAGTTTTTATTTTTCATTTGGAAGTTGTTTAGGAAGTTCTATCTGAGCTTCCTGTCCTTCTCCCCTGGAGAAGGCTATAAAATGTAAAAAAGATTTTTTTAACCTTCGGAAGCAAATAGTAAGTCCCTTATATGAGAGATGACTTCCCTATATCTGGAGTAAAGAAATATTCTCATATTTATCTGTCACAGAGAAGAATAAACCCTACGTAATCATGGTATGTGATCCTTTTAATGTGGCGTTGAATTTGAATCACTAGAATTTTGATGAGAATTTCTGAACCTATGTTCGTCATGAATATTGGCCTATAATTTTCTCTTCTTATAGTTTTTGTGTTGGATATCAAGGCAATTAGGGTCTTATATTGGGTTGTTGGAAAAATCATGATGGATTTTTGCAACAGATGGCACTAGTTCATTTTTGGAAGTACTAGAGTCATTTATATCTATGCTATTGCTATGTCATTTGACAGCTGACAGTTCTAGCTTTATTCTAAAATAAATTTAGCTATTTTGTTGAGTTTTGGAGATTTTACAAGTTGAAGATGGAAGACCAAACTGTGCATTTTTACCATATTTTACTGTTTTACTTCCATAAAGAGTAGAACGTACGTCGAGCTTGTGAAAAGTTGTGTACAGTTTATGGTGACAGTGCTCTACAGGAACATCAGTGCCAGTCATGGTTCATGAAATTTCATGCTGGTGATTTTGATCTCAACAATACTCCTTGGTCAGGGAGTCCCACCAAGGTTGATGACAACAAAATAAAGGCATTGATCGAGTCAAACCCACATTACACAACATGAGATATTGTAGAAACATTGAACATCTGTCATTCAAGCATTCATGACCACCTGGAGAAGCTGGGATAAATAAGCAAGGTCAACATTTGGGTTCCTCATGAACTCAAAGACGTTCATTTGACAGTGTGTATAAACATCTCCAATATGCTCATTAAACATGAGGAAAACAATCCTTTTTTTGAAGTAACTGATAACTGGTGATGAGAAGTGGATTGTTTACAACAATGTGGTGTGCAAATGGTCTTGGTCTCAATGTGATGATTCTCCTCAAATGACATCAAAAGCAGACATTCATCAGAGGAAAGTCATGCTCTCAACATGATGGGATTCAAAGGTGTCATGTTTTTCGAGCTCCTGCCAAGGAACCAAACAATCAATTCAAATATATACTGTCAGCAATTGGACAGTTTGAACAAATCAATCATCCAGAAATGTCAGAGCTCATTAACCATAAAGAAGTTGTGTTCCATCACAACAACACAAGACCACACACAAGTCTGACCACCCGTCAAAATTCCTGGAGCTTGGGTGGGTTGTGTTGCCACACCCACTATACTCACCTGATCTTGTGCCATCAGACTTCCACTTGTTTCACTCTTTTAAAAACTCCTTGCATGCCATAACGTTCAATTCAGTTGAAGCTGTAAATCAGCACTGCGTTCTGTTTTTTGCCAATAAAAACAAGTCCTTCTATAAATGAGGAATTATGAAGCTCACTGAAAGATTGCAAAATGTTATCAAACAAAATAGGCAATATATCATTGATTGATCTTTGTTCTTCATATAAATAAATAACTTTTGAAAAACATAGAAAAATATGTCATGAATTTTCCAACAATGCAATAAAATGGGCTTGGAGATGTCCCCTCCTATTCCATTTTTTTAGAATAGTTTGAGAAGGGTTGGCATTAATTCTTTAAATATTTGGTATAACTTACCTGTGAAGTCATCAGGCCCTAGATATCCTTTGTTGGGAGGTTTTTGATTACTGATACAATCTTCATCCTCATTATTAATCTGTTCAGATTTTCTATGTCTTCATGATTTGATCTTAGTAAGTTGTATGTTTCTAGGACTTTCCTTGAGGTTATACAAATTGTCAGCATGTCATTGTTCATAGCATCTCATGATCCTTTGGATTTCTATGGTATCGGTTGTAATGTCTTCTCTTTCATTTGTAATTTTCTTTATGAATTTTCTTCATCTAGCTAAAGATTTGTCGATTTTATTTGTCTTTTCAAGAAAATGAACTCTTAGTTTCATTGATCTTTTTTTATTCTTCTAACTTCTAGCTCTTTTCTCTAAAAAAAAAAAAAGAACGTCAATCTCTAGCTCATTTATTTCTCCTCTAATTTTTATTACTTCATTTCTTCTGCTAACTTTTGGGATTAATTTATTCTTTTCTAAATTCCTTGAAATGAAATTGGGTGTTTTTTAACTTTCTTTTTCCTTCTTTTAGCTTTTCAGAAATTTAATTGTTATCCATCTCCATAGTATATAATATATTAATAATTTTTCAAAAATATGGATTATATTACCCTCAAATCAAGGATATTACCATATATATCTTTTCCACTGGAGAACTTTACATTCTCATGTCTGTCAAGTATTTGCTCCCTCAGCCCCTCCCAGTCACCCATTAAGTTCCCTCTAACAACTTCTTTTGCTGCATTCTGGAAGTTTTGACCTGTTCTGTTTACATTTTTGTTAGTCTTTTCCTTTTGGTTTCTTCTTTAACCCACTGGTTATTTAGGAGTGTGGTGTTTAATTTTTGCATTTGTGAAATTTCCTTTATTTTTCTTTTTTGCAATTATTCATTTTTGAAATACTGTTGTGGTTGAAAAAGATACAGTGCTTTTAATTGTCTGAGGGTATGTGCACACACACAGAGTGATGGCACCTCACACACACACTGGGGCATGGCCATCCTATAATCCCTTTTCCTCTATTCCCTATCCCATCAGGATTTTGAATGCTTGTTCATGCACCCAGCATGTTTTTCAAACTGCCAGGCAGGGACTCAAACCATAGTCAGCCAGGTGGGATCTGGCTCCCAGTGCTACTACACTACAGGACTGACCCTGATACAATTTTTTCAATTTGTTAAGACTTGTTTTGTGAGCTAATATATAATCCTGGATTGTATTCTGCTGACATTGGATGAAATGTCTTCTATCCATTAGGTATGAATGTATCCGTTAGGTCCCTTTAGTCTATAACCTTCAAATCCACTGTTTTCTTATTGATCTTCTGTCTAGGAGATTTATTTATTGTTGAAAGTGAAATTGATATGTTCTATTGTATTTCTGTTCATTTTTCCCTTCAGCTCTGTTAACATTTGCTTTATATATTTAGATTCTCCAATGCTGAGTGCATATACTTTTTCAGTTGTTATATCTTCTTGATGAATTGACCTCTTTATCATTATATAATGACCTTCTTTGTTTCTTATAACTTTCCTACTTTCCTGTTTTTCTTAAAGGCTATTTTATTTGGGGCCAGCCAGCAGCAAGGAGGTTTAGGTGGTTGGATCCCACATGGCCAAATGTGTGGTTTTAGTCCCAGACCTGGTGGCTTGAAAATCATGCTGGACGTATGTGCATGTGTGCCCAGAATCCCCCTAGGAGAATGGAGGAAAAGGGATTGTGATGCAGTCATGAGATCTGGAATGATTTCTTGCTTTCCTTCTCTCTCTGTCTCTCTCTGGTGAGTGCACACACCCTATAGCAAAATCCATGGGGAAAAAAAAAAAAGGATATCTTATTTGATGTAAGTATAGCCATATTCACTCTCTGTCAGTTACCATTTGCATGGGATACATTTTTAAATTCCTTTATTTTTTGCATGTTTCCTTAATGCAAGTGTCATGTAGGCAGCAAATTATTTAATTTTATTATTTTAATCCATTCAGACACTCTATACTTTTTTGACTGGAAAAATTAACCCAGTTATCTCTAAAATCATTTTTTTTTTACCAGCAGTGCTTACTATTGCCACTTTATTAAAATTTTTTTGACCATTTGGTAGTTTCTTTGCTCCTTTCTTTCTCTTGCTGTCTTTGTGAGATGATCATTTTATAGTGGTATAATTTTTTATTCCTCTTCCTCTATATTCTGCATACCTACTACAAGCATGTTTCTTTTAAAAAAAAAGTCTTGGCAGAGGGCACATGTGTTTTTCAAAGAGACAGAGAAAAGTAGGAGCGGGAGAAAACACTCCCCATGGGGCATAGTCATACTACAATCCTTTCTTCTCCACTTTTCCATCCTATTACGATTTTTGGCCCTGCATCACACATAGCTGGTATGTTTTTCCAACTGCCAGGTCCCAGATTCAAAACACATGGCCAGGATCAGCAGATAGTGTAATGGTTACGTTGCTAGGCTCCCACATAGTCAACCACAGTTTGAGTTCTGAATCCGGCAGCTTAAAACTCATGATTGGTGGGTATGCATGCATGCCCAAAATCCCAAGAGGAGAATGGAAGAGAAGGGATTGTGATGTGGCCATCCCATCTAGGGGTGATTCCTCACGTTTTGTCTTATCTCTTCAGCAAGTGCACAGGCCCTACAGAAAAAATCTTTTTAAAATAAACAAATAAATAAAGTACCTCAATAGAATCTCTATACCTATTCCTTTTAGAGTTCTTTGGGCTTCATGGGTCTATATATCCAGAGTTAGAAAGTTTTCTGGGGCCACCAGGAGGCATAGTGGTTAAGGCTCTGGACTCCCACATGGCCAACCACAGTTTGAGTCCCAGACCTGGCAGCTTGAAAATCATATTGGGCATGTGTGCATGCATGCCCAAAATCCTAGGAGGAGAATGGAGGAAAAGGGACCGTGGCATGGCCATTCCCCATGTGGTGATTTCTTACTTTCCTGCTCACTTCATGGCCATTCTCCATGTGGTGATTTCTTACTTTCCTGCTCACTGAGTCTTTCTTTCTCTCTCTGGTGAGCTCATGTGCCCTATGGCAAAAAAAATTTTTTTTTAATTTCCTGCATTTTGAAGGAGCTTAAAAAAGTTCATAGATGGGACTAGCAGTTGGCGTAATGGCTATGTCGCTGGGCACATGTGTGTGCATACCCAAGATCCTGAGAAGAGAATGGAGGAGAAGGGATTGCAGCATGGCCATTGCCCCGGGGGGTGATTTCTCGCTTTCTGTCTCTCTGTCTCTCTGGGGAGCCCTTGCACCCTATAGCAAACCCTCTCAAAAAAAAAAAAAGTTAATGGAAAATGGAATTAAAGTATGAGTTTATTTTGGTGCAAAAAGAAAAAAATCAGACTCTTCATACAGTTGTTCATAATATGTATTTTCAATGAATTTTTTTGAAGACTTCAAAAAATTTTTAAAGTTTTCTGCCCCTTCTCTTTCCTTTTTTTTGTAATTACTATAATGTACATACTTATTTGCTTGATTGGAGTCCCATTAGTCCCATAGACTTTCTTCACTCTTTTTCATTCCTTTTCTTCTAGTTTCTTTCCATAATTTCAGTGACTTGTTCTCTGGCTTGCTCATTCTTTCTTCTCCTTAATTAAGTCCATTGTTGAAGGTGTCCATAGCATTTTTCATGTCAATAATTTAGCTCTTGAACCCCAGAATTTCTGTTTGGTACTTTTTCATGATGTCTCTTTGCTGAACTTCATGTTTTGTTCCTGTATTGCCTTCCTCATTTTGTTTAATTGTCTATTTGCTTTCTTTTACAGCTCACCGAGCTTTTTAAAGATAATTATTTTATTTCCTATATCAGGCAGTTTGTAGATCTTCCTTCTTTTGGGGTTAGTTATGGGTGTTTTATTTTCTTTCTTTGATGATGTCACATCTCCCTGACTATCCGTGATCTTTGTGGCCTGAGTTGGTGTCTATTTATTTGAAAAGATAGGAGTGTATTCTGATTTTCACAGACAGACTTTGGCAGGAAACACTCTTCATAAGTCAGCCTGTCCAGAGATTCTGGGGAGGCCGACTAGTAAGGCCTGCAGGAAAACTTGCTGCCGAAGTCTGCAGTGGACTTTCCTGATATCTGGGTCCACAAGGGCTGACCTGTCACCAGTTTCTACTAGAGTGGGATTGGAGATTGGGCCCAGGGTGTGGGACCTGGAGCTGGGTCTGTGGAGGCTGGCTTGGTGCTGGGGTGACCCAAGTGCCTGAGTCCTCGTGGACAGGCCTGACCCTGAGTCTGTGGGAGTTAGTCTGATTACAGAGTCTCCTGGGGCAGGCCTGGATCCTGAGTTTTCTGAAGAGGGCTTGTACCCTTGCATCCTAGTGTTGAGGCTAGCTCTGCAGAGTTAGGCCTGGTTTGTGGCTCTATAGGAGTTTATTTGGTGCCAGAGACCGCTGGGGAAGGCCTGATGTTGGAGTTGGTGGGTAAGGTAGGTGTTCATTTTACTCTCCCTCTTCATGTGGAGGGAATCGCTTTTTGCATTGTGCTGTATGGACTTGTGGGAGTGGTGACTCAGGTAATGTGAGAATAAATACTTCCTCAGCCTATTCAGTGAACCTAAATCATATGCTTCTTATTATAAATAAATGTGTTCTTAACTGTAAACCCCAAGCCACTCCATCATCGCTCAATTCTGAGCAAACTGCAATTTACAACATTCTTCAAAAGAATAAATCAATTCGAATGCACCATCAGGAAATAAATCAGCAGAATACCATCTGTAAGAAACCAAGCTAATGGCAATTAAAGGCATCTTTTTGCTGGAGTGTTTGGGGTATTAAACTGCCAATCTTATCTGTTACCTAGCTTATAATTTTGGGAGGTAATGTCTGTAACAGTAGATGCAATAGCTTGGAGATTTCATGTCTATCATCAACTAGTACTTGGAAAAATATTGTAGAACAACTATTAATCTGGCTTGATAGTCTTTCCTTAGAATGACGGTTTTTACTTAGAATGTGAGCTCTAAGACTTAAGCCACTATATGTGACTATTAGTTTACAAGATGTGGATTTTTTTAAAAAGCACTCTAAATTGACATTAACAGGGGTTGGTCTTCCAGGAGCAAAATTATTTATTTATTCCAGTAGTGCAAATATTTAACAACTGGCATAACAGAGGTCCCAACCTATTAAATAAGACACTCAACTAATAAAAAATGGTGCTCAACCAATTATAACTGTAGCAGGTTGCAAATAGCTTGTATGTCCCTTTGGGAGCAATCCGGCTGCGATATTCACCATTATCATAGAGAAATGTCTTTGAGACTGTACGTCTGTTGTCATAGATGCTTTATGACCCAAGCTAAAATGCCAATCATGCTCAGCTTTAGAGTTATGCATAGCTTTTGATTCTGACCAGCAAATCTTCCACTTAATCAAAAACCCAATTCACCACAACAGGGTGTATTCCCCCAAATGGTCTGATCTTTTTCCAAATCCATTCCAAAAAATGTTCACAGCAAGGCAAGTGAGCTTAGAAGAAAGAGCTCACCAGTGGGCAGGTTCGATGGGTGGTCTGCTCTTCCCCAGGATTTTTCCATGCTCTGCCAGACAAGATGAGGAAGGAAGGTCCTGACTGGAGAAAAAGGAGGTCTCTACCAAGGTATCCCATGAATGAATTCGCCAAATGGAGAGATTAAGTCCATAATTCAAAAAGACAAAGGCACGTGGCCATCCAAGGGACCTAGTAAGAAAGTACAGGCAAATCAGAGTTTTTCAAGGGTGGTTCTAGAATGCTTACAACAGAAACTCTTGACATTTTTCTTAAAATTAAAGATTCTAGGCCCCCACTGCACATCTAATGAATCAGAATCTCTGGGAGTGAGTCTGGGTTCTGCATTTCACACCAGTTCACCAACTGATCCTTATGCAAGCTAAAGTAAGAGAACCAATGAGTCTAGATTATGATTATAAGACTTGAAAGAGGAATGAGACATGAAAAGAAGTACTGGCTGATTCAGGTGAACTGGGCATCACATAAGATTCAATTTAGGGAATTTAGGGGTTTTTAAAGAATAAATATAGCCACAGTGGCACACATTGCAAAACGCTATACTTCATATTCTGGGAGTACAGGAGAGGCTTTGGTTCAATTCTTGGTCTAACCTAAAGATTGGGCACAATGGTGTCCTCTGTTATTCTAGTGCTTGGGCAGGCTAAGGCAGGAAAACCACAAGCTCAAAGCTGGCCTGGGAAACAGCAAGACTCTGCTAGAGCCAGGCATGGAGTTGTATGCCTATAGTCCCAACCAAGGAGCTGAGGCAGGAGGATCACAATATGGAGAGATACTGTTCAAAAACAAAACAAAACAAACAGGGTACCTCTTTCCTTTCAATGATCACATGCTGCAGAAAACCTACAAAGGACATAATCTAGTAATCCTTTCCAAACAGTATATGGAAGCAGAAGATAGGAATGAAAAGACAGGATTTTACAGCAATTTTTCAAAGAAGGATATGCATTTAATAACATTCTTATATTACTTGTACTATAATTTTCTTAAACCTACAATACAATTAGATAATGGTTGTTAATAGGAATAGGCTAAGAGTTATATTACAGAGCTGCCCCAATAGATCAGTATGACTAATACAGAGAATGAAATATTAGCTGTGCTTTTCTAAGAATTTATCAAGAGCATTGTCCAGATAGTCTATATCTGCCAGGAGATAGCTAGCAAATTTCTAGGTCCCTACAATAAACCTAAAGATGTACAACAACACAGAATACCACTCTTTTAAGAAAATTATAACTTGACTGTGTAAATATAAATGGCTTATGAAAGTAATATTGTACAAGACAGTGCAGTGTAGTGAAGGAGACCTCTAAAAGATTTCAGGGGGACTAAGCCACTTCCATTTCTGTATATTTTAGGATTTTTTAAAAATGAAAAGCAATTTTAAAAAGCTTTTAGTGTTAAAACAAGATTACTGAAGCCATGGTATTTTTTAATATGTTTTAAAAATGTTTATTCTGAGGATGGCCAGTGGTGTGGTGGTTAAGGGTGCCGGATTCCCACATGGCCGACTGTAGTTCAAGTCTCAGACCTGGCAACTTGCTCCTTGCTTTCCCTCTTTCAATAAATAAATAAATAAAGTTAAGTGAAATAATTATTTTTTAACAATTTATTGTAATTTATAATTTATGTATAATTATTACACTTCTTAATAGGGTACAGTGTGTTTTTTTCAAGTATGTATGGTGTGTAATAAACAGCTCAAGGGGGACCTGCAGTTAGCGTAATGGCTATGTCGTTGAACTCCCACATAGTTGACCACAGTTCGAATCCCAGACCCAGTGACTTAAAGCTCACGCCGGGCGCATGTGTGTGTGTGTGCCCAAGATCCCAAGAGGAGAATGGAGGAGCAGGGATTGTGGTGTGGCCATCCTCCCTGGGGCGTAATTTCTCGCTTTCTGTCTCTCTGTCTCTCTCAGTCTGTCTGGCGAGCACACGTGCCCTATAGCGAAAACCTCTCAAAAAAATAAAAATAAAAAATAAACAGCTCAAGGATATAAACATATTTATCACTATCAGCATTTAACATTACATTATGTTGTGAATATGTGAAATTTACTCTAGTGATTATTTTGGAAGTATACACACACACACACACACACATATATATATAATTGTCAATGCTGTTCTTTACTGTGAAATGTAGTTCTTAAGAAAAACAAAGTGATTAAAAATCAGAAAACAAAACGTCTCATAAATTAATGAGGATGAATTGTTGAAAACAAAGATAATCTTAACATAGACAATGAAAGAACAATTTAATTTCCATGAAGAAGACTGGAAGGATCTATGATACCAGTTAATGGTCCAGTTAGAAATAGGTAAAAGTGTACATAACAATAGCTCATTAGGAAGAGTTAGAAAAAGAAAACTCTGACTCACTGTGAGTTCTTGCACGACCATAGTACTGGGGGCCAGGAGATGGTGTAGCAGTTTCGTTGCTAAACTCTCACATGGCTGACGGTGGTTTGAGTCCTGAATCCATTAGCTTGAAAATCATGTCAGAAGTGTGTGTGAACGTGCGTGTATGCCCAAGCTCCTAGGAGGAGAATGGAGGAGAAAGGGATTCCAGCATGGCCATCCCCCCTGGGGGGTGATTTCTCACTTTCCTTCTCACTGTCTCTGTCTCTGTTTCTCTCTCTCTGGCAAGTACATACACCGTAAGGCAAAAACCTCTTTCTGTATTATGCATAAAGAAATAAATCTTCAAAAAGGCAAAAGCAAAACAAAATCAGAAAGAGAAGAAATGGTATAGTCAATGATTTGGTGATTTATAGACTTTACGGAGTTCCTGACTTTAGCCTTCTTTCAATTCATTCCAAAGAAAGACTCAGATACTTGTAACATTTTGGATTTTTTCTCCGTTATCTAATTTTATACAATAAATTATGATTATAATAATAAATACATAAATGCAATATGAAACATGTGGAGACAACTATCTATCAAATAATTGGTAAATTTGTACTTAAACCTGATTTACGTAAAACAGTTGAAACTGAACTTTATGTCTTTTAGTTGGGGAATTTAATGCTGATATTCCATGTTATCAATATGTGTGGACTTATCCCCATCCTTTCATGACTCTTATTCTTTTTAATTTTTTTTTCTTCTTACTTCTATTTATTTCCCTTTAATTTTCCTGGTGTGGTATTCCCTGAAGTATTTCCTGAAGAGCTGGTTTAGTTTTGGTGAATTCCTTAAACGTTTGTTTACTGGAAATAATTTTATTTCTCCTTGTCATTTAAAGGATAATTTTTCTGGGTTTAGTACTCTTGGTTGAAATTGCTTTTCTTTCAGAGTTTTGAGTATGTATTCCCATTTTTTCCTTGCCGCCATTATTTCAGTTGAGAAGTCTGATGTTAGTCTAACACAATAACCTTTGTATGTAACATGACAGTTTTCTCTTGCCATCTTCCAAATATTGTCTTTGTCCTTGATTTTTACCAATTTGGCTATGATATGCCTTGGAGAGGATCTCCTTAAGTTTATTCTGGTGTCCTTCTTATCTCCTGGATTTGGACGTCCATATGCCTCTCTAAATTTGGAAAGTTTCAGCTAATATATCATGAAAGAGATTTTTTATAATGCCTTTACCTATCTCTTTGCCTTTTGGAATACCTATAATGTGGACGCTTGTCTGTATAATGCTGTCTAGGAGTTCCCGTATTGTTCTGATTTTTAATAGTTATTCTTCTATTCTATTTGGTTGCTTGTACTAAATCGAAGGTTTTGTCTTCAAGGTCAGCAATTCTTTCTTCTGTGTGGTCTAATCTGCTCTTGATACTTTTGAGGGAGGTTTTGATTTCCTGCACCATATTCTTTATCTCCCCAAGTTCTGTCTCTTTTTTAGGGTATCTCTTTATGGACTCCTCCTTCAGGTCATAGAAGGATTTTCACATCTGGGACCAGTTGTTTACTCTTGCAACTCACTATGTTCAGTTACAATGAATATTCTGAATTCTTTTTCTGACATTGCTGTGATCTCTTGTGTTTTATCCAGTGTTGGTGAGGAGTTATTATGTTCCTTTAAGAGGAGAGATTTTTCTGGTTTTCTCCTATTTCTTTGGACTTGTTTTGGTCATTGGTGATATACTCACTTTTTCCTACTTCTTTGGAGTATGTTTCTGTAGTTGTGTTCTCATGAACTTCTCTATGGTGTGAGTTAGCTTTGTTATCTCTACTAAAGTAGAAATAAGGAATCCAAAGTGGGAATTTGGGGTGTAGGCTTTTAGAGGGGAATTCTTTCATTTTTCTGATGGGTGGGGGTTTTGAAAGAAAAATTCCTCCAAAATTTTACTGTCTTAAGGTGTTTGGTTACTGTGTATTCAAACCTCTCTGCACACAATGTGGTTGGCGGTTGAGCTGGACAGATAGGTTTTAAGGTGTTAGTCCAATCTTCATGCCATGGAATTCAGGCCAGAGCAGCCAGCCCCTCCTCCTCCACTGCAGGTTAGGTAGGGGGTCCCTGCTGATGAGCTAAGACCAGGTGGCCTTTGTTTCCCTGTTGTTTCTAGATGGGTGAGGGGCAGAGCAGCCTTTCTTTTCCCACTGCAGGTTAGGCAGAAGTCTCTGCTAATGAGCTAAGGCCAGGAAGCTTTTAGTTTCCTGTTGTTCCTTCTATCTCTGGCACCATGGTTTGTGTGTATCTATATTTTGTTACATGTAATGAATTAACTTTTCATGGCCCAAAATAAGCAAATGATGCAATATAATTGTTTACATAATAATAGAATTTATTTTGAAAGTATTCGTTTATAATGCATCAAATGTGGCGTGCTTTGGTTATTCAGTAATGGAACATAAATCAAAAATGATATGAAAGATACTTCTAAGTCTGTCAGTGTGTTGCTTTGACTCTGTATGCTTATAATCTCAATAGAGGACAAAGGATAAAAATATTAGAATAGGACTGGCCCTGTTGTGCAGCAGTTGGGAGCTGTGCAGAGGAAGCTGGAACTCACATGACTGGCCAGGGTTCAAGTCCCAGCCCCATCAGCTTGAAAAACATGCAGTTGTGTGTACATGTTGATTCTGATGAGATGAAGAACTGGGGGTGGAGGGATTACAGTATAGTCTAACCCTGTTGGGGTTCTCTCTCTCTCTCTCTGTCATATATACCTGGGCATAGGAGAAAAAGAAAAAAAAAACCTAGGATAGATGCCTTTTGTGAATGGGAGGTCCAAGCCAAATATCCCAAGAGTCACCTTTAATAGCACCTGATAGTAATAAGGTCTCTGGACTGAGCTGATTCTTGGGACAAACAGAAATGTGACTTTAGGCAGTTCATCTCTGCTTCGGAACATGTGTTTCTCTATCTGTAAAACAAGGGAAGATGATTACTGAGATTTCCTCTAGCTTTGTGTGTCTGGTATATTTTCATCTAACCCAATCTGTTTGCCGTGCATTTCTGCAGTCTCTCTTATCTTGGACCAGAAGGGTAAGTTGCTAGAATTTCCTTGGTGTCACTCAACTGTGTAAAAGCCTATTCGCTTCTTTTATTACACTTCAATTCAGTCTCTTGCTTTGGGTTCTTTTCTTTGCCACTGGGCCAGCTCTTTAATAAGCATTTCACGAGTTGTCCCAATAATTAACAACTAATTAACAAGAAGGCCTTGCTGCTAGAGGTTGGTACTTTCAAAAAGAAATGAGCAGGAAGGTTGCTTTGCTTTCTGTATTCACAAGGTCCTGCCATTGTCATTGTAATCTGCTGGAGATGGCAGTTCCTGAATAGTGTGAACAGTCTCATTAAAGATCTCTGCTGGAACAATCAATTCACTGTCACCGGACCACATATTGATCCTCGAGAACTGTCATTGAGTTCCAGGGTGTTTGTAAAAAATTGACAACCAGAAGTGTGCTTCAGTTTAGGCTATTTATTTCTCTGAGAACCACATTATAATTAGATGATATCTAAGTGGCTCTCTTTGTTGCTCCTGAAGGCTGCAAATACTGACTAGAAGTTTCCTAACAAAACTTTTTAGCAGGATGTTAAAAGTTTCCAGATTCACTGGACTTGCAGGTGAAGCACCTACCAGGTATTCTGTGTGCTTCCAAGACGTCTCTGGATGTCCATCATAGCCTCACCTTTGACATTTATTAAGCTCCAAACCTTATAACATGTGGTTTTGTTTCCCTGGCCATAGCTGCTTGGACCAGTGATGAGCATATGATTAAAAGAGACTATCTATCCAATGACCAAGTAGAGTGGTTTAGGTGAGAGACAGAGAATCTGACTTTGCTGATAGAAACAATGGAAACAGAGGGGAGGGAATGAGGTAACCTCAGAGGTGAATTGACAAACTGGGGAGCAGCATACATTGAACAACTATGAGAATTATTCTCACACTTCTTATTTAGTACAATCCTTTTGTGATTTAAAAAAAAATTCATTAATGTACTGATCTCTTTCAAAGTTCTGTTATAGACACCCATTTATCTCAAAAGGGTTTAAGAGTATTGCAGTGTAAATTTAAAAAGAAGAACATGTAGCTTTTGACATTCAGAGGAAATGCCATGATCAGGACCATAATCTGGAAAGCTATTCTGAATTCCTTAACTCTTAGTACATATCAGGTTAAAGCCTAGAAGAGTGATTAATATTTTCCCCCAAGGTAGAGAAAATAGTCCTTCTACTTACGAATCAAGATAGAGACTAAAAGGAAGACGGTAGATGAGAAAGGTTAGAGTCATTGGTTAGAGAAAACTCAAGATGAGGGTAGGATGTTTTAGAAACAATCAGACTATCTTGGGAAAGTCAAAGGTATTTGGAGGAGAGGGTGGATGATAACTTCTCCAGAATTAAGGCAAGGAGGGTCTAGGCTTTCAGCTTAGGGACATGTTCACATGGTCCAGAGACAATGATGTAGAAGAAATTGAAGGCAATAAATGAAAAAGTCCAAGACCATGTTTTGATATAGGGTCTTCAAAAACTTCATGAAAAATGTATATCCAAATATAAAATGTATATCCACACATACAGATTTCTAGTAATCTTATTTGTTACCACAGTATTTGCTCTGTAATAAATGAATATGACAGGGTCGAGGTTTAAAATACTTTCTGACTGATTTTCCCCCTTCCCCCTTTAAAACCAACTTCCGCACATACCTTCTGTGAATGGCATTAATTTGTTTTCTGTCCATATAGTTTTGCCTTTTCCTGAGTATCTTCTGAATTTATGGAAGTTTTGTGGCTGACCATTTTTCTTTAGCATAACGCACTTGAGATGAATACACACTGTTGCATGCATCAGTTATTTTTTTTCCTTTTTATTGCTAAATAGTATTCCACCCTATGGATTTACCATGATTTGTTTATCCACTTATCATTCGAAGGTCATTTGGGTTGTCCCATTTTTGCAGATTATTAATAAAATTCCTACAAACATTTGCATACAATTTTTTTTTTACTTCTTAAAAGCAGATTTCTGTAAGACAATAAAAAGATAAGAACACAATTAAGTATAAATCAAATATTTAGATATAAGACCATTTTATGCCTGGCAACAGGCAGTAAGGAAAAACTCTGACTCTAGAGTCATGAGATGTGTCCAGCTCTTTTTGCATTCCCTGATTAGTCACTTTGGGCTAGTTGTTTGACTTCATTGAGTTTCAATTTCCTCACCAGAGAGTGGAGATAACAACATGTAATCCATCATCCCACTGGGGTGCGATGGCTGAGAATGAGGTGAGACAATGGTTCCACACACACGATTGGAAAACAGCCCAATGACAGCTACCAGCATCTTAGGAGACGTTGACTTAAGCTAGTACAGGGAAGTGGAGTAAATGCCTCTGTAGCAAGTGCCCCATTTCTTTCCATTTAGAATCTGTGATTATTCTGTAACACTTAAGCTGTCTCTTAGCAATTTTGGAACACAGGTAAGATAGTGATAATATCATCAGTGAATAATTTACTTGGCTAACTGGCACCAGGCTGCCAACTTCTACTCTCATTTTTCACCAGTTGACTCACGACCTTGTCTTCACGGACTAACTAGGAAGGATCAGGAGGACTGAGTTAGCCTTCATCGAGTGCTTTCTGTGTGTCGGGCATCTTATATACATCATTTCATTTAATAGTCACAACGAGATGGGTATTATTGCCATCTTACAGATGAGGGAAATAGGCTGACAGGAGCTTGGTCAGAGCATAGAGCTGGCTATACCACCCATGCATTTTTCTTCACTATACCATTGTCTGGCCATATATCCAACAATGGACACACGAACAAATCCTAATTTTCCACAGCAGCAGAAGCCTGGAGTGACCTGGCTGATGGACATCTCCTATGCGTTTTGGTCCATAGTCTCACACTCTTCTTTCAACCTTAATTAATAACAAGTCAAACAGGTGTCTGATTGATTTTCTTTTTGTGTCCTCTGCTTGAAATTCTGTTTAAATTTTGGTGAAAAATTTCCACCAAGACTTAAAGTGAAACCAGACAGTGATCCATCAGCAACCTAACTGGACTCACACAGGCAGTGTCCTGGGTTAGCATCCCAGGACTTCTCTGAGCATGCCAGGTGCATGTACACTTGTGATCTGGCCAACTGAGACAAGAACTGGATCATGGCATGAAGATCCTGTGGAGGGTGCTTCCCTCTCTCTGCTTCAAAAATACAACTTTTCATAAAAGGCATGGTGTTATGAGTCTGATTAGTTGGGTGTGTCCATCTTGAAGGCGAGGAGGATGAAGGTCTCGGCAGACCTACACAGTTGTTTGGACAACCTGCCCACACGCTCAGTTCCCTTCTTGGCTTGATGGCATTTCCCCCCCCCCCCCCCCCCTCACCGGGGGGGGTATTTCAAGTAGACAGACTTAGGCCCAGCTCCAGAAAGAAACTTCCAAAATCATCCACTGCCCGTGGACATCCGACAGAGACCTTGAAGAAGCATTGTATCACCTGCTGGATGGAGTTGGTGTTGCTGAGCTGAGTGGACCCTTTAAGGGTTCATACAGCCCGGTTGACTCCTTTTACAGGAGGGTGGCTGTCGGTGACCTGCAGCAGGAGCACCACCCAAGGTCACTCACTTAATCAGAGGCAGAGCTAGGGCAGAATCCAGATGTCCTGCTCTGGGTCAAAGTCCTCAAGTGGGGAACCAGCAGTTAGCGTAGTGGCTATGTCGCTGGACTCCCGTGTAGCCAACAGTGGTTCGTGTCCTGGACCCAGTGACTTAAACTCATGCTGGGTGCATGTGCATGCGTGCCCAAGATTCTGAGAGCAGAATGGAGGAGAAGGGATTGCGGCGTGGCCATCCCCCCCCGGGCTGATTTCTTTCTATCTCTCTGTCTCTCTCTGTCTTTCTGATGAGCGCATGCACGAAAAACCCCCCAAAAAAAAAAAAAAAAAAAAAGTCCTCAAGTGGGTAGCGATTAAACAGGCAACGAAACAGCCTTATTCAGAACCTTGAAAGGAGAGTGTTAAAAATATCAGCCAAGGCTACTTTAGGCCATCAATCTTAAAAATAAACTGCACTAGAATAAAAATACGATGTATAGCATTGCAGAGTTAAGAACGATCTCAAAACTCGTTCCTCTCATCTCCACCCCCTAATTTGCAGGATGCTACCATGCGTCAAGCGTGTACCAGGTTGGTTGAAGGAAGAGAGAGGGCTGTGGCCTAGTGCGTAAGACATCAGGATCCCACATGGTTGACCCTGCTGTTTGAATACACGGCTCGAGAAACACCTGGGTGAATGTATGTGTGTGCTGCAAATCCCGAATGGAGGGAGTAAAGGAAAAGTGAGTGCGGTGTGACCATTCCCCAGAGGGGCTCCTTCCCTCTCCTTTTCTGTCTCTTTGTTGCTCTCTGATGAGTACACATGACCCCCTGGCAAATTAAAATCAAAAAGAGAGAGAGGGAGGGAGGAAGAAAGAGGGAGAAAAGGAGATAAAATGAAGAGAGGGGAAAGGCAGAGAGAAGGGAGAGGGAGAGACCAAAAGAATAATCCCATAAGCAGTGAAGTGCTTTGCCAAGAAGGGACAACTGCAAGGTGAGCAATGACAGGCAGATTGAATGAGAAGATGAGACAGTTTGCTTTTGGCTTTGTTTTCCCATCCCTGCATGAAGTCTCAAGTTTAGAACATTCTCATACAATTAAGGTGGTCACCATTGTCACTCCCTAGAAGTCAAAGAACATCTGAATCTACAGGGTGAGAAGTACAGCCTCGAGTCCATTACAACCACCTGCTAAGTCCTTACAGGAAACTCAGACGATTGGTCAGACACAGGCCACATCTCCTGAGCAGCCATAAAGCCACACATAGCTCACCTTCATAGGAAACAATGATAAATATCTTAGGAAATATTGCTTATTGGGAACAAGTCACACTGTTCCTTAACACGAGGACAAACAGGAAGGCCGTCGCTCTGTGCTCAGCACCAGGGCACTGTCTGACCTACAGCAGATGCTCAAGCCCTGCTTTGTAGAATCAGTCAGCAGGCTGTCCTGAGCAAGCCCCCTCTTCTGATAAGAGAATGCCAGAAAACCCGAGTCAGGAAGGAAAAGCCCTTACTATGTGCCAGGGCACCAAACAACACCAGGAGGAGTCGGGGGAATCATAGTGGAGACTACTCTATCAAGTGGCCTCTTGGAAACTCTCCACAGTTCTGAGATGACGTACCTGCGGGGGCCAGGCTATAGCCCTGATGAGGCATGTCACCTGCCAGAAGCCCTGTTGCAGGACATGCCCCAGGCTTATAGAGAGGAGCTGTGAGGAGGATGAGATCTGCAAGCTCAATGATGAGGACACATGGGCCAAGGACAATGCCCAGGGAGGAGGTGACCCTCCTGTGTGTGGGCACTGGCTTAGCCCTTGAGGAATTTACGGTCTGTGGGGAAGACATGAATTTCACACAGAATCAGGGCATGATGACTGGCCAGTGCCACAGGGGTGGTTGTCTTATGAGGGGCTCTCACCTTGTGTGTTTGAGAGGCAGGAGCTCCAGGGTGACCTGGGAATCTGCCTTTCTGGCAAGTCTCTAGGTGACACTGAAGATTCCAGTCCAGGGTTAACACTTTGAAATCCTTGAACAGAGTTATGTGAATAGAAGTAATTCTGACTGGTGGGGAGGACAGATTTGGGGAAGCACCAAAGCCTGAACAGAGTTTTTGTTTGTTTGCTTTTTAGGTGTTTCCATTGTGCACACGCACTCACCAGAGAGAGACAGAGAGAGGGAAAGGGAGAAATCACCCCCCACCCAAGGTGGATGGCCATGCTGCAACCCCTTCTCCATTCTCCTCTTAGGGTTTTGGGCACACACACACCACTGGTGTGATTTTCAAACCAGTAGGTCTGGGACTCGAACCGCTGTTGACCATGCAGGAGTCCAAGCACCTTAACTACTATGCCATCTGCTGGCCCTCTGAACAGAGGTTTGGGGGAGGAATGGGAGTTGATTAGATTAGGCAAAAGAAAAGCCACTGCAGGTGTGGGGAAGTGCGTGAACAGAGACCAGGATTAGCTTGTTGGGTCTGAGGGACCACAGGTGACGTGGAGGTTGACAGATACCCATGGAAGCCCGGCAAGCAGGATGACAGGACTGGAAGCTGCGGCTGTCTTCAAGGGAACCAGCA
Organism: Tupaia belangeri chinensis; assembly: GCF_000334495.1. Taxonomy (NCBI): domain Eukaryota; kingdom Metazoa; phylum Chordata; class Mammalia; order Scandentia; family Tupaiidae; genus Tupaia; species Tupaia belangeri. Next base: position 2,804,823 of record NW_006206760.1, read on the forward strand.
TTGACATCCCAGGCCTAATTAACAGCTCTAGCTTTGTGAAGGATAGGGCATTTCCCTAACCCCAGCCCCAAGCAGAAAGAGAGGCTGGCTATGGAACTGCTGGCTCTCTCCTGGCCCGTTTCTCTGGCAGTCTTGGGGTCAGGTGGGGTAAACTGCAGCTGCGCCTCACTTTTCTTCTGCTTTCAGAACAAGCTACAGACTTTTTCCCTCCTTTGGTGGCTTTGCTAAAGCCTGTAGAATATGTCCCTGTATTGACCCGGGCTCTAGACCTTGCCAGCCTGGAAGAAATTAGGTCAGTTTACTCACCACTGATGCCATAAAAGCAGCTTTCTTAATGGGAGCCTTGATGAAGGGTGGGGCAGGAAGGAGCTGAGGTCACCCTGGAGGAGAACACCACAGGCTGCTGAGGGTTCTGAAGAAAGGTGGGCCCCTGGGCAGGGTTGTCCAAGGCCTTTGAAGTTCCCTTTTATGGAGTTTTATGACCACATGCAGAAGTAACTTGTATCTGCAGGCAGGTGCACTTTGCCTTCAGGAGCACAGAGCAGTGGAATTCACTAGATAGGGTCAGTCAGAAGGGGAGGGCTGAGGATCAGAGACAAGCAGGAGGAGGTGCAGTTGTGGGGCACTCCATGGCCCCCTGCTCCCTTTTTCAGGCTCTCTGCGATCTTGGTACAGGTCCCACTGGAGCCAAATCATCCTCTTGGGGATGGTTCTGACAAGCCTGGGAATGCCTGAGGACTTACCAAGAAGAGGCGGGAAGAGCAGGGGTCAAAGACATGTATTCCTTAGATCCGACAGGGCACCCAGTCCATGCAACATCAGAGTTGAGGTGGAGGTGGCTATCTGAGGAGTCATTTGCCTTCGTGGTTTCAAGCAGTCCTTTCCAAACACCTGTGCCTTACCAGCCGTCCCAGAATAAGACACCTGATAAATGCAGATTCCTGATCCCACAGATCTGAGGTGGAGTTCACCGTTTGTGGAAAGGCACCTGGGTGAGACCGATGAGCTACCAGATTTCAAAAGCCCTTACCTGAAGATCTAAATGCAGGAGGAATTATGGAGTAAGTGGTCTCTGAAGAGTGAGCTTGTTCCCCAAGTGCTCGTTGCCAACCCATAGCATCACCGGTGGGGGCTTGTGGGAAATGAAGACTGTGAGGCCATCTGGAGCAAAACCTGCATTTCAGGCAGGTTCCCAGTCTGGACCAGCAGATGGCATAATGGTTATATCGCTGAACTTTGACATGGCTGACCGCAGTTCAAGTTGCAGACCTGGCTGCTTGAAACTCATGCTGGGCACATTTGCATGCATTCCCAAAATCCTGAGAGGAGAATAGAGGAGAAGGGACTGCAGTGTGGCCATCCCCCCTGGAGGGTGATTTCTCACTTTCTGTTTCTCTGTTTCTCCAGTGAACGCACGTGCCCTATAGCAAAACATCTCTCTTGCAAAAAAATAATAAAAATAAGCTTCCCAGGTAATTTATATACACATCAAACCTTGAGAGACACTGGTCTAGACCCACATCCTGCAAGCCTTATCTTCTGTTGACTTCCTTGCCAAAGAAGGCCACACTGGCCTCCGTGTTGCTGGGTCTTTGAATTAACTTGTTGATTCAGCAGCTTAAAGATTTCGTTGCTGGAAACAAGGCTGCTCTGGGCATTGACCTTTTCAACTCGAATCTGGATACTTGCATAGCTCAAAACACAGACCAGTCTTCTGAGCAGGATCATTGTATTCGTTTCTTATTGCAGCTGAAAAATCAACCTGAGTGTAGTAGATTAAAACAGAAGTTTCCAATCTTTTAGGAACTAAGGACTGGTTTTGTGGCAAACAATTTTTCCACAGATAGGATGGAGGAGGTTTATGAGAGCCCAGCCTAGATCCCCTGCATGTGCAATTCACAGTGGGGTTCCTGCTTCCATGAGAATTTAAAGCTGTGGCAGGAGGAGGCAGAGTACAGGCAAGTGAAGGGGAGTGGCTGTAAACACAGATGAAGCACCACTCACTGGCCCGCTGCTCACCTGCTGTGTGGCACGTTTTCTACCAGTACCTGTCTCTGGGCAATTGGGAGATGCCTGGAATAAAACAATGCATGTATTACTTTATTGTCCTAGAGGTCAGAGGTCCATAGTGGGTCTTGATAGGCTAAAATTGAGGGGTCAGCAGGCTGCATTCTCCCTAAAGAATCTAAGGGAGAATTTGCTCCTCACCTCCAACTTCTAAATCCACCAACATTCATTAGCTCACGACCCCTTCCTCCATCTTCAAGGCCACACGTGTAGCACTATCATATTCTCTGATTCTCCTCCCCAATCTGTCCTCTCTAAAGGAACTTGAGAGTACGTTGGGCCCACCTTGGCAACTCAGGGTAATCTCCCCATCTAAAGATCTTTAATCACATCTACAAAGTTCTTTTTATTACATAAGTTAGCATTTATAGTTCTGGACAGCTGTGGCATGTCCAAGATCCCGGGAGGAGAATGGAGGAGAAGAGATTGCAGTGTGGCCATCTCTCCGGCAGGTGATTTCTCGCTTTCTGTCTCTCTATCTCTCTCTGTCTTTCTGGCAAGTGTACGTACCCTATGGCAAAAACCTCTCCAAAAAAAAAAAGAAAGAAAGAAAGAGAGAAAGAGAGAAAGAAAGAAAGAAATTACACATGCTGGAACTCAGTTTTGTCATTTGCAAAATGTTCTTGTGAGGTTTAAATGATTCAGAATTGAGCACTTAATTGATGGCTTATGTGAAGTACAAGTTCATAACTTCTTGAACTATATGTTATGGATTTTTTCCATCACTGTACTTTATGAGATGTTCATGTCGTTGTGTGACATTGGCCTTCTGATGGACTTGGAGAGCCCCTGCTAGGCATAGAATTGTGTCTCCCCCCAAAAATGTGTAAGTTGAATCCCTAACCCCTTGGAGTGTGACCTTATTTGGAAATAGGATCATTTCAGACATAATTAGTTAAGATTAGGTTGTTAGGATAGGCCTAAATTCAGTATGGCTATATCCTTATAATGCCAGACATTGTTATAAGGTGTTGAGATTTGGATACATTTTGACTTTGCTGTTTTTTTCTTTAAAGTTAGGTTACTGCTACAATAGATTAACATCCAGAAAATATTTCCTTAACTGTTTTATTTCTTTAGAATCCATTTTCTGTTGAGGTAGCAAATTGCCACAAATGTAGTGACCTCAAAGAACACATATTTATTATCTTACAGTTCTAGAGCTCAGAAGCGCAAAATAAGTTTTGTTGGCTAAAATCAAGGTATCACCACATCTGTTTTCCTCCTGAAAGCTCTTGGGGGAATCTATTTCCTTGCTTTTTTCCAGTTTCTAGTGGGCGCATTCCTTTGCTTGTGGCCTCTCCTCCATCTTCAAAGCCAATGGTGATGAAGAAGAGACTTCAAAAAAGTTCCAGGGGTTCAGTCTAGAGCTCAGTCCACAGTGTGTTGGACTACAGTGTTGGAAGCTGGAAGCCAATGGCTGACCACAATTTTGCATCCCAGATGAGCCTGAAAACATGCCAGGCCAGCATGCAGGTGCCCAAGACGCCAGGAGGAAGGCTGGAGAAGGATCGTGGCGTGATGAGAACCTGTTGAGGATTTTCTCTCCCTCTTTCTCTCTCTCTCCCATCTTGTGCATGCATGTATGAATATGCATGTGTGTGCACTACCATGAAAAACAGCTCATGGAAAATGGAATTAAAGAATGAGTTTATTTTGGTGCTAATTTTTTTAAATCCATGCATGGTTTTGTCATAATAGGCATTTTCCATGAAATTTTGAAGACCCCCTCCTCCCAGCCCCTCCTAACGTGGTCACGTCCCCTCCGATGTTGATCCTCCTACCTTGCATTATAGAAACCCTTATGATAGCTCACCAAGGATAATGGCACCATCTCAAATTCCCTAACTTAACCACAGCTTGAAAGTCTTTTTGCCACATATTCACAGGTTCCAGGTATTAAAACTGGGACATCTTTGAGGAGGGCATTTTTCAGCCTCTCAGGGATAGATCATTCCATGACCTGCTCTGTGATACTTTCTGGATAAGAAAGCTAAGACTGGGACCAGCGGATGGTGTAATGGTTATGTCACTAGATTACCATGTAGAGATTGTGGTTTGAGTCCCAGACTCGGCAGCCTAAAACCCACACGGGGAAACACATGCCTGTGTGCCCAAAATCCCAAGAGGAGAATGGAGGAGAAGGGGTTGTGCATACCCAACCCGCATGGAGGGTGATTTTTCACTTTTTGTCTCTTTGTCTCTCTCCCCCTCTGTTTCTTTGGCAAATGCACGTGCTCTATAGCAAAAATCTCTTTAAAAAAAAAAAAATATATATATAGCTAAGGTCTCTGAGACAGGATCTTATGCAAATGAGAAAAATGAACAGTGGAGAAGCAGGCATTGCAATAGAGCAGCGGACAGGGGAATAGTCAGGAAGCACGGCCAGAGCAGTCGGGAATCCTGGGAGGTCTCGTCCACCACGCAAAGTCCATGCTTCCCAGGAAGCAGCCGAAAGGGGCTGTTGACAGGTACAAGGTTCCTAAGAGAAGCCAGCTCTCAGTGGGTGTTTGGGAGCCCTATCCAGCTTGGCTGAGGCTAAGCAGTTTGTCAAACAAATAAGCAAACAAGACAAAGCCACCTTGCTGTCTCTGAAGGTTTCACCACACCAAGGGTTCTTGGGGTCAGAAACATGAAGCAGAACTGGGGTTCTTTTCCAGTGAATTATCAATGGCTGACAGGAGCATGAAGAGAGATCTCAAGTTGTTGAAGCTTGGAAAGTAGGGGCCTAGGAGCCAGCAATCCCTCTGGGACTATCAGACCATTGAGCTGGGACAAGGGAAAAAGGGGAGAGATGGAGCCATAACCTAAATATCAAAGTTTTGGCTTTGGGGGAGACAATAAATCTGACTCCATCCCACATGTGGTGATAGCACTTGTATTTCCAAATCTTCTGGGGATCCTTGAGTTAGGAGAGGAGTCTCCGGGTCTTCTCTTCTCTATCACTTTTGTCTTTGAGCATTATTTCCACAGATAAGTACAGGTTGCCTTATTGTTTTACACGGGCTCTTCTGGCTGGGGCTCACAGCTCCTTTTCCCCCAAAATCTACCCACATGGGCTCAAATATGAGGTTCACAAAAGTATCATGGCACCAAAATTTTGAGTACCTTCCAATTGGACAATGGAATTTCCTATTCTTTAAGGCTTTTGTCACTTTCCTTATGATCCTTTGACAACAGCTTCCACTCCTCCTTCTTGTCTCAGACCTCTTGATTGTCTGTTTTCTGCACCTCCACCCCCACCTTTGATGTCCTCTTACCCCAAGATCAGTTCACCTTTTTTTGTGGGGGGGGAAGGTTTTTGCTATAGGGCACGTACGTTCACCAGAAAGATAGAGACAGAGAGATAGAAAGCGAGAAATCACCCCCCTCCCCATGGGGGTTGGCCATGTTGCAACCCCTTCTCCTCCATTCCCCTCTTGGGATCTTGGGCACACGCACACGTGCCTGACGTGAGTTTAAGCCACTGGGTCCAGGACTCGAACTGCTGTAGACTACATGGGAGTCCAGCGACATAGCCATTACGCCATCTGCTGGTCACATCAGTTCACTTTTTAATGCAGATGAAATCATCTCCACCTCCTGCGGTCATGAGCCTACCACTACATTATTGAAAACTCATTGCTGGGAACAACAGATGGCTCAATGGTTATATCACTGGGCTCCCACATAGCCACAATTTGAGTACCAGACCCAGTGGCTTAAAACTCACACCAGGTGCGTGTGCATGCATGCTCGAAATCCAGAGATGTGACTGGAGGAGAAGGGATTGTGGCATGGCCAACCTCCATGAGGGGTGATTTCTCTCTTTCTGTCTCTCGGACAAGTGCACACACCCTATGGGGAACAAAAAAAAAAAACCTCTCAAAAAAAAAAAGGAAAAGAAAAAGAAAACTCATTGCCATGCCTCGCTAAGCCCTGGGCAGTTGAGTCCTGGTTCTACCCTGTTAGCAGCAACAGAGAACTAGAAATCAGCTGGGAAATATGACCTCCCTTTTCACTCTCCTGCTGGTCTCTGCAAGAAAATTAGAGAACGTAAGCGGTGGATTCCCTGTCTGAATTTATGTCATATCCTTTAGACAGTTAGGATTTATGGATGCATGTATGAACACTTGCCAGAGATAAAAAGAAAGAGAGAAATAACCCCTTAAAGGGATCGCCATGCCTCAATCCCTTCTCCACTTTCCTCTTGCGATTTCGGGCACCCCCACAAACATACCCAGCGTGACTTTCAAGCCATGAGTCTGGGACTTGAACCACTCAGCTGGCCAGATGGGATGCAGCTGCCTTACCTCTGCACCACCTGCTGGCTCCAGGATGTGTGACTTTTAAGCAGCAAGTCTTTTCCTCCTGTTCCATAACCAACGAGGTAAGGAAGACATCTGTTTAGAAACCACAATACCCAGTTTCCAGTCCCAGCTTTGCCAACTGACCTTGGGTACATTTCTTCACTGTCCCAAGACTTGGTTTCTCTGAGGCCAAGTGGCACGATTAACATCTCAGAGCTGCATGCTGCTTAAGTGAGAATGAGGAGACGTGCAGAAAGCTTCAAGCGTGCTAAAAGAGTGCACGTGAGCCGGGAGTCGTAGGAAACTACTCTCAGTGCAGTTGGTGATCCATTAATAGGAGAGGCTGCTGGTGGTTTGTTTGTCTTCCCACACTGTTGCCTCAGAGTGCTGGAGATAAGAGAAGCCAGAAGCTGAGTAAGTGGCCAGCTGGGTTGCTTTCAGAGTCAGGCTCTCTTGCTACTAGGTGGAGGCAGGCCACAGGCATGCAGAGGGTAGTGGGGCAACTGTGGGTGGTCTGGAGAGGCAGCTGGCATATCCCACCGTTTTAGAGGAAAAGAAGAGTGTGACAGCATCACCAGCTGGACCCATGTGGGGGCCACCATCACAGGAGCTGGCCAGGACTTCTTGACATGAGGCTTCTCCTTTGTGCCAAAGCCGAGCACAGACTAGAAAAATACAAGGTGCTGTTCTCTTTTGGCTCGGGGTCACTGTTTATTGACTGCTAAAAATTAAACTGTTGTCTATAACTTAACAACACCCATTTCTAAGATTTCTTGACTTCTTTATCATCCCTTCTTTTGACAGTCATTATTCATGTGTGCTCTAATCAATAGGTTTTATTTTGTTCTGTTTGTTTTAAGGAAGATTTTTGCTATAGGGCACATGTGCTCACCAGAGAGACAGAGAAAAATAGAGAGACAGAAAGCGAGAAATCACAACACCACTCCCCTCTCCAGGAGATGACCACACCACACTACCTTCTCCTCCATTTTCCTCTTCGGATTTTGAGCTTGCACTCACACACACCTGGTGTGACCTTGAAGCCACCAGGTCCAGCACTTGAACCACCATGAGCCAGGTGGGAGTCCAGCAATGTAACCATTACGCCACCTGCTGGTCTCAATCAATAGGTTTTAAATGGAAGCAAGTTCTTGGTGATGCTGGTCCAATGAGATGCTTCTTAAAGGCTCCACGACCAAGGAAATGTAGAAATGGGGAGTTTCCATTAAAGAACCTCGGTGCACAATTGTACCTTAGAACTCCAAAGGATCCCTGAAGTAAAGAGATAGAACTTTTATTTAACCCCAGGTTTTCCAAATTTAATCCCTACTCCCACACAACTCTCCTTGTCATTCTTAAAGAACAGGTTTTGAACAACCAATAAAAATCATTTCTAAAAAGAAGATTGGGGGAATGCTGCTTATCTGGGCATTCTGGTTTACTCTCTTTTCCCCTTGATTCAAGCCACTCTGTCCTAGGGAGGCTGACTTGTCCAACTGCATCCTGAGTCTGTTGCTTTCTAGCTTCTATGGATCCAGCCCCTGAAGACTGACCAAGGAACTCATTTCCCTAGCTCCTCCTCTTCAAGGTTGCTTTCTGCTGCCACCCCAAGGCTGCAGTGGCCCTCTGTGTATAGTTATTCTCTGCAGGTTCTAGTAATCAATCTTCTTTGCCCCTACAAGTTAGGATGGTACCTGTTCCCCAACATTGTTAACCCCAGCTTCCTGTGCCATCCTGACTAGTTTCCCTCAATTCTGCCACACCTTGATAAATCATTTCTTTAAAAACACTCTCCCTAGTTAGTCCATTAGGATATGGTCCCCCATTTCTGCCTGGACACAGCTTTAAATCCATGATGGTGACTGGTACAGAGATAAAGAATTGCTCAAGCACTGTTGGAAGGTCATGGGTTCATTCCCTAATCGACCTACACACACCAGTGGGGGGCACCCATGATGCTGGCTGAAAAGGTTGGAGGGCACGCTACGTCTAAGCCCCTGTTGGGGCTGCTCTCTCTCTCTCTCTGTCTCTCTTTCTCTCTCTCTCTGACTCTCACCCTCATGAAATCAATCAATCCATTCATGAGAGGATAACAAAAAAGTCCAAGATGGGAACTTACGGGAATTAAAAAATCTAGTTAATAGCTAGTTGCAGCTAAAATCTTGAAAGATATAAAAAAGAGAGCCTAGATTACCAGTATAAGATTCGGGTTCCTGTGATACTCAGCTTAATATCACTGGGCCATTAGTTCCTGTCCTGACTCACCATGCCATAAGATCGTGTAGTCTAGAGACGGGGTCTTTGACGAGGTTGGGCCCACAAGTGCCCACCCATATCCTCCAACTCTTGACAAAGATCTTGAGTTCCTTTTAGGGGTCTCAGAATTCTAAGTTGGAACAAGTTGGGAATAAGCTTTCATTTTTAAAGTAGTTTGATTCTGAATACCAGTCCCATGAAAGACATTTGCACTGGGTTCTTCTTTATAAGTAGGACATCCTCTTAGGTGCTTTCTTGACAGGATTTTTGAAGACTAATGGAAAAACCAATTCAATGGATAGGTCTCTTGTTTTAGGTTGTTTACAAAACGTGTTGAGCATCTACTGATGGAAGCACTGCTATGCTAAGCAGAGGGACTAGCAATGAATTAAAATGTGGTTCCTCTTTTTAAAGAACTGACTGTATCATTAAAAGAAAGTACCCACTCTCAACATGTGAGCACAACCACACAAAGTATAGAAATAGTCACTATAAACACTTCACATATCTAAGAGAAATATAAATAAAAATCTAGGGGACCAGCAGGTGGCATGGTGGTTAAGACACTGGACACTCCCATAGGGCCAACCGTAGTTCGAGTCCTGAATCTGGTGACTTGCTTTCTCTCTTCTTTTCTCTCTCTCTCTCTCTCTCTCGTCAAATGAAAGTAAATGAATAAATAAATAAAATTAAATAAATAATTCTTTAAAAAATAGCTGTATGCTTCGCTTAGTGTTTAGGCTAGGTTTTGTGTGTATCTGCATGAGCCTATAATTTACATGTCTATGGGCATGCAAAAAAAAAAAAAAAGGCCAGTGTAGAAACGGTTCTGAATAATGAAACGAGTGTAAGTTTGGAGTTAATTAGTGGCTGCATCAGCATGGCTAATGTACTTGATCGCCCTCAGATTTCTTCACCTGAGAAAATGAGCAAAAGTGAAATATCCCAAATAAATAGGAAGACAGACACGATTCCTACGTTCCTTCAGTGACAAGATAAAGACACAGACCTAGGCTGAGCCGACACTTGGGAGGGGCTCATTAAACACCTGTTCTCCTCTTTTTTCAAGGCGAAGAAGCAGTTTTGAACTCTATTTTCAGTTTGTTAAGGCTTCATTGATAAGGGGAGTTTTTTTTTTTTTTTTGGAAAAGTTTTTGCTACAGGGTGTGTGCGCTCGCCAGACAGAGAGAGACAGAGAAACAGAAAGTGAGAAATCACCCCCCAGGGGGATGGCCACGCCACAATCCCTTCTCCTCCATTCTCCTCTCGGGATCTTGGGCACGCACACACACGTACCCGGCGTGAGTTTTAAGCCACTGGGTCCAGGACTCGAACCGCAGTCGACTACATGGGAGTTCAGTGACATAGCCATTGCACTAACTGCTGGTCCCAATAAGGGGAGATTTTAAAGGCTTTTGACTAGTGAAAGGGTCCCAACAGAAACCATGTCCATTTCTGGTGCTACCAGAAGGGGGGAGATCAGAAAATGAAATGCAAAAAATATTGTGTCCACATAAAGGTTATGCCATCTATTATTTTGCCTCAAGAGAGAATTAAAATTAAACCAGTGCAGAAAACTCTTCATTTTCTAGGAAAGTATTTCCACAGCCTGACTGGATAATGTCCTCTAGGGCTACTCAGTTGTGATCTCCAAACTCTTCCATCCAGTATTTCTCTCTGCAGCAATTTCAATACACTTTTCTCACTTGCAATTTCGGCCCCACTATTTCACTTCCAGTCCTGTGCTCCCCGAGACGTTGGAAATTCACCCTGACTTTATCCCATGGCATTCTCCATGTTTTTTTTTTTTAGAATTATTTCACTCAACTTTCTTTATTATTATTATTATTATTATTATTATTATTATTTTCAGTTTGATCAGACAGAGAGAAAGAGAGAGAGAGGGAAAGTGAGAGAGCAAGCTGCCAGGTCCAAGACTTGAACCATTGTCGGCCATGTGGTAATCCAGTGCCTTTAACCACCACACCACCTGCTGGTCCCTTATTATTTATGTTTTTAATTTTACCAAAGACAGAGAGAGCGAGAGAGAAAGGGAAAGTGAGAAAGCAAGGTGCGAGACCAGCAGTTAGCGTAATGGCTACGTTGCTGGACTCCCATGTAGCTGACCATGGTTTGAGTCTCCGATCCAGTGGCTTAAACCCACGCTGGGCACGTGTGCGTGCGTGCCCAAGATCCTGAGAGGAGAATGGAGGAGAAGGGATTGTGGTGTGGCCATCCCCCCGGGGGATGATTTCTTGCTTTCTGTCTCTATCTCTCTCTGTCTATCTGGCAAGCGCACGCACCCTATAGCAAAAACCTCTCCAAAGGAAAAAAAAAAGAAAAAGAAAAACAAGGTGCCAGGTCTGGGACTTGAACTGCAGGTTTGGGACTTGAACAGCAGTCATCAATGTTGGAGTCCAGCACTCTAACCATCAGGCCATCTGCCAGCCCCAGTAATTAGATGTTATGTTTGAGCCTCATGGTAATAAAATGTTGATTTATTTTGTCCTTGTGTCCCACCACAATCACTCTATTATCTTGATTTTTTTTTCTCCTCTCTCTCTCTCCATTTTACTGATTATAATGGAACAGCAGAAGCTCTTAATACGTATGAGGGTTATATATGAAGACTATATAACATTTTAAAGTATTTTCTGAAATACAAACTCTTAAAAGGACATCTCTTAAGAGAGGAGATAGGGTCCAGCAGATGATGTGGTGGTTAAGGTGCTGGACTCCCACATGGCCGACTACAGTATGAGTCCTGGGCCCAGAGGCTTGAAAATCATACAGGTGTGTGTGCGTGCCTAAAATCCCAAGAAGAGAAGGGAGAAGAGACTGTGGTATGGCTATCCTGGGGGGTAATTCTCACTTTCCTTCTCTCTGTCTATCTCTCTGGCTAGTGCGTGCACGCCCTATGGCAAAAACCTAAGAAAAAAGGAAAAGAAGAGTTGAAGAGGAGCAAATTGTGGGGGAAAAAATGGGTGAAAAGTTTCAGAACAGTCTGCATGACAGCAAAATGGGAGAGATGGTTGGGGGAAATTGAGTGATAAAAGATAAAGCAGTCTGTGACAGAAGGTATTCTAATGTTGTTTGCTAACTGAAAGAATAAACAGTAATGCCAATATTATGAAGGGAGAACAATGATTTTTTTTTCCTCAGCTCTTACCCAGGATATAATTAATATATTAACATCTAATTTACATATGTTTACATAAATACAAATGCTAACTACAAACATGTATGATAAATTTGAAATAATTTTGTGTCAAACACCTGAAATACACAGATGAACATTTTTAAAAGAAGAATTAATTAATTTTCAATTTAACCAGAGAGAGACAGAGAGAGAGTGAGAAAGCAAGCCATCAGGTCTGGGACTCAAACCACTGTTGGCCATGTGGGAGTCCAGTGCCTTATTTGGCCCCACATTTTTACATTCTGAAGACACAGCAAAGATTGAGGCTAAAGCATTGCACTCATAAAATTAATCTACAGAATCCATCCTGTCATGTGACTGCCTAGACTAGGCCTAGCATCTAGCCAAGGTCAGTAACTCCAATATATCCAAGTTCCAAACTTTAACTTTTTTATTCCTGTTTCCTCTTCCTGAGAGATTAGAACTCCTAGAATCTATTCCTGAACAATGTTCTTTATAAGCTCTGAAGTCTAGATTTGAGGCTTCACTGCTTACCTCTGCTTTGAGACTCATTTCTTTTTTTTTTTTTTTTAGAAGAATTATTTTATTTAGCTTTATTTATTATTATTTTCCAGTTTGATCAGAGAAAGAGAGGGAAAGTGAGAAAGCAAGCCACTAGGTCTGGGCCTTGGACCGCGGTTGA
>NW_006206760.1:2820458-2829780 GCF_000334495.1 Tupaia belangeri chinensis
TTTGCTACAGGGTGTGTGCGCTCGCCAGACAGAGAGAGACAGAGAAACAGAAAGTGAGAAATCACCCCCCAGGGGGATGGCCACGCCACAATCCCTTCTCCTCCATTCTCCTCTCGGGATCTTGGGCACGCACACACACGTACCCGGCGTGAGTTTTAAGCCACTGGGTCCAGGACTCGAACCGCAGTCGACTACATGGGAGTTCAGTGACATAGCCATTGCACTAACTGCTGGTCCCAATAAGGGGAGATTTTAAAGGCTTTTGACTAGTGAAAGGGTCCCAACAGAAACCATGTCCATTTCTGGTGCTACCAGAAGGGGGGAGATCAGAAAATGAAATGCAAAAAATATTGTGTCCACATAAAGGTTATGCCATCTATTATTTTGCCTCAAGAGAGAATTAAAATTAAACCAGTGCAGAAAACTCTTCATTTTCTAGGAAAGTATTTCCACAGCCTGACTGGATAATGTCCTCTAGGGCTACTCAGTTGTGATCTCCAAACTCTTCCATCCAGTATTTCTCTCTGCAGCAATTTCAATACACTTTTCTCACTTGCAATTTCGGCCCCACTATTTCACTTCCAGTCCTGTGCTCCCCGAGACATTGGAAATTCACCCTGACTTTATCCCATGGCATTCTCCATGTTTTTTTTTTTTAGAATTATTTCAGTCAACTTTCTTTATTATTATTATTATTATTATTATTATTATTATTATTATTATTTAATTTGACCAGTGAAAGACAAAGAGAGAGAGGGAAAGTGAGTAAGCAAGCTTCCAGGTCTGGGACTTGAACTGTGGTGGGCCATGTGAGAGTCCAGTGCCCTTAACCACCACGCCACCTACCAGCCTCTCTCCATTTCCTTTTAAACTATGATTTGTGTCCTTTTTTTTTCTGGTCAAGAAAGTGTAGGTACCAAACTGACATGGGAAGTATGCTTTACAAATAAACTCACCTTAGGTCCTGGGGTGTCTTCATTCCAGGCAAGCTAAAAATCACCTAGTTTAGAAGAGCAGAAAGCCTCCAAGCTAAGTCACACATCTTCTGTGGTCGAGTGTGTGTGTGTGTGTGTGTGTGTGTGTGTGTGACATCTGCAAACTCCTTTTCCTCAAGGACTGTACGCCTCTGCAACAGCAGCTCATGAACCTCACCCACTGGCTAGGTAACTTCTGATAATAGCAAATACTGTCATACCCAGAGCCTCAAAACATCATTTAAAAGGAGGTGACAATTCATTTACAAACCACACTGTCCTGTATTTAGCAGGAAGGTAAGAGACTGAGGAAGAGCTGACAGAGAAGGTCTTTCTTGTTTGTTTCCGGGGGCAGTGCCCTATGACCTTGTTAATTAGGGGACAGGGTGGGGTCCTTTGGGCTGCAAATGATAGGAAAGGCACTGCCCTAATTACTGGATTTTATTGGGGTGATACTAGAGGTGTGGCTATTATCACCTGTGGAAATTCATTAACTAGACCTCATAAATGGCAGGCTTGGGCTCCAAAGAGAAATGAGGATATTATTAAAGACTATCCTAACATCTTTAATAGATGCCATCTAAAAACCAGGTTTAAAATGGTCATCTGAAACAGAAATGTGTTTATTGTTTTTGTCCATAAAACTGTTTGGGAAAGTTAACACCCTTGCATGCAGGGCCCTCTTTGGTCCATCCAGCGAGAACTGAGCACCATGGTACCACACATATGACCCTGGGTCATTGGCTATGAAATCTTCTTCCCTGCTTGACTATACGACATAACAGCTAGAGATAGCGTCCTGCCCTGGCAGGACTGGGAGGTGCAAGGAGCTCTGATATCACATGGGAAGGACAACTACTGAAATCAGGAAGGTCACAAGAAATTTTCCTGAGGAGGTGACATCTCAGCTGAGACTCACGGGAAGTCCGTCTGAGCCCAAGTTAACGATTGTACTCCCACCTCTAACACAGTTCACCAGATTAATACCCTTTAAGCTTTCAGGAGTATCCAAATCACTTGGCAATCTTGTTTAAGTGTGGGTTCTGAGTCAGTAGTTCTGGGAGGGGTGGGGTCCAGAGATTCTGCATTTCTCAAAAGCTTCTGGGTTACACTACTGGTTCAAGGATTACTCTCTGAGTTGCAAGGTGCTAGATAACCTTCTGAAGTATTCTGCTTCCTCTATGCCTCATTCTTCCAGTCTGTAAAACAGGCTTTCAATGACTGGAGAAATATGAATGTAGATTTATCTGTAGCATGTTTTCACCCACTCACACTACTGACCGCATAATTGTTGGTTAATCAATACATTTCATTGGAGGGCAGGGGATCCCTAAGAGACTTACCAAATTGCTTTTTCTTATAGCTTATTGGTTTTTATTTGTCTAGTTAAAGATTCTTTTTCAAAATCTTTTGCTTACTTTACATTTTATAGAATTATCGTCCAGATGATAGTTTCTAAAGCAGAATATATTATAAGAAGGAAATTAATTATTTAATGTATTGAAAGTATTTAGTTAAAAATTCAAAAGCTGATGGTGTCTTGTAATTTTAAAGGTTAACTGACTTATAAATACATGTAATAATCCTGGAGCTAAGGCAGGGCCTATGGATGCTGATTTTCTAACTAAGCGACAAACACTGTCGTGTAGTTTTCTTGCTATAATTAACTTTCAGGTTGAACAACATAACATTCATCTCAAAATTGCAAAATTTGTACTTACAATTAAACAGGTGTTAAATTATTTTCTAACTTTGTGACTAACCATGAAATTCACTGGTTGAAACTTGAAAACTTGGTTTTCTACAGAATCTCATCAGAGTCAGAATCTGAGAGAATTTTTTGAGTAAACCACCCCCGATTCAGACCAACAAAAGTGGGAGCTGCGTTCATCTCTCCTATGAAAGTGGTAAAAAGTCATAAGCTAAATTCAGGCTGAGCAGACGTGATCATTTTTGAAGGGAAATAATACATTGCCCTAATGGGCTCACCAGAATGAGACTCTTTGAGAACATCTTGTTAATATTCTTTTCTTACCTTTAGAACATGTGGAATCTTTTTGAAAACTCCCAGTTCCTAACTTCTGGCTGATGGCTTCTTCCATCTAATTCATACTCAGAACCATTTCTTAATAATTCTATTGTGTGGAGCAAGGACATGAAGCACTCCAGTGAGAAGACACTGTCCCTTCTTACTGACTGAGCTCTGCTAGGCCCTGAGCACACAGTAGTGAGTTAAATGGGTGTGTGTTCTGCCCTCTTGGCCTTTTTAGTTTAGTGGGGGAGGAAGAAATGACACAAGCAAGCCCTCAAGTACATAAACAGGGTCCATTCCTAGAGAACTACAGGGCCAGGGGAAGAGAGGATGGCCAGGAAGGATCTGGCTCCATAAATAGCATTAAATGGAAGCCTGGGGCCAGCAGGTGTCATGGAGGTTAAGGTGACTGGATCCCACATGGCCAACTGAGCAGTTTGAGTACTGGACCTGGTGCTTGAAAAGCACACTGGGCATGTGTGCATGTGTGCCCAAAATCCCAAGAGAAGAATGGAGAAGGGATTGCAGCATGACCGTTCCCCCCACCAACGGGGTGGTTTCTTAGTCCCCATTCTCCTCCCCACTCTCTCTGGTGAGTGCACACGTACTATAGCAAACTAAACAAATTAAATAAATGAATGGATACCTGAAGGAGAGGAAGAACTATACGACTGTGCGGAACAGTGTTCTCACCCAAGAAACAGCATGTGTGAAGTCCTGGAGAGTTCAATAAACTAGAAAGGGCTTTTGTGTGTGTCTCCTTTTTGAAGCTTCTTTTTTGTTGTTGTTGTTTTTTGAGAGATTTTTTGTATGGGGCATGTGCACCTGTCGGAGAGACAGAGACAGAGAGACAGAAAGTGAGAAATCACCCCCCAGGAGGGATGGCCATGCTACAATCCCTTCTCCTCCAGTCTCCTCTCAGGATCTTGGGCACATATGCACATGCATCTGGAGTGAGTTTTAAGCTGTCGGGTCTGGGATTTGAACTGCAGTCAACTATGTGGGAGTCTAGCGACGTAACCATTATGCCATCTGTTGGTCTCTCTGTGTGCTTCTTAATACTGAAAACTAGCTCCCTAAGAATTTAATGTTTCTCTGTAAGAAAACAGTCAAAATACAGTAAGTAGAGATATAGAGGGAGTTACATGGCATGGTAGTTAAGAGCAGAAACTGTCTGAGGACATGCTAATTCCTGGCTCTGCCATTCACTACCTGTGAGCCTGTGTGCAAACCTTACATCTCTCTAGGCCTTGAATTCCTCATCTATAACAGAAAATGAAGATTGGACAATTGATCTAAACAAGCAGCTCTAAATGGAAGATATACAAATGGCCAAAAAGCATATGAAAAAATGCTTACCATCTCTTATCATAGGGGGAATGTAAATCAACCACAATGAGGTTTCACCTAACCCCAGTCTAAATGGCTATGGTGAAATAAAAAAAAAAAAAAATGAAGAAAAGTGCTGACGAGGCTGTGGTGAAAAGAGAACCCTCCTGCAATGTTTATAAGAATGTATGTTGATATAGCTACTATAGAAAACAATATGGAAGTTCCTAAAAAACATGTACAAATAGAACTACCATATGACTCAGTAATCCCCTATGCAAAGGACAAGAAATCACTCAGTCAGAAAGACAGCTGCACATTAATATTTGTTACAGTATTATTTACAGCAGCTAAGACATGGAATCAATCTAAGTGTCCAAAAACTGATGAGTGGACTAAAAAAATGTGGCACATATACTCACGGAATACTACTGAGCCATAAAGAACAATGAGATCCTGTAATTTGATACAAAGTGTTCAAATCTGATAGATGTAATGCTAAGTAAAATAGGCTAGATTATGAAGGACAAACACTGTCTTCACTGTCTTGAATATCTGCACTCTATGGTAGAAGTTGAAAGACCTGAAGGCATAGAAGCAGAGAGAACAACTAGATACCATACTGCAGAGTGGATTGAGGGTGGGAGAGAGAGGAGAGGAAAAGGAAAAAAAGTATTTAACAGACACAGGAATGCAGAGAGATGGGGTAAATGGATGGTGGAACAGGATATCATAACTGAGTGAAAAAAACAGACATTGCCAATTTAATACACACACACACACACACACACACACACACACACATATATATATTTCAAATGTGGTATTCTTTATTGAAAATGATAAATTTGATAATTACCCTTGATTTGATTGTCATGCACTGCATGCATGCTTTGAAAATCTATTTTGTACCCTACAAAGATGCACAATAATTTAATGTAAATAAGAAATTATAATATAAAATTTAAAAATTAGAAATTTGTAATACTAATATTAAAAAAAAAACTATGTGAGCATTTCAGTAGAAGCAGTAGGAGCATGGGATTGCCTCCAATACACAGACAAAAAAGAAAAAAGAAAAATACCTACCAAAAAGAAGAAGTCTTAATTTTATAAACAGAAGCTATGAAAAACTTACAACTAATGTCATATGTAACTGTTAAAAATTAAAGTTTTCTCCTTAGGATTAGGAACAAGACAAGAATGTCTGCTTTCCTGCTCTTATTCAAATGTGTGAAGGTTTTGGCCAATAAAAATAATAAAGAAAACCAAATAAACGTCCAAATTACAAAGGAAGAAGTAAAACCATCTTGATTTATATACAACATGATCATCTATGTAGAAAATCTGAGAGAATCTGTTAAAATGATCAAAACTAATAAGTGAATGTAGCAAGGTTTCAGGATACAAGATTAATATTCAGACATCAATTGTATTTCTATATACTAAGTGAACAATGCAAGACTGAATTTTTAAAAACTATCATTTATAACACCATCAAGATATGAAATACAGATAAACCTGGCAAAAACTATAGTACTAAGATATATATATATATCTTCCCTGCATGGGAAAGATCTGGGTTTGTGTCTGGAGACCTCCCTGGATATGGCAGGCATGTATGTGCCCATGATTTGAGGCTAAGGCATGAAGATGAAGCTGAGAGAGGGTTAAGGCATCTCTCACTCATGGGATAAATAAATAAATAAATAAATAAATAAACTACTTTTTTTTTTTGGACTGATTTTTGCTATAGGGTGCATGCGCTCACCAGAAAGAGAGAGACAGAGAGACAGAAAGTGAGAAGTCACCCCCCAGGGAGGATGGCCACACCACAATCCCTTCTCCTCCATTCTCCTCTTGGGATCTTGGGCACACTCGCACAGGCACCCAGCGTGAGTTTAAGCCTCCGGGTCCAGGACTCAAACTGCGGTTGACTACACGGGAGTCCAGTGACATAACTATTACGCCAACTGCTGGTCCAATAAATAAACTTCTAAAATGTGTCAGCAGGATTTTTGTAGAAATCGATAAGCTGATCCTAAAATTCACATTGAATTGCAAAGAATTTGTACCAGTCAATGCAACTTTTAAAAAGATCAACAGAGTGGGAGGGCTAACATTACTTTATTCCATGACTTCTTAAAGATGTACAGGGTGTCCTCATTAGTATAGTGGTGAGTGTCCCTGCCTATCATGTGGGAAATCAGGTTCAGTTCCCCAAAAGAAAGCAGCCTTCGGGGCCAGCAGGTAATGCAGTGATTGCAATGCTAGACTTGCACATGGGCAACTGTGGTTTGAATCCCAGACCTGGTAGCTTGAAACTTATACCAGGCATGTGTGCATGCATGTCCAAGATTCCAGGAGGAGAATGGAGCAGAAAGGATTATAGAGTGGCCATCCTCCCGGGGTGGTGATTTCTTACTTTCCCTCTCATTGTCTGTGTCTCTCACTCTCTCTAACTGGTGATTGCATGCGTGCTATGGCAAAAACAAAACCAAAACCAAAGAAGAGTTACAGTAACCAAGACAGTGTCCTACAGGTATTGATAGTAAAGATAAAGAGATCAGCATAACAACAATAGAAAACGTCTAGAAATAGATCCAGGCATCTATAGGATGACTGACTTTGACAAGCGTACAAAAGTAATTCCATTGAGAAAGCATAGAGTTTTCAACAAATGCAACTTTTCTTAATGCAAAAACAAACTTAACTTCAGTAATACACAAAAACTAACTCAACATTGGTCCTAAACCTAAAGATAAAACCTAATGCTATGAAAACATGAAAGAAAGAGTTTTGTGAGTTCAGGTGAAGTTTTTTTTAGCTACAATACTGAAAGCATAATCCATTAAATAAAAACAATGACAACTTCATTAAAATGTAAAACTGTTGTTCTTCCAAAGACACGTTACATTCTGGGAGAAAAGTATTTACAAAGTTGTCTATCTGCTCATAGAATTATATTGGGAATCTATAAATAATTTTCAAAACTCAATGTATAGACAAATGAGGTCAATTGATGCTTTACCAAGGAAGACTTACAAATGGCAAACAAGTCCTTCAAAAGATGCTCGGTGTCATTAGTCAGAAGGAAAACACAAAGTAAAACCACAATGAGATACTATTTCACACCTATTAGAAAAGAAAGAGCAAAATGCCAAGTGCTGGTGAGGGTGCAGAGCAAGTGGAACTCTTATTCATTACTGCCAGAATGCAACTCTTATTCAAAATTTCAGAAAACAGCTTGGCCATTTGTTATAAAGATATTTCCATACACTTTCCATAGTACCCAGGAATTTCACTCTAAGTATTCACACCAGAGAAAAGAAAATGTACGTTTATGATATTTATAATGACTTTATTTTTAATAGTCAAAAACTTGAAATAGTCCAAATGTCCATTAACAGGTATATGGTTAATCAAATTGTGAGACATCATATGTGGGAAAAGTATTAATCAGTGAAAAGAAACTAACTACTCATACATGCAGCAATGCTAATAAATTTCAAATGTGTTATGGTAAGTGACTAAAGCTAGACTCAAAGGCACTGTGTGCTCCATTTACATGGCCTATTTAAAGAAGGCAAAATAGGGACAAAAACACATCACCGTGGTTGCAAGGGAAGTAGGGAAAAGGATTGCCTTCGAAAGGTTATGTTAGAATTTGGAGTGAGAGAAATGTTCTATATCTTGGTGGTGGTTGCCTGGTCATATCCATTTAGACGAAACAGAATTGTTTAGAAAATAAAAATTAAAAATAATAAAACCAGGTAGACAGAACTGGAATTCAAACCCTGTTTCCTACACTGTAGGTATCTGAATGGGCTCTCTGAGAACTGCACACAGGAAGTCTATTGGTGAAATTGTTTCTGGATACAGATCCTCGTTTTGCCCTAATAGTGGTAGAGTGAAAGGAGCACGCAATGGAACCTAAATCCTGACTTTGTCACTGACTCTGTCTAGTGATGTGACCAGAGGAAGATGCCTCCAGCTTTGGTCCTGTTTCCTCATCTGTAAAGGGCTTGTCTTAGTCTGTACACTGGAGACCGGGTAGCTTACAACAGAAATTTGTTTCTCACAGTTCTGGAGGACAGGAAGTCCAAGATCAAGGTGCCAGCAGATGGTGTCTAGTGAGGGCTCATTTTCTCATTTTCTGATTCGTAGATGGCACCTTCTAACTGTGTCTTCACCTGATGGAAAGGGGCAATGCAGGTCTCTGGGGCACTAATCTCATTCATGAGGGTTCTTCTCTCATAACTAATCACTTATAACAGTCCTTGCCTTCTGAAAGCATCGCATTGGTGATTAGGTTTCAACAACATACATTTTGGGGAGACACAAATATTCAGACCACAGCAGTCTCACTTGGATTATTACTCTGAGATGATTTTGGCTCTAAATTTCTATGATTTTCCCAAATCTCTCTTCTTGGATTAGAGAGGGCAGCCTTTAACGCTCAGCTCCAATCTGTCTAGTTTTAGGATTTAAAATTGCTTTTACAGGCAGCAGCTTATTAACACTCACAAAACCCTGTGAGGTAGGTCATTATCTCTATTTGATTCTGCAACAAATCAAAGCCCAGAAAGATTAATTAATTTATCCAGACACAACATTTTTACAAATGTCAGATGAGAGACAGAGAGAGACAGGAGAAGGAAAGTGAGAACTCATGCCTCAGGGGGAGGGGGATGGGAATACTGCAATCCTTTTCTTCTCTTCTTCTCCCGGGATTCTGGGCACCCAAGCACACATGCCCAGAATGATTTTCAAGCCACGAGGTCTGAGACTTGGACTGCAGTTGGCCATGTGCAAGTCTAGCAGCACCTTAACCACTATGCCACCTGCTAGCCCCACTCTTGTCTCATTTTAAGTTGCTGCCTCAAGGTAGGTCCCAAATGGTTCTAGGTGCCTCTTGTCTACTATTAGGTTTAGAGATTTGGTAATAAATAAATAAATAAATAAATAAATAAATAAATAAATAAAT
>NW_006206760.1:2836404-2867397 GCF_000334495.1 Tupaia belangeri chinensis
AAGTTAGAAAGCATGCCCCAGGGGGGGGGGGATGGGAATACTGCAATCCTTTTCTTCTCTTCTTCTCCCGGGATTCTGGGCACCCAAGCACACATGCCCAGAATGATTTTCAAGCCACGAGGTCTGAGACTTGGACTGCAGTTGGCCATGTGCAAGTCTAGCAGCACCTTAACCACTATGCCACCTGCTAGCCCCACTCTTGTCTCATTTTAAGTTGCTGCCTCAAGGTAGGTCCCAAATGGTTCTAGGTGCCTCTTGTCTACTATTAGGTTTAGAGATTTGGTAATAAATAAATAAATAAATAAATAAATAAATAAATAAATAAATCTTTTATGTGATCCAGCAGTTCTTGAGTCAAAGAAATAAAATAAATAAATAAATAAATGGACCAAATAGGAAACAGCATCTGTATACTGTGATAGAACCTGGTCCTGGAGGTCAACTTAGATCCAAAGCAGTACCCACACTTAGGGCCCCAGTGCCCAGTGGAAGAGGGATCCCTCATTTACACCAATCTTCAACCATATAGAGCCCTTACTGTGCACAAGACAGCATTTCAAATGTCTCATGTGTGCTATCCACCTACTCTTCCCAACCGCCCTTGGAGTAGTACCACAATTAACCTATTTTGCACATGCACAACGAAACTCTGGGGTGTTTAAATAAACCCATGTGCCATGACTCGCTGTCTCCCTGCTCTCTCTCAGCTAAACACGCATTTCCGTAACTCTTGCCAGAGGTAGCAGGTGCTTGCTGGAGGAAGACAGGCAGAGAGAGAAGAAAGAGAGAGAGAGAAAATGAGAATGCACCCATGGGGAGTGGCTACACCACGATCCCTTCTCCATTTCTCCCTTGATTTGGGGCACACATGGCTGGTGTGTCTCACAAGCCACTGGGTCCAGAACTTGAACTGTGGTGTCGGCCATGTTGGATCCTACCACTTTAACCACTGTGTCACCAGTTGACCTTAAGCGTGTGCTTTTTAAAATCACAGAAAGATCTATTTTACTGAAGAAAGAAAGAAATGAAGAGAAGGAGTGGAAAAAGGAAAGAGGGAGGAAGAAAGGAAAGTGGGAAAGCCGGAAGGAGAAACAACTGGAAACAAAGAGGAAGAGGAGCATCAGGGAAGGGGGCGGGTGCTTGAAAACACACACAAGAGGCCCAGGGGCTTGAACAAAGAGGAAATGGCACAGGAGTCCCCACCACCTCATCCCCCCATCAGCAACCCCCCTCTCTCTCTCCCTCTCTCTCCCTCTCTCTCTCTCTCTCTCTCT
This sequence comes from Tupaia belangeri chinensis, assembly GCF_000334495.1. NCBI lineage: Eukaryota > Metazoa > Chordata > Mammalia > Scandentia > Tupaiidae > Tupaia > Tupaia belangeri. The sequence continues at coordinate 2,837,679 of NW_006206760.1, forward strand.
CTCTCACACACACACACACACACACACACACATTACCCAAGACCAGTGACCTCACTGGCTCCCTCCTTCACATCCCCCGCTCTGGCTTATTTCATTCCCGTGTTTATTTAGTTTAAGCTCTGCTTTAAAGGGTTCACCAAGAAAGGCAGGAGGGGAGGAGGAGTGGGGGAAACAGCTCTTCAAAAGAGACTTTAGTGGCTAGAATGGAGCCAAGATTAACACCCGGAAGGATACAGCTGCCTGGGAAGCAAAGCAAAGCCCTGGAGGTGGCCACCCCTTCTCTCTCTGCTCCCCCCTCCCTCCTTTCCATCCTCTCTCTGCAGTGGGCGGTGGCCACCCCAAACACTCCAGGCTTTTCCTGCCATAGTTGACTCTCTGTTGAGTCGTCAAGATAATATCTGTCTACAGCACAGTCGTTAAAAAAAAAGAAAAGGAAAAGGTCTCTGGTGGCAGGGAGTGTGGTGACTCTACCATCTCTCCACTCCTGGGGGTTCTCAGCTGGCCCAGTGCAGAGAAAAGAGTAAGTGATGACTGAAAAAAACCCTGAGTTCCAGCCCAGCTTTGTCACTGGCAAGCCAGTGACTCACACCACTTGGCCTCTTGAGGTCCTCACCTGGATGGGACTGACACCTCATGGGGACGGAGGGGGAGACGTGAGCTAAAGCATATGAAAGCTTTCCACAAATGCTCAGGAACGGTAGGTACCCCCCAAAAATCTTTTACTGAGGGACTGACTACCAGAGTGATCAACGATGCCTGGGCAAGATGAAGCTTTCCTGTGTTATAAAAATAATTTTCACCAGAAGCTCAGGGGTGAGGGATACAGTCTTCAAGACCAAAGACAATACCAAAAACCTAAAACTAGTTGACTACTGTGTTCTGGTCATGAAATTTCCTACTCGCTCCCTCTTCTAATGGCATTCTTGTCCCAATTAACACGATTCGTCTCTGATGGAGTCTCTAATTAAGAACTTGGAAGAAAGATGAAAAATCATGTCTCACCTAGGGAGTACTCACATTGCTTTTGGTTTTCAATGAGAGGTCCTGGGGATTGGCTAAGTCTCCTTAGACTTGGCCCATCTACCAGCTGCCCTAGACTTTTCCACGCACGGTCACCAAGACGCAAACATTCTGACCTCTCGTTTCTATCAGCAACACTGTTGGGCACAATGAATTTCATTGCAGGCCACAGAAGGAGCTGAGAGGGAAAGGCGAATTAAGACCCATTAGCCTTTGGGCCAAGAAGGTACCATGGTGATTAAGGTGCTGGATCCCACCTGTCCAACCCTGTGGTTCAAGTCCTGGACCCAGCAGCTTGAAAAACACGCTGGCATGTGTGAGCATATGCCCAAAGAAGAGGAAAACGGAAGAGAAGGGATTGAGGAGTGTCCATCCCCATTGAGGGGTTGATTTCTCACTTTCTTTCTCTGTGTCTTGCTCCAGTGAGTACAAAAATCTTTAAAAAAAAAAAAAATAGAACCCATCAGCCTTCTAGTCCTTGTGGTAAGAGCTTGTATACTACTAGGAGAAGTGATTTGTGACACTGCCGAGGGATAAGGAAGGATTTAACCAAAGGAGGCAAGTAGGAGGAGAATAGAGAAAGGAGAGGAGCCATAGTGGCCATGTTTGACTTAATTCAAAAAAGAGTAATGTGGTGGGACCAGCAGATGGCATAATGGCTATGTTGCTGGACTCCCACATAGTCAGCCATGGTTCAAGTCCTGGACCCGGTGATTTAAACTCATGCCGGTCATGTGTGCGTGCGTGCCCAAGATCCTGAAAGGAAAATGAAGGAAAAGAGATTGTGGCATGGCCATCCCCCCGGGAGGTGATTCCTCACTTTCTATCTCTCTGTCTCTCTCTGTCTTGCTGGAGAGCACACGTGCCCTATAGCAAAAACCTCTCAAAAATAATAAGGACAATGTGGCTACTTCCTGGAGGATAGACCTGGGCATCGGGGAGGTGGAGGAGTACTAAGACAAGACAGAAGGGTGTCAGGAGAGTTTGTAGCGGCATGGTTAAAACCAGCAGTGAAAAAGTGAGAAGCAGCTGGGTTTGTTGTACATCTCAAAGATCTCTTGGAGTTCTATGTCATTCCCCGGAAACTTCAATGGGCCAGGCACTCTGCTGAATGCTTTCCCTTTAAGATCAGAAATACAGCAAGTACACTGACTTTTACTATGTACTCAATATTGTGTTGGATCACATTAGCCAATGGAATAAGACCAAAGGCTAAACGAAAATAAATGCATCAAGAATGGAAAGGAAGAAAGTAAAATGTTCTTGTATTTACATTTTTTAGAGAGATTTTTGCTACAGGGCGTGTGCACTCACCAGAGAGACAGAGAGAGAGAAATCACCTTGTGGGGGGATGGCCACACTGCAATCCCTTCTCCTCCATTCTCCTATTGGGATCTTGTTCATGCACGCACACACACCTGGTGTGAATTTTAAACTGCCGGATCCAGGACTTGAACTGCAATCGACTATGTGGGAGTCTGGTCCTATAAAATGTCCTTTACTTGCAGAAAACATGATCGTGTATATAAAATTCCTAAGGAATTTATTTTTTAAAAGTTATGAGAACTAATAAATGAGTTTAACAAAGCCACAGAAGGTTACTATTTTTAAAATGGTATTTGTATGTATTAGCAAAAGTTCAATTGGCAATTGAAATTAAACAATTGACTTAAAATAGCATCAAAAACACAATATACCTAGAGATAAGTTTAACAGAATCTGGGCAAGACTGGCACAATAAAAGTTACAACACTGCACTGGGAAAGATCAGAAAGAAACTGAATGAATGCAGAAGCTTTCCAGTTGATGAGTTGGAAGACTCAATAGTGTCACCAGTTCCCTTCAAATCGATCTACAAGTTATATAACATATCAGTCAATAGGGAGCCACTTATTTTGGCAGGAATTAACAAGCTGATTCTAAACTTTATATAGAAATAAAATACAAAAGAACCTAAGCTAGCCAAGACCATTTCTTTTTTTCTTTGTTTTTGGAGAGTTTTTGTTTTTGCTATAGGGCATGTGCCAGAAAGACAGAGACAGAAAGTGAGAAATCACTCCCCCCCCCGGGGGGATGGCCACGCCACAATCCCTTCTCCTCCATTCTCCTCTCGGGATCTTGGGCACGCATGCGAAAGAGGGACCAGCACTTAGCATAATGGCTATGTCGCTGGATTCCCATGTAGTCGACCACGGTTTGAGTCCCAGACACGATGGCTTAAACTCACGCCGGGTGCGTGTGCGTGTGTGCCTAAGATCCCGAGAGGAGAATGGAGGAGAAGGGATTGTGGTGTGGCCATCACCCCTGGGGGGCGATTTCTTGCTTTCTGTCTCTCTGTCTCTCTCTGTCTTTCTAGCAAACGCACACACTCTATAGGGAAAACCTCTCCAAAAAAAAAAAAAAAAAGAATTTGTTTCTACTGTGGCAATCCCGTTCTGTTTCCTCCACTTCAATGTGACCTTCCTCAAGGAAAATGCGTCTTCATCTCATTTCCACCTCTGAGCACAAGGCTGGCATAGAAAAGATACTAAATACATCTATTAATGGAGTGGGAAAAAATTTCTTCCTTATTTCTGAACTGCACATTATATCTCATTCCTATCATTTCTCTTAAATTGGACCCACTGAAGACAGAAGGAACCTAAGCCCATGGAATCTTGGGTCTCAACTATTTACACATTGTGTCTGCAAACCTGAGCCTTCTTCAGAGCCACCTCCAAAGGCAGGGTTATTCCTCTAAACCTCATTTGGAGGTGACGTGAGAACAGTGCATGGTGTATTTCACTGTTAAGTTTCTTTTTCATTCTTCCTCTCTCTCTCTTTTCCTTTAGGTTTTTGCCATAGGGCGCATGTACTCACCGAAGAGAGACAGAGAGAGGGAAAGTGAGAACTCACTCCCCAGAGAGGTCTCAATCCCTCCTCCTCCATTCTCCTCTTGGGATTTTTGGACACACATGCACACACGCCTGGCATGATCCTCGAGCCACTGGGTCTGACTCAAACTGCAGTCATCCAAGCAGTGGCTTAACCACGAAGCCACCTGCTGGCCACTATTAGATTTTCTAAGTGTTCACTCTAACAATCCCATTTTAATTGAAATGCGGGTGTTTGCCAAGTTATTGTGTTTATATCTGATACTGGCATGTCTAATTTTTTTTTGGGGGGAGCGGTCTTTGCTATAGAGCACGTGCGCTCGCCAGACAGACAGAAAGAGACATAGTGACAGAAAGCAAGAAATCACCCCTCAGGGGAGATGGCCATGCTGCAATCCCTTCTCCTCCATTCTCCTCTCAGGATCTTGGGCACGCACGCACACGTGCCCAGCATGCGTTTAAGCCACCAGGACTTGAACTGCAGTCGACTACATGGGAGTCCAGTGACATAGCCATTATGCTAACTGCTGGTCCCTTGTCTGATCATTTTGATGACTCTTTTCAGTCCAATCAACTATTAGGTATACCCTAACTCCATTCTTCTACCCCAGACTGGCTTCGGTATCACTCATTTAAAGCCAAGTAAAAAATGGTGCATAGGCCGAATGACCTTTCTCCTTGAGATTCAGTAATCCATGAGCGTCCATCGGTTTTCAGACACACTCTTCAATGTCCCCACATAATACACAGTGACTCCCTTTGTGCTCCCGGGAGCTCCCTCCATCCTCATCTAACGCCCTCTAAGCTCCTCTACACATCTGTCACCATCCCACCTTAGTGACGTAGGTGAGAAAACTAACATTCTACAAGAGGGGCAAGAAATCACTACCTGTCTCTCATTTTAAAATTTTATTTCTTTCTTCTGAGAGAAAGAGGGAAAGACTCCCAATGGGGCCTTCATGCTCCTACCCACCCCCTGTCTCAGCTGGTCGGGACCACGGGCTCATGCCTGGTGTGCTCAGAGGCCCTGGGACACAAACTCAGGACCTTTCCCAATTGTGTTACTACCACACCACCACCTGGTCCCAAGAAAGTACTCTCTGTGGGGTCAATAAAAAAAAAAAATAATAATTTGCCCACCACAAAATAAGGCATGTCTATTGTAAAAATTTAGAAAGTCTGAATAAGAAAAAAAAGGAACAAATGAAATCACTCTGAATACTATATATTGCAGTCTATTATTTTTAATCATTTTATGGTGATCTTCCTAATCTTTCTGTGTGCCTTTGTGTGTGTAAAGGACCACAGTGTTAGGACCAGCAGTTGGCGTAATGGCTATGTCGCTGGACTCCCACATAATTGACTGGGGTTCGCGTCCCGGACCCGGTGGCTTAAAACTCATGCCAGGCGCGTGTGCGTGCGTGCCCAAGATCCTGAGAGGAGAACGGAGGAGAAGGGATCGTGGCGTGGCCATCCCCCCTGGGGGGTGATTTCTTGCTTTCTGTCTCTCTGTCTCTCTCTGTCTGTCTAGCAAGTGCATGTGCCCTATAGCAAAAACCTCTACAAAAAAAAAAAAGGACCACAGTATTGTTGAGTCTGCTTTTCCCCCTTTAAACCACATATAGAAGGCATTCTAATTAATTCTTCTATAACATTATTTTTTCATATTTAGCAAAATTTCTTTCAGTGATCTCCTACCATTGAAGTTGTTTCTTTTCTTTTTTAAAAAAATAATTTTTTTATTTAACTTTATTTTAATTTGACCAGGGAGGGACAGAGAGAGAGAGAGAGTGAGTGAGAAAACAAGTCGCTAGGTCTAGGACTCAACCGCAGATGGCCATGTGGGAGTCCAGTATCCTTAACCACCACGCCACCTGCTGGTCCCTGAAGTTGTTTCTGATTTGGATTCGTTATAACAAGTTCTACAATGAACATCCTTTGATGTGTAGCTCTTAAGAATCACCCTGATTATTTCTTTAACATAAATTATTTGGAGCAAAATCTTGGGTCAAAGGACATGATAAAAATTTGAACAGCTCTGTTATTTTTATTTTACAATCTACAATCATTTAATTGAGGTTTTGTGAGAGGCTTCCATGGGTACATAGCACTAACTCTCCTTGGACTTAGCTCTGTGTGAGTCCCTGGCTAATTAAAAGATTGGGTGGTTGAATTCATGGTTGCCAAGCAAATATGTGTGTGTGTGTGTGTGTGTGTGTGTGCTGTAAGTGAATCACGCGGCACAGATTTTTCGTTCCACCACAAGTCCCCAGCAGGCTGGCATTTCCTGTGGACTGTTTCACTCCAGCTTAGACATGGTTGCTCATGTCTTGTGCTTCCTGTTTTCTGCCTCCTAGCGGATGTATGTGCTTTGAATCACACCTGCCCCCAGATCACCAAATCCACTTGGCAAGATCTTGTACGTCCAGGGGCATTTTCCACTGGCAGGTCTCTCATTAGCTTTGCCGGAGTCTCTAACACCTTGTCATTTGCTCACCTCGGCCAATTTCAACTAGGTGTTTGTATCTTAAAGGTCATTCATAAAAATTACATGGGCAACATGTAAGCTGACCTCCTTGGTCCCACCCCGTGCCCCACCCTGAGTAGGTTTCATCCTTGCTTTGTAGCACTTCTGTGCTTTCTAATTTTCATCCCGCGTGACCACACGTGGACTTAGGAAGTTGACTCTACAGTCAGACACCCCAACTGTGCCTCGAGCAGGGACCACACCTCCCTTTTGATTTTCCCTAGGCTCTGAAATTCCCCTCCACGCTGAACTCCTCTATATACCTTTCCGTCTCAATGTTCCACTTGTTCCCGGCTCACTCTGTAACCCAGTTAACTGGCCTGGAGGGGTGTCCTCAAAAGACTCCATGGCTCTCTGGCAGTCTTTGGGTTTGGCCAATAAGGAGCACTGCAGTAGATATGGCGGAGGTCAGCATGAGGTCAAGGTACTCACCCCTTAGCTGCCTTCCTCGAGGTAGTTGCTGGATGGCTGAATCCTTCCACGGACCGCTATGATTCCAGGGTCCCCCACCTACACTCTTGGCTTTGCAGTCCTAGGGGTGGCAGCAATCCTTTTGTGCCACCTTCAGGCTCCTACCACCTGCCATGTGGCTTCCCTATACCCTACCCATACCTGTAAACAGTCTATTAAACTCTCCTGAAAGTCCCCTGGGATCCTGACCAGGATACTCTATATGATCAGCTTGAGGATGGTGCCCCTGCAAGGCTGGGCTTGCTGTGGCCATGCCCATCACCTCTGCTCTCAGAAGCTCTGCAATTATGCAAAACCCTGCTGGAACCAAGCCCACCTGCCCCCTGCCTCCTTTTCTCGAATCCATAAATGCTCCGCTCTTTTGTATTTCTCGCATTCCTTAACATAAAATAACTTCAAAACTCTCTTAACGAGAGCTATTTCAGATGTTCCAACACTTCCCACTTATTCGTTTGACAAACATTTATTGAGCACCCTCCCTGTGCCAGACATCAAACTAGCCACCAGGCACACAGCTGCAAGTGAAGCAGATGTGCTCCACGTGGGAGGAAGAGCAGGAGCTGCAGAATCAGTGCCCTGGAATGTCCTGCAGAAGAATGGCTTCCTGTGGGATCAGCAGTTAGTGTAATGGCTATGTCACTGGACTCCCATGTAGTCAACCATGGTTCAAGTCCCGGACTCAGTGGCTTAAACTCATGCCGGGTGCATATGCGTGTGTGCCCAAGATCCCGGGAAGAGAAGGGAGGAGAAGGGATTGTGGTGTAGCCATCCCCCAGTGGGGTAATTTCTCCCTTTCTGTCTCTCTGTCTCTCTCTGTCTTTCTGGCAAGTGCACGTGCCCTATAGCAAAAACCTCTCTAATAAATAAGTAAATAAAATAGAAGACAAGACCTAATCAAAGGAACATTTGAAAGGGAGGGTGCCTGCTTTCCTGTCATGAAAGGCTCACCTTAAGTATCTACAAGACCAATCAGCCTTGACAGAGTCTAAGCCCTGTTGTCACCTTTCTGCTGTCTGCCTCACCCCTGCCCTTTCCATGCCTGTTGTCTTCTCACCCTGACTCACCCCAGCCAGCTGCCCAAGATGTGCATGTTCCAAGACATGGGGTAAACTTGCCACCACCAGCTGGGACCCCTTCCTCCTTCCTGACATGGTCACATGCCCAGCCCATTTCTTCTGGAGATGAAACCTTTACTGCCACCCTCTCTGGATCTGCAAAATTGCTTCTTCTCCCTCTTCTAAGTCTGTGACTTTTTTTTATTCCCCGTGAGTCCGATTGAGCTCATCCTTCTGGCTTTTATTAATATATACCATGGGGAAGCCCCCTCTTGGTCTGGTCAGTCCCCTAAAGCCCAACTCCTCAAATGAGCTCTGGACTTGCCTCTCCTCTCTACCCACTCCCCAAACTCAAGAGTTCCTCTTCCAGTCAATTCCTTATGAATGTCTCTTCTTCCAAAGTCTCAGAAATAGCTCGTTTCCAACCACCTAAAATTCAGAAAGGAAAGAAGACCAAGGGGAAGAAGGAGACTTCACACCTGTTGTCTCATAAAAGCAGGAGGCCCACACGTATCGCCCAGAGATGCAACGAGACAAGAGACAGACCCTGCTGGTCTGGGCTGAGAAGAAAGCTGCCGGCAAAGGAGATATCCCCACTAGAAGACCCCTGTCCTCAAGAGGGGTTAATCCTGCCACCATCTTAGTGGAAAGCAAGGAGGCTCTGCCGATGAAGGCTATTTGATGTGGATCCCATGGAGCAGTTGTCTTCCGCCTGTCCTGGGTGGGAAGATGGAGATTCCTCTTGGATCCTCAAGGGAAGATCTGGCTAGGCACTTGGTCCACAAGAAGACCTGCACCCTTGTCACCTTCAATCAGGTTAACTCAGAAGACGAAGGCGCTCTGAGCTAACCCAGTGGAAGCGATCAAGATCAATTACTGTGACAGATATGACAAGGTCTCCCTTCACTGGGGAGGCAATGTCCTGGGTGCAAAATCTGTCACTAACATTGCCAAGATGGAAGTGGCAAAAGTTAAGAATCTTGCCACTGAACGGGGCTAAATGCACACTGGGAAGTGTTCTGTATGTAAAAATATTGAAAGTTTGGAGCTGGCAAGTGGCATGGCAGTTAAAGTCGCTGGACTCCCACATGGCCAACCATGGTTCAAGTCTCAGACCTGGTGGCTTCTTTTGTCTCTCTTGCTCTCTCTGGTCAAATTGGAAAGTAATAATAAATAAAGTTAAAGTAAAATAATTCCTTAAAAAATAATAATAATAAAAGTTCTCCTTCAAAAATCCTCAGAAATAAAATTCTTCTTCCTTTGCTTTTTTCTCTACTCTCCCTTGGTATCCTCTCGTATTTTTCCTCTCACTCTTCCTAAAAAGCTAAAAGAGCTTCTTTTTGAAAAATATATATTTTCTTAAGCATGTGTATGTACTTCAGGTGGAGAATATTTTACCTTCTTTTTTTAGAAGTTTTTCCTATAGGTTGCATGCACTCACCAGAAAGACAGAGAGAGACAGAGACAGAAAGCAAGAAATCACCCCCCAGGGAGGATGGCCACACCACAATCCCTTCTCCTCCATTCTCTTCTCGGGATCTTGGGCACACACGCACACATGCCCGGCATGAGTTTAAGCCACCCCGTCCAGGACTCGAACCGCAGTTGACTACATGGGAGTCCAGTGACATAGCCATTACACCAACTGCTGGTCCCGAGACTATTTTAAATATAGTCAACAAGTTTAAAAGAATGAGGATGATGAAGATAATCATTGCTTTCCATTTCTGTGTGTCCTATAAGCTGGGTACTGTACTGAAAACCATGAACATGAGCTAACTTAACCCATATAGGAGCCCTTGAAGGATGTACCAACATTGTGCTCAGTTTCCAGGTAGGACACAGAATAGAGCAGCACAGGTGCACTGACTCGCCCAAGGTCACACTCGGTGACAGACCAGGAACTGCAGAGCTGACCTGCTTAATTCCAGATTCTAAATCCCAAGTGCCTTGCCCTTCCCAGGGCACTAGTTAAAGGAATCTCATACTATACCATTCCTTTTGAAGGGAGAAGGTTCTGCACCAGAAATCTCCCACCCAAGCTCTCCACTCTGTAAATTTAAACTTTTATACACAAGGCTCCCTCAGCAGGGCACACCCACCCTTTATTCCTGGGTGGCAGAAGTAGCACCAGGTAAAACCTATTTACTCGCCATCCACCGCTGGCCCACACTGGGTGTGGCAGTGAGCAGGAAGCCGCCCAAACCACTCCTCTCCTCTCATCTGCTCACCTTCAGGTCCTCTCAAGGATGACTCCGACCACAGGGACTTCTCTTCTGCCAAACCCCACCACTGACAACAGCAGTGGACATTCAGTGTTCACTAGGATTTGCATTTCCAATGGTACCCAACTTTGACAGGTCTGTGTTTCTGAAAGGAAGGGCATTCTCTATGAAAACAAGATACAGATAGAAGACAGCCATGCAACTAGTTCAACTGAGCCAAGACTGTCTAATCATTCATTCAGCCAACATGAACAGAGTGTCTAATGTACCAGGCATGCATCAAGGAGCCAGGGTCTTTCTTTTTTTTTTTTTTTTTTTTGGGAGATTTTCATTGTAGGGCGCGTGCGCTCACCAGACAGACAGAGAGAGACATAGAGACAGAAAGCGAGAAATCACCCCCCAGCGGGGATGGTCATGCCGCAATCCCTTCTCCTCCATTCTCCTCTCAGGATCTTGGGCACGCACGCACACGCGCCTGGCGTGAGTTTTAAGCCACCGGGTCCGGGACACGAACCGCGGTCGACTATGTGGGAGTCCAGCGACATTGCCATTACGCTAACTGCTGGTTCCCAAGGAGCCAGGGTCTTTCTTACTTCCATCAGTAGGAAGAATAACATTCTAAGTGTCTTTGCCATAGACTGCATTGCCATTTCGTGACTAGTCCCTCTCCCTCTCATTCATCTAGTCCCTGCTTCACTTATTTGGGACTTAACTATGTAAAATATTGTGGTCCATGGAATGTAAGCAGACACAACAAGCCAGCTTCGAGGGACTTTTCCAAGAGGTATTGCCAATATCTGCGAGCTCTGTTAAACCTTTCCAATGTGACTGCATTGTTTGCAAGCGGGAGGGGAGGGGGTGTCCCTTCAACCTGATCCCAGAATAAGAATTCTTATAGGGACAGTCCTGAACCACAGTACCCGATACACACCCATGGCTAGCACATGAACAGATAGTATATATTTATTCTTGAAAGCCATTGGGACTTTGAGGTTGTTTGTTACACAGCATTATCTCAATAAAAAAAAAACTGGCTAATCCAGTCCCATACAGAGTTGTAGTCCAAACCTGTCCTGTGATGTGTTTCTTGCTCTTTGAATCGAATTATTGGCCCTGTAAAGGACGAGTTTTCACTGATCCATCCAGGGTATTTGTAGAACTTCTAGTTGGGTGAAAGAAGCCTGAACAAAACTTACTGATTTATACCTGGTATTTCATATAAAGTACCCCCAATACCCAACCACAGCCCTTCCACAGAGAGTATTATTAATCACTGCTACTCACAAGCACATTTTTTTCTATTGTTCATTATCAATTTCTAAATTTAACATTAGCCACACCAAGAGCAAGCACTTGTTTAAACCCTTTGAAGGCTCAAAATGAATATTATTGTTTATAACCTAGACCTAGGCAAATCCGGAAGACTTACAAACCTTAGGACTGGGGCTTTAGATTCCTCTCCAGTCACCATCTGGTGCACTGTGGGTGTCTAATCATGTTCCTTTAATTTCCTTAGTTCAACAAATATTTATTGAGCACATCCTGTGTGCAAGTCACTGGGAAGACAAAAAGGGTTCCTGCCATCAACTCACTGGCTTTCCATCTCATGGAGAGGATAGATAAATACTCACGTAACAACTGTAAGCAAAGTTAATACCAAATGTTCTGTTCATGTAAAGTATTTTGAGAGAGGTGTCACAAATTTGCTAGGAGTGAGTTTGGAAGTAAAAGGACTGCATCCAATCAGCTGAGGTGGAGGTAAGAGACCGTTTCCAACAGAAGGCACTAAAGTGCAGAAGCTGAATAGAATAGAATATGAAATATGGAGGGATATAATGGAGAGATCAGTAAGGGCCAGTTGTAGACAGCTTCCAGTGCCAGGCTAGTGAGATCAGTGTTGAACTCAAGAATGACTGAATATTTAAATTAACCTAACAGATCCATTTTTGTTCACACCCTTCACTGGGACCAGAGTTTGAGGTTTTCTGAAAACTTAAAGTCACTGACAGCTTGAACCCTGACAAAAACAAGAGGTAAAAGATACCCGTGCAAACAGAACATGACAGCAAAATGGTCCATGAGCAGCCTGAATATACGGGAAAAGAGATAGAGCTGGGGGCCAGCAGCATAGGGGTTAAGGCGCTGGACTACCACATGGTCAACCATGGTTCAAGGTCTGGACTTGGCAGCTTGAAACTCACACCAGGCATGTGTGCATACATGCCTAAAACCTTGATAGGAGAATAGAAGAGATTGTGGCATGGCAATCCACCATGGGGGATGATTTCTCAATTCCTGTCTCTCTGTTTCTCTCTCCAGCAAGCACATGCACCCTATAGAAAAAAAATCTATTTAAAAAAAATAATAATAATAAGAGAGAAAGAGCTGCTCCATAGCAGCTGGTGTGATTTCCCATCATGAACTACTTTATCAGTCCTGGCCAGGTAAACATGGACTAAGCAGTGCAATGGCCTATCTTAAACCTCATTACCCATGTTGACAATGGAGTCTTGCCTGTCCAGGAAGTAGCATCCTTAGGCTGCGTATGGAAAGGCAGGGCCCTGCACACCACACCTACCCCGCCCTACCCCACACCTCTTCTCCAGGCTGCACCTGGCCTCTGGCCTCCTTTGCCTCACCTTGTTACACCCATGACTCCAGAAAACACATCACTATCAGGCAATTAGAAAACAAAGCACAGACATTCAAGGAGGACCTCGCTCCAGCTGGAATCTGTTGAACTACCCTAGTGCTATTGGGGTGCCTCTCGCTCTTTGTTCCCCAAGTTCTATTGAAAGAATCCATTCATGGATCCAACTCCCCCACTGGGCTATAAGTTACGCTGTGATGTCCATGTTTGTGCTCCAGAGCCTCGTCCATTGACATCACATGTTAAATAGAAGCTATAGCTTTTCTATGTCATGATGTCACCTGTACTCATACTATGTCACCTGTACTCATACTATGTCACCTGTACTCAACATACTATCTCATTTAATCTTTGCAACAACCCAATCCAATACAGGATAGATATTATTAGCCCTGGTTTATAAACGAGGAACTTGAAACTCACCAAGATTAACTTAATTTCCCAAAGATCACACAGCTAAGAAGTAGAGGAGCTATATGATCTGTCTGACTATAGGGTCTGCCCTTAGGGGAGCAGGTTTAATGCATCAAATGGTTTCTGGTATAGGTAAGACTTACAGTGCCTTCACCAGCATATCACCTTTTGGGAGAAAGGTTCTTTTGAGGGTCCATGCTGCATCAAATAGAACTGATGAGTGGTTTTTGGTATAGGTAAGACTTACAGTGCCTTCACCAGCATATCACCTTTTGGGGAAAGGTTCTTTTGAGGGTCCATGCTTGGGACTATTGTGTTGTAAAATTCTAGGCCTTTGTATATTGTCTTGTAACTGTGTGAAATTGAATTAGAATCTTTGGGTTCCTGGGAATTTGTGAGCGTTTCTAATTGTCTCACTAGGGTCACACACGCCAGGCCAGATGATCGCTTCTCTAAAAGCCCAGGGCAGAAGGTGGACAAATGACAATGACTTGCAGGTCAGCAAGTGGACCCCGCACATTTGTGGGGCTCCCAGCAGTGGCTCTGTCACATGCACAAGTGCAGAGCCCAGCAGCATTGAGAGAAGGCAGGATCTGCTCTGGACAGAAACTTAGAGGGTAGGCTGGAATTCATGGGAATTCGAGAGAAAGAATTCTGGCCTACGAAAGCTCACATGAATATTTGAAAGGTCATTTGTCTCAGGGAAGTCTCTTTTAATTCACTGGGGAAGGAATCCCACAAGCCCTTCAGATTTTTCCAAGAAAGAAAAATCGAATCTTATTACTGCCAGATAATGACCTACATCTGTTTTTGCAGAACCGTGTCCCACAGTCCAGCATCCAGGCACATCACGAGGCATGTCTGAAGCAGCCTGGTTTATTGGTGCACTGACCCCAGGTCAGGAGCAGAGATAAAGAGTGATTCTGGGCTCTTACCTTAGGCTTGGGCAAGAGTGAGCAGGGATCCGCCCTGCTGACACCAGTCCGGATGGTCTGGTTCATCAGGATCAAATTATTTTTGTTTGCAACCGCACCCACTGCTCCACCTAAAGAAACAGCAGGTAGCAGAGTCAAACCTGGTTTGAACCCTGCCCAAAGGCACGCACTCAGAGCATGGCTCTGTAGCCAGACCCAAGAGAGCAAAGCTCCTGTAGAAATCCAGGTGGTCCCAGAACAGAACAGGAGTGAGAGGTCACTGCCAGAAAGCATTTCCTTCTTTATCTATATGAAAAAATAGCCAAGGAACTAGTGAATGATTTATAACTAGGCTGTTCACAAAAATGAACAGATTAACGTTTGGAATAATTTCTCCACCATAAATTAAGAAAAAGCCATTGAAAAGCAAGATTCTAGAAGGTTTAAAAGATACATCATGCAGTAGGTTAATCATTATGACTTTAAAAAAAAAAAGTCTTTGCTTAAATTCAGAATTTTAAGAAATTAGCCTTGGTAAATTATAGGTTGATGTTTTCTCAGACAAGCCTGGAGCTCATTAATATCAGATAAGCAGTTTGGAATAAGTACTCAGGTAATTAGGAAGGGAAAACCAGATGCCATATTCTATCAGAATTCTAGGTCTGCTCCCTTTCCTCCACCTCTCCACGTCTCATTTAGCACTGGGAAGTTGCAAGCTAGAGCACTCATTTGCAAATGACCTCATTTTCAAGAATCAAGGATAAATGTTAGAATGATTAATTTAGTAAACACATCGGGAAATTTGCGTCTGTGAGTTTTGCTGAGTTAAATTGTTTTCAATTAGCATCGTTTTTCTACAGCACTGATTTGGAGACAAGCTTGGAACAATTCTCTCTCTTTTTCCATCCAAACTGGGTTATTTTATTAGCAATTATGAGTCCAAAAATCAATTGATTAGTGGACAAAAACTGGGACAGCAAGGTGCCACTGCTCTGGGAGCATGGATGTGGGGATAACTTCCATTTTACCTGTGAGGAACTCAGTCACATCAGAAGTGGGAACAGGTCAACTGAGCCTAGAATTGCTCTTGGGCTTGGATGCCCTGATATGGCCAGGCTGCTGCCCATCATCGTGCAGTGTCCAGGCTGCACAGGTGGTTCTGGGGATAGTTTCAACCATTGTTTTGTTTTGTTTTTCTGTTTCTTATTTTTTTACATTTAATTACTGTACATCTTTAAAGCATACAAAATTACCTATTCAGGCATGAGTATACTACATCTAAGTTCAGTCAAAGATATTACCATACACTTATCATCTACAGATAATTTTCCATTTCAGGACCCATTAAATGTTTTGCTTTCTTTTTTTCCCCTTGATTCTCTCCCTCCTGTCTCCCATTGTCCACCCTCCTCCCATGCTGTTTCTAGTATCTACAACTGCTCTCCCTGCTTTTAGACCTTCCACTCTGCAGTTTCTGCTGTAAAGTGCAAACATTTAGTATTTATTTAAGTGGGGACATACAATGTCTCTCTTTCATAATCCGGCTTGCTTCACTTAACATGAAATCTTCCATAGTCATCTACTTCGTATCAAATGCCATGGTCTCATTGATTTTTATGGTTGAGTAGTATTCCACGGAGCATATGTGCCACAGTTTTTCAATCAATTCATCTATTCTTGGACATTAGGGTTGATTCCATGTCTTAGCAATTGTAAATAATCCTGCAATAAACATCTATGTCCAAGTGTTTTTCCAACGAAGTGTTTTCCTATCTTTTGGGTAGATATCTAGGAGTAGAATTACTGGACCATATGATAGTTCTATTTGTAGATTTTCAAGGAACCTCTATATTGATCTCTACAGTGGTTGTACTAATTTACATTCCCACCAACAGTGTGAGCATGTTTTCTTTTCACCACAGCCTTGCCAGTGCTTATCATTTTTTATTTTTTTTTAATCTTAGCCATTCTGACTGGGCTTGAGTGGTATTAATTTGCATCTGCCTTATGATAAGAAATGGTGAGCATTTTTTCATATGCTTTTTGACTGTTTGTTTGTATGTCTTCCTTGGAGAGTCGTCTGTTTGGCTCATTTGCCCATCTTTTAATTGGACTGAGTAGGGGGGCGGGGGCAGTTAGCTGCTTTAAGTTCACTGTATATTCTGGATATCAGTCCCTTATCCAAGGTATAGTTTGCAAATATATTCTCCAATTCTGATGGTTGTCTCTACACTCTAACTATTGTTTCTTTTGCTGTGTGGAAGCTTTTTAACATGATGTGATATCTCTTGTCTATCTTCGGGTTTGTTGCCTGTGCTTTGGGAATCTTATTTAAGAAGTTTTTGCCTACTCCGATGTCTCTAAGAGTTTCCCCTGCATTTTCCGCCAGTAGTTTTATAGTTTGAGGTTTTATGTTTAGATATTTGATCCATATTGAGTTGTTTTTGTTAATGGTGAGAGATAGGGGTCCACTTTTCTTTTTCTGCAGGTGGATATCCAGTTTTTCCAGCACCGTTTGCTGAATAGATTTGTTTTTTTCCCATTGGGCTGTCTGGTGCTCTTCATCGAAAATCAGTTGGCTGTGTGTTTTGGAGATTTATTTCTGGGTTCTCTATTTTGTTCCATTGGTCTGCCTGTCTGTTTTTGTACCCGTACCATGCTGTTTTGATTATCATAACTTTGTAATATATTTTGGGGTCAGAGGATAAGATGCCTCCCACTTTATTCTTTTTGCCCAGTATTGTTTTGGCAATATGGGGCCTTCTATGATTCCAGACAAATTTTATTATTTTTTCCTAATTCTGTGAAGAATATACCTGGCAATTTGATTGGGATTGCATTACATTTGTAGATTACTTGGGGGTAGAATTGACATTTTGATTATATCAATTCTTCTAATCTAGGAGAATGAGCTTTTCTTTCACATTTTTGTATCATTTTAATTTCTTTTTTTTTTTCAGTTTTTCATAGTTTTCCTTGTAGAAGCCTTTGACTTCTTTGGTTAGATTTATTCCTAGGTATCTTATACTTTTTGTAGTTATTATAAATGGGATTGATTTCTTCACTTCTACCTCAGTCTGTTCATTGTTGGCATATAAAAATACTATAGATTTTTGTTTGTTGATTTTGTATCCTGCCACTTTACTCTATTCATTTATCATTACCAGTATTTTTGTGTATTCTTTTGGGTTTTCTATGTATATAATCAAGTCATCTGCAGATGCAGATAATTTCACTTCTTCTTTTCCTGTTGGGTTGTCAGAAAAGTCATGATGTATTTTTCTATGCAAAAATGTGTCTTAACTTTTCAGACTACTCATTATTTGAATATCTTTTATTTTATTCTCTTATCTGATTGCATTGGCTGGGACTTCTAGTATTATATTGAACAGAAGTGGAGAAAGTGGGCAGCCTTGTCATGTTCCAGTTTTTAGTGGAAAAATGTTTAACTTTTCCCCATTCACTATGATGTCAGCTACACATTTTTCATATATGCCTTTTTATTGTGTTGAGAAAAGTCCCTTCTACACTGATTTTGCTGAGAGTCTTAATCATGTTGTATTTTACTAAATGTTTTTTCTGCATCAATCGACAATTGTTTCCATCTGGTATCATTCTGATCTTGTGGTGCCTTTCTTGGTTGAAAACTTTGTGAATATGACTCTGTCAAAATAGAAGACCCTGCTGGTTACAGAGGCTCACTCACCACAGTTTAATTTTGTTCATCTTCCATTTCTAATTAGGCCTTACTTAAAGTATTTCTTACAAATTTGGGAGAACCTGTACCATCAGTGTTTGATTTCCATGCAGTCAGTTAACCCCCTTATTTTGATCATGGTGTTCATCTACTTGGTATATCTCAGTGAGAGATGTTCTGTTTTTCCAGAGGGAAGAAAGTCTCTAAACACATTTGATTTACATGAGAAATAGACTCTTAGAGACATGGTCTAGAGCAGTGGTCCCCAACCTTTTTGGCACCAGAGACCAGTTTCATGGAAGACAATTTTCCGCAGAACCAGGGGTGACAGTAGGGAATGTGGTTTTGAGATGAGTCGAGCACATTACATTAATTGTGCACTTTATTTCTATTATTATTACATTGAAGTATCTAATGAAATAATTATACAATTCACCATCACGTAGACTCAGTGGGAGCTCTGAGCTTGTTTTTCTGCAGCTAGACGGTTCCATCTGGGGGTTCCAATGAGAATCTAATACCACCACTAATCTCGCAAGAGGCAGAGCTCAGGTGGTAATGAGAGTGATGCAGAGTGGCAACACCACAAATGAAGCTTCACTTGCTCACTTGCTCGCCCACTGCCCACCTTCTCTGTGCGGCTGGGTTCTATCTGGGACCCCCTGGTCTAGGGGAAGGTGATCTAAAAACCTAATGATTTTTCCAACAGTTTTCACATTACTTCTTCTAAGAACTTTCCCTTCATTCACAGTTTCAGAAGTCTTTGTGCCTTTCATGCAGGGGAACGAGCCCCTTTTCTCACTGTTTGAACTGCAGCTTTTCCAGTCTACTAAGCCAATTATGATGTGTCTGTCTATTATCCAGCTTCCAGAATTACATTGCTGACATATCCTCTCCTGTTCTCCCTTTCCTTGTGAGTTTATGCTTCAAAAAGTCTTTGCTGTCATCTTAGTTGAGTTCAAGGAAAGAACTAACTTAAATAAGTATGTTGACTCTGTCATCGAACAGGAAGCCAGAATACTGTAATATTCCATTTTTAGGTTTACCATACATCCAAGATTTCCTAATAAAACATTTAGTAATTGAGTCTCTGAAATAATCTTCAAAGGAGTTTAAAACTTATTGTTATTGCCACTGTTGTTGTTTTACAAAACATGAGACTCTGGGGCAGGCAGGTGACATGGTGGTCAAGGGCACTGGATTCCCACATGGCCGACCACGGTTTGAGTTCCAGATCTGGTGGCTTGCTTTCTCACTTTTTCTTTCTCTCTCTCTCTCCTCTCTGGTCAGATTAAAATAAATAAATAAATAAATAAATAAATAAATAAATAAATAAAATAAAATAATCTTTCAAAAAAATGAGAATCCAACAAACTTACACAACAAATTAAAGTTCCTAAACAAGTGACAGAAACTGAGGCGATTTTATTAGAATACTAGATCTTCTTTGTAGCATGCTTTGTTTCAGCCTCTTGATTGCAGGGTGCAGGTCATGTGATTACCGTGGCCAACAGTAAGGATATGTTTGTGTCTGACCAAGCTCAAACATGGGACAGTTGACCGAACAACTGTAGGTGTTTGTGCCATTTATTGAAATAAGACAAGTAGGAGAGAAGCAGGTTTGTTCTAGACAACATCAAGTGTGGTTGGGGATAAATGAAGTTCAGATGCCAGACATTCATGGGCAGATGTTAACTTAAGTGACTGAATATAGGAACCTGACCTACCAAACAGCAGGAGGGTGTCACTGTGTGAGGCTTGGAGCCACATGGGCACCCTGGGTTGGGTTTCCAGACCAACCTAAACACGCTTACTTACGACAGCAGTGTAGGCCTGTAAGCCTAGCTACCTAGAAGGCTAGGGAAGGAGGACTGCAGTATGGCAAGATCCTATCAAAAATATCTCTTTCTTGGGACCAGCAGTTAGCATAATGGCTATGTCGCTGGACTCCCATGTAGTTGACTGCGGTTCTAGTCCCAGACCCGGTGGCTTAAACTCACGCCTGGCGTGTGTGCATGCGTGCCCAAGATTCCGAGAGGAGAATGGAGGAGAAGGGATTGCGGCGTGGCCATCCCCCCTGGGGGGTGATTTCTTGCTTTCTGTCTCTCTGTCTCTCTCTGTCTGTCTGGCGAGCGCACGCGCCCTATAGCAAAAACCTCTCCAAAAAAATAAAATAAAATAAAATAAAATCTCTTTCTCAAAAAAAAAAAAGAATCAGGAATCTGGCAGTCTAGGGATAGATACAAGACAGACATATACAGCTTCCTCTTTAGGAAAATAATAGGCCCTAGACCCTTAACCTATGAGAGCTGCAGAGGTAGAACCCCAAGCCCAGGGGACCTGGAGGGCCAGGCATTGGTCCAAAGAAGGTTCTTCTCAAGTCTTGAAATTTGATATTGTGGGGGCTGACAGGTGGTGTGGTGGTTAAGGGCGCTGGTGGCTCACATGGTTCAAGTCCTGGACCTGGTGGCTTGCTTTCTCACTTTCTCTCTCACTCTGTCCCTCTCTGGTCAAATTAAAATAAATAAAGTTAAATAAAATAATTATTTTTTTAAAAAAGAAATTTGGTATTGTTTGCTCCACTGGGTTTTCAATTTACCTCAGGCTCTCACTCCCTCCCCCCTTGTCTATGGCTCCCTTTGGGATAAATCGACCCCATGTCCCACCGCTGTGTTTTGGAAGCATGGAACTTGCTTGGGTTCACAGAGCTGCAGACAGACATTTGTCTCAGAATGAACTATACCTTGATTCTCACCCATAGCTGATTTGGATGATATTTAGAGGACTCTTCAGACTTCGGGCTTTTCGAGGTGATGTCATGGGAGCTGTGAGGATGAAGTAAAAGTTTTTGGTTTTGTTTTAAAATAATGTTGCATCTATTCAATAACATTTTTTAATTTTCTTTAACTTTTATTTTATTTTATTTTATTTGACCAGAGAGAGAGAGAGAGAGGGGGAAAGCAAGAAAGGAAGCTGCCAGGTCCAGGACTTGAACCGCGGTTGGCTATGTGGAAGTCCTGCACCCTTAACCACCATGCCAGTGGCAGGCCCAAAAGTGAAAGTATTTTGAATGAGATAAGGATGTGATGGGGTGGGGAGAAACACAATGGAGGAATAGCAGAATGCTGTGCCCCACCTCTGACTCATATACTGAAACCCATTTCCCTAGTGTCATTGTATTACAGGTAGAGATCTTTGAGATGTGATTGTGGAACCCTCCAGAACAGGATTAATGCCCTTACAAAAGCGAGCCCAGACTGCTTGATTCTTTCTTGCACCATGTGAAGACACAACACAGACAGCCATTTGTGAACTAGGAAGTGGGTCCTCAACAAAATGAAACCTGCCAGAGCCCTGACTGGGACTACGCTACCTCCAGAACTGTGAGGAATAAATTTTTGTTGTTTATAAACTACCTACTTTATGACATTCTAATATAGCAGCCTGAATAACCAAGACAGGCTCCCTTTCAATAAACTTTTTTTTAAGAGAGATTTTTGCTATAGGGGCCATGCACTTGACAGAGAGACAGAGAAAGAGAGACATAGAAAGCAAGAAATCATCCCCCACCACCACCACCCCAGGTGGATGGCCATGCTGCAATCCTTTCTCCTCCAGTCTCTCTAGTCTTCTCTTGGGATTTCGAGCACACACACACACACACACACACACACACACACACACACGCCCAGCATGAGTTTTAAGCCACCAGGTCCAGGATTCGAACTGCAGTTGACTACGTGAAAGTCCAGTGATGTAACCATTACACCATCTGCTGGTCCCTTTCAATAAACATTTT
The DNA here is from genome assembly GCF_000334495.1 of Tupaia belangeri chinensis. Taxonomy (NCBI): domain Eukaryota; kingdom Metazoa; phylum Chordata; class Mammalia; order Scandentia; family Tupaiidae; genus Tupaia; species Tupaia belangeri. Next base: position 2,859,324 of record NW_006206760.1, read on the forward strand.
TAAAAGACATATCCTTAGACCAGCAAGTGGCGTGGAGGTTAAGGCACTGGATCCCACGTGGCCAACTATGTGGTTTGAGTCCTAGATCTGGCGGCTTGAAGATCATCCCTGGTGTGTGTGCATGTCCAATATCCCAAGAGAAGAATGAAGGAGAAGGGATTATGGTGTGGTCATTCTCCCGGCGGCGGTGGGGGGAGGGGTAGGATTTCTATTCCCCTCTCTGTTTCTCTGTGTCTCTGGCGAGCACATGCACCCTATAGCAAAAAGAAAACCAAGACCACATCCTCATTTTATGCTATTTGAATCTTAAAACAAAGTATCAAGTCTTAAAACAAATGAAAGCAATGAATTTAAACAAAATCCTTAAACTAAAACCCATACAGAGGCAAACAAACACATAACTGATTCCCTACCCAATGCTCATCAAGGGACCAACGGATATAAAAGGAATTATTTCTAAAACAGACAAACAGGTATGTCCCGCTTGTTCCCCTGCCCCACCATGGTGTTAGAACTAGTTTTTAAAAGTACAATTTCAGGCAATGCAATGAGAATGATTGGGAGAAAGGGGTCTGGACTCAACATTGCTTCTGGCAGGAAGAGGAGTTCTAGAAAGACTGAGAATCAGAGTTTACAGTTTCTTGCTCAACTCCGAGCTGACCTTATCTGAAGTTAATTATGTTGCCAGGATGAGGTCTACAAACTGCCCCTCTCCCCACCTTCATTAAGCATGGGAAGAGTAAAAAGAGTAAAAAATGATACAATATTTACCATAAGAAAAGAAGACCAGGTGGCATGGTGAGCAAAGTGCCAAGCTCCTACACAGCCAACTGTGGTTCGAGTCCCAGACCTGGCGGCTTGCTTTCTCACTTTCTCTCTCTTCGTGTCTCTTTCAGATGAATGCATGTCCCCTATAAAAAATTAAAACAATAATAACAATAATTAAATAAAGAATTCTTTTTTTTAAGAAAGGGTTTTTTTGTTTTGTTTTGTTTTGTTTTTGTTTTTAGTTTTGCTATAAGGTGTGTGCATTTGCCAGAGAGATATAAAGAGAAGGAAAGTGAGAAATCACCTCCCCAAGGGGATGGCCACATGGTAATCCAGTCGCCTTCACTCTCCTCCCAGGATTCTGGGCATACATACACACACATGCCCAGCATGATCCCTATGCTACTGGGTCTGGGACTTGAACCATGCAGTCAGCCATGTGGGATCCAGTGCCCTAACCTTCACAGAGACATTTTGAAAGAAAAACACCTTGGACCCATGAGCAATGTGAAGCAACCTAGGCTGAATCTTGGTTTGGTGAGTGGTGCACACCACTCGGAACCCAAGACCACATCCCACGGCTCTCATTGCACAACCACAGGGACTTGATGTCAAACACCGAAGGATCCTGCCATGACAGGCCTTGTAAAGGAACAAACAGAGTCTGACAGGGCTCCTTCCTCAAACCAGGAGACCGGGTCCCCTGCCCTGGATGAGGCCCGCTGATCATATACTTCGCTCACTATCCAGTGAAATAACAGGCATCAGAACTCATCACACAAAGGCAGAGCTCATTTATGTGTCTAATGGTTAACACAAGCTGTGAGACCAGTATAATGGCTATGTTGCTGGACTCCCATGTAGTCAACCACAGTTTGAGTCTCAGACCCGGTGGCTTAAACTCACGCCGGGCGCATATGCATGCATGCCCAAGATCCCAAGAGGAGAATGGAAGAGAAGGGATTGTGGCATGGCCATTCCCCTCCAGGGGAGTGATTTCTCTTTTTCTGTCTCTCTGTCTCTCTTCTGTCTTTCTGGCTAGTGCATGTGCCTTATAGCAAAAACCTCTCCAAAAAAAAAAAAAAAAAGCTGCAAATGCCATGGGTCGTATGGGTTAATTCAGAAAGAAAACAAAGGCAATCACGCCATTAATCATTGACGTAAGCTCTTAACTCCTACGATAGATAGGCTGGGTATGTAGGCCGTTCTTCAGAAGAACGGTAATAAAGCAGAGTGGCCCCAGATTGAGCTCAGCAGCTTTTTAATCAGAGAAAATTGCCAAGACCATAGAGTTAACATTGCCAATTAAGCTTCGTGGGCTAAATCAATGCACTGGCCTGGTACATGTCCCTAAAACCCAATCTTCGATAATGCTATACGTTGGGATTGCATTGCACAAAGAGAGCTGATTTTAACTGCTACAAAGAAAGTTCACGGAAGTTCACATTTCACTTGGCAGGCTAAGGCAGGGTACTTTGGCAACTGCACACATTCTGATTCCAATTCCTTAAATCTGCCCTCAGGATTTCATTCTCCAGAGGGTGGGTTGGCAGTGCGAAGGTCCCTCTGTGAGTGATTTAGTAGCTCTGATCCCTTATTTACAATTTTACAGGGTATTGTACTGGGGAAGAAAAGAGTTCCATGGAAGTGAGTCAAGTCCCATGGGGTTTGATGTCTTCTGCTGACCTTGTAAACCTTTCCCCTCACCCCTTCATATTTTGGAGCTTGGATGAGAAAACTTAGGGAGAGCTGGTCTGGAGTAGGTAACTATGTAAGAAAGAGTTGTTTTGATTTTTTTTCCCCAAAAAAGCTCAAATCATCTTTGACCTTCCAGCCTTAAAACAAATGAAATGGTGGGACCAGCAGTTAGAGTAATGGCTATGTTGCTGGACTCCCATGTAGTCAACTGCGGTTCGAGTCCTGGACCCAGTGGGCGTATGCGAGCTCAAGATCCCAAGAGGAAAATGGAGGAGGAGGGAATGTGGCGTGGCCATCCCCCCTAAGGGGTGACCTTTTGCTTTCTGTCTCTCTGTCTCTCTCTGTCTTTCTGGCTAGCGCACGCACCATACAGCAAAAAAACTCTCAAAAAAAATTGACATAGGACCCAAGTCTAAATATTACATTTATGTTTTGTATATGCCCTACATACATAACCCAAAGGTATTTTACACGATGGTTTTGTATTGCCATATTTTGATTGTGACCCATCATATGAGGTCAAGTGTAGAATTTTCTACTTGTGACTTCAAGTAGGTGCTCAAAAAGTTTTGGATTCTGGAGCATTTCAGATTTCAGATGTTCAGATTAGGAAATACACACACACACACACACACACACACACACACACACATATATATATAACCATTTCAGGCAGTTTTTAATCAAATCAAAATATTTTTTCTTGAAATTATATAAAATAATATTAGCATACATACAAAAGAAAAGATATGAGAAGAAACCCAGGAAATATGAAAAAAGAAAGAACATTAAGAGAGACTTGCCTCTGAGATAATAGCACATATTATTTATTTTTTTATTTATTTAATTTTTTTTTGGAGAGATTTTTGCTATAGGGCGTGTGCGCTCACCAGACAGACAGAGAGAGACATAGAGACAGAAAGCATCTCCCCCGGGGAGATGGTCATGCCGCAATCCCTTCTCCTCCATTCTCCTCTCGGGATCTTGGGCATGCACACACAAGCGCCCGGCGTGAATTTAAGCCACCGGGTCCGGGATGCGAACCACGGTCGACTACGTGGGAGTCCAGCGACATAGCCATTACGCTAACTGCTGGTTCCCACTATAGCACATATTATTGATCCATTATATTCAAATCAACCAATATTGACATAGACAGGTCAGTACAACAAGTAAGAATACAAAGATAGATCCCAGTATATATGAGAGTTGAATATGACAAAGTCATAGTTGTATTCAGGGAGATCAGTATGGCTTACTTAATACGCAATACTGATGAAACCGATATCCTTTTGGAAAAATAGTGTATCTCCATCTTAAACCATAATGCATGACTAAATTCCACATTGTAGTCAATTAAATGTGAAAAACGAAATAATAAAAAAAAAAACTTATACTGTAATTTAGGAGAATATATGTAGTCCTAAATTTGGCAAAAATTCTCAGAACTGTACATGGAAATCAGAAAAAGTTTAAAAGTAAAAGATACACAAACTTAACTATATAAGAATGTTTAAGCATTTGTGGGCCAAAACAAAGTTTCATAAACACAATTAGAAGAAGAACAGAATTTATACCACACAGGAAAGAGCAAAGAGAAACATCTAGAACATAAAAAGAGCATTTACAAATTGGCAAAAGAAGGAAAGACAACTCAGAAAATTATGCAAAAGATAGTAAAAAGACCATTCAAAAGAGAACTAATCGGGAACCAGCAGTTAGCGTAATGGCTATGTCGCTGGACTCCCACGTAGTCGACCGCAGTTCGTGTCCCGGACCCGGTGGCTTAAAACTCACACCGGGCGCGTGTGCGTGTGTGCCCAAGATCCCGAGAGGAGAATGGAGAAGAAGGGATTGTGGCGTGACCATCCCCCCTGGGGGTGATTTCTCGCTTTCTGTCTCTATGTCTCTCTCTATCTGGCGAGCGCACGCGCCCTACAGTGAAAATCTCTCCAAAAAAAAAAAAAAAAAAAAGAGCAAAATTATAAAGGTATGGTCAGGGAACTGCAAATTTATGCAACAATGAAAGATCACTTAACTCCCATTATAATGCAAAAAAGGTTTCGAACTGAAAACATGGCGTACTAAGGTATACGGTGAAGAGGGTTCTTTCACACACTGCTGGTCCAAGTGTACATTTTCACGCCCTTTTCAAAAACATTCTGACAATGTCTATCAAAATTTAATAAATATTATATACTCTCTGCCCTTCAATTCCACTCCTGGGAATTTATTCTATAAGCATAAAACCATCTGTAGAAAGGACATGTTTACAAAGATATCTATCGTAGCCTTGTTTATAGTGGCGAAACCTGAAACAGTGTCCATCAGGAAAGGAATAGTCAAATAAATGATGTATATCCACACAAAAGGAGATTTTTATAAGCATTAAGAGAATGAATTCAAGCTGTATCACTTCACTCAGAGAGATTTCATCAGGCATTACTGAACAAAAAACACAAGTGTATATAATATGAACCAATTCTCATAGAATAAGTAATGGCAAGTTTTATTTGTATGAGTACATGTAAGTGTAAGATGTGTTCACATTTACGAAAAATTACATGTATGTATGTGTATAAAAAAATGAATTCAGTCAGGCAATCCCTTCTCCTCCAGTGTCCACTAGGAATCTGGGGCATGCATACACATGTGCCTGGCATGGTTTTCAATCATTGGGTCCAGGACTTGAGCCACCTGCTGGCCCCAAGAGTGCTATTTTTAAAACCTATGGTGAACAGACTAGTAAATAGTGAATGCACAAAATTCAATGGTTAAGAGCATCTTCTTCAAGAGGCAGAATAAGACAATAATCTTCAACGTCATCATCTCTGCATGATGTCACCCTGGACTTCTGACCAGTACGATAAAGCAAGAAAGGAGCCACAGCAGAGACAGCCTTGTCTGAGGCTCCTGAGGACCCATTAGAGGTCAAAATTATGTTAAAACAGGTGACTGGAGGGGCCAGCAGGAGACGTAGTGGTTAAGGTGCTGGACTTCCACATGGCTGACCATAGTTCAAGTCCTGGACCTGGCAGCTTGAAATTCACACTGGGTGCATGTGTGTGTGTGCCCAAAATCCTGAAAGGGGAATGGAGGAGAAGGGATTGTGGCATGGCCATCCCCCATGAGGGATGATTTCTCTCTGTCTTTCTCTGTCTCTCCAGTGAGTGCACATATCCTATAGCAAAAATATCTCACAAAAAAAAAAAAGATGACTAGAGGGAAAAATCATTTAAAAATATTTTCTTTGTCCCAGATTGTAAATTCAGGTCCTGCCAAATGCAAAGCACATAGCATGACATTTTTGAATGGACGTTATAGAAGACACTTATGCCCTGCCCAACATCACAAGCAAACTAAGGAGTAACATTGGGAGAGGGCATAAGGGTATTATGTACTGTTGAAATGTCACTTAGTACCCAGCTTAACCGAGAAGGCTCTGTGTGGCAGGGACCATATGCTCTAAGTCTTCACTACAGTCTTCATATGCAGGAGGCTACCATGCACAGAGTTCAGAGTGGAGTAAAGACCTGTTCCACTAACTAGCCCAGGTGGGAGACTCCTCTCCTGGCTATGCACATAATTGCTTCAGCTGCTAATATCTGCAAAGGAAAGAAACAAGTGCTTGCTGGGACCAGCAGATGGTGTAATGGTTAAGTTGCTGGACTCCCATGTAGTTGAGTCCTGGACCCCGCGACTTGAAACTCACGCTGGGCACATGTGCATGCATGCCCGAAGTTCAGAAAGGAGAATGAGGAGAAGGGATTGCAGCATGGCCATCCCCCCTGGAGGGTGTAATTTCTCACTGTCAGTTTCTCTTTCTGTCTCTCTGGTGAGTGCATGTGCTCTATAGCAAAAATCTCCTGAAAGAAAGAAAGCGAGGGGGAGAGGAGGAAGGAAGGAGGGTACAAAGAAAGAAAGAGAAACGAGTACATGCAAAAGAAGACCTCCTTCCACATCTCATCTTGTTGCCCTGAGATATTCCAGCGTCCCACTGGAGTTTAACTTCCTCTGTCTAAGATGACAGAGTTACAGCCAAGAAACAACACATTGGGAGAAGACACCTCTTTAACCATAAAACAATTAAAAGCTTTCTATGCTACATGAGATAACAAATAAAAGTGCTTTCCGAGTTTCAAAGCGGTTTGCCGGTATTATTATCTTATTTGCTTTACAGTATTTGTCCCATCTCAGAGTCCACTTCAGAAAATGGAACTTCCCCTTAGCCCTACCAAATTTCAATTATCTTCCATGTCAAAAACTATTTGCAATTTCTCGTATGTAAGTATGAGTCCATAGTTTCTCAATTTTGACTGTCCCAGACTCAACTAAACAAGGCTTTCTGTAATAACTGGGTTTCCAATGGAGGGGAATTTTACCAGTTCCGACCACTTAAATTCTGGGGCAGCTTCAGTTTCCTTCCCCTTTCTCTTTCACAGTTTACTTCTTTAAATATCATGGTTGGGGAAATCTTTTCCTCTCCCTGTCTTATAAATCACAGGCTCTCCCTCTTTAAACAAACAAGCAAACCAAAAAAAAAAAAAAAAAAAAAAAAGGAATTCCCCTTCCTACCACTTCCATCACTTCGCATTCCCTTTCTGGTCTATATTTCCAGAATCCTTGCAGCGTTTTCAGCATCCCAGAGACTGGCAGCGACAGGAGGTGGTGGTTTCGCCATAGTCTCTCTTCTGCAGAGTCAACTGTTTCAGTGCTATGGGTTCTGAGGTCACGGTGGGGTCTCTGTAGGTTTCAGTACAATGTTGATCGCTTGAAGTCCCTCCTAGAAATCGGAAAGTTCCGGGTGAGCCTACTTAAGGGTCTGAAGTCCCATCTGCGTATTAGGACTCCCTGTCCATCTACCACTGTGGACACTACTACTTCAGAGCTAAAAGTCAAAGCTGGCCCAGGGCTGGCTGGTGCGGCCGTAATGCACTGCTTGAGCAATGCTGGATCTGTATGGAAGATCCTGGGTCTGGTTCCCTGGCTGACCTGTACATGTGAGGAGCTCATGTCCTAAATCTTGACTAGCTGGACAGGACAAGGAGGCTAGTAGTATGAGACTGTTGAGAGTGCTTGACTTTCTCTCTCTCCTTCTCTGTTTCTCATTTTCATGAAAAGAAAAGAAAGAAATTTTGGCGTAATGGCTATGTCGCTGGATTCCCATGTAGCCGACCACGGTTCGAGTCTGGGACCTGGTGGCTTACACTCACGCTGGTCACGTGTGCGTGAGTGCCCAAGATCATGAAAGGAGAATGGAGGAGGAGGGATTGCAGCATGGCTAGCCTTCCTGGGGGGTGATTTCTCGCTTTCTGTCTCTCTGTCTCTCTTTCTGTCTTTCTGGCAAGTGCATGGGCCCCCTAGCAAAAACCTCTCCGAAACAAAAAAAGAAATTTTAAAAATAAAAACAACTGGCTCAGCCAGACATAGCAACAGGTAGTCAGAGGTAGCCCCACTGCCTGAGAGGCTAGAAGTCATGCGGAAGGGTGGGGATTTGTATCGGGGCAGCCCGACCACTCCAGGCACAGTCGTACAGACCTGTAATCCTGGCTGACTGAGGACTGGGCAAGAGGATCAAGGCACAGTGGGCGCTTTCCCCTTCCTGGCA
>NW_006206760.1:2867929-2920468 GCF_000334495.1 Tupaia belangeri chinensis
GCACCGGATACATTTTCCTGCGAGGCTGCTCCCTATTGAAATTGGCTTCGTGAAGAGTCTCCAGTGGCCAGCAAGGAACCAGGAAGTGGGACACATGCCACACTGTGGCGTTGATGGAGGACTCTATAGGAATCCTGAACCTCCTCGCACTTGGGTTTCAGCTGAGAGGCCTGACCCCACCCCAGACTCCTGCCCCTTGGATAGGATACACCATCCACCGCACAATGACCAGGAAACACTTCTCCCAGTGACACAACCGGCAGCTTCACAGTGGCACTCAACATACAGGACCCAACAAAAGAGAACCAATGGTCCGTGCTTTATCTAAGACCACTCTGATTACACCATTTCAAAGATGTTAAAATGGGAAGAAACGGCTCACGGGGATGACCAAATGTCATACATGGAAAGACCCATTCTAATTTCAGAAATGTTAAACTATGGGAGAAAATACAGGAAAAACGAGTATAAAATAGATAACATACAATGTTAGCAGAAAGTTTATAGTTTAGCTAAATTACATGGCGTTTAAGATGTACATGTTGCATACATCACTCATATTAATCAGTCATGTGGTTGGCTACGGTAACACTCATTTTTTTAAAAAAATCTTTTTCTTGGGACCAGCAGATGGCGTAATGGTTATGTTATTGGATTCCCATGTGGTCGACCGCAGTTCAAGTCTGGGACTCGGTAACTTAAAACTCACACTGGGCACATGTGCATGCATGTCCAAAATCCCAGGAAAGTGGACGAGAAGGCGTGGTCATCCCTCCATCCCTCATTGAGGTTGATTTCTCATTTTCTGTCTCTTGGTCTCACTCCGTCTCCCCAGAGAGCATATGCACCCTATAGCAAAAATCCTTCTCCCCAGAGAGCGTATGCACCCTATAGCAAAAATCTCTTTAAAAAAATTTTTTTTTCTCTACTCATGATAAGTACATGTGTGCACATGAGAGAGAGAAAGATTAAGTATGCTATTATGGTGAAACACAAAGCAATTAATAAGGTGAGAAATGGATGAACCTGGCTTGTGCGTACAAAGGGTATGTTGACTGTAGGAATTTTCTAGAAGGACAGAATGGATATTGAAGTACGTGAGGAGTGCTATGATTGTCCCATTTATAATCATCAGTAAAGGAGGAAAAGTGATTGACAGGAAGACAAGACAATGTTTTCTCTCTCTTTTTTTTTTTTTTTTTGAGAGGGTTTTTGTATTTTTTTTTTTTTTGGAGAGATTTTTGCTATAGGGCACGTGTGCTCACTAGAAAGACAGAGACAGAGACAGAAAGCAAGAAATCACCCCCTAGAAGGGATGGCCACGCCACAATCCCTTCTCCTCCATTCTCCTCTCAGGATCTTGGGCACACACACACACGCATCTGGCGTGAGTTTAAGCCACCAGGTCCGGAACTAGAACCGCGCACACGTGCCTGGCGTGAGTTTAAGCCACCGGTTCCGGGACTCAAACCACAGTCGACTGCATGGGAGTCCAGCGACATAGCCATTATGCTAGCCGCTGGTCCCAGGAAGACAATGTTTTGAGTGCAGGGCTAGAGGATGAGCACCAAGTTATAATGCCCAGTACTAAAAATGCATAAGGTTGAGAGTTAGTTCACTGCCAACTTGCTTATAGATCAGACAAGAGCACATCTAACTGCCACCCTCTGCTGACATCAACTCAGGATTTGGGGTAAAATCCCTACCATGACAAGCATTGGGTAGATTATTATTTATTCTTACACAAAATAATCAACTCTGCAATCTACAGTTCCAGAACAGTTCATTTCTTGCCCTAAGTAGTCCTTGGTATTTGATATAGTTTAAAAAATCCTGGTTTAAAAAGACTTCACTTGGCTTTTCTGTTCTGATGCATGAAAGTGTGTGACTTGTTTAAAGTAGGGTTTTATGGCCCCAAACAAGTATACATCTATTGATGGAAACTTTAAAATATGAAAGAAACACCTGGTCCTAGTAAGGATTAAAACAAACAGAAGAGCGTATTAAATTCTAGACAACAATAGCTTCCTTGTATGGCCCAGAAGACAGAGGGACTCAGAGGTGACAAAAGGCAATATGCACAAAGAGAATCACGAAGGTACTTATTCTCAACTGCTGCACCTTCTTCACTCTGCCCTTTGTCTTATCCCCTCTCCAAAGTCTACTACGGAGTCAAGGAAAGGAGGTGAGGACTCATGCAATCTGCCTGCTTCATTGGTGACACTAAAATCGGTAGATCCTCATGAAGTTCCAACTTTCTGAACTATTAGACACTCCCACCGCTATTGCTATTTTCTATGGTATGGTGTGGCATTATAAGCATAGCTGACCAAGTGTTGGGCACTCTCTTATCACATGATTGAGAGAGCTTCCTACCGGAAAAAATTAAAATCCTCCCAACTCTTCTGAATTACTGGAGCTGGATGAGATCCAGAAGTGATGAGAGGATGGTGATGGTGCCAAGAGTCCAACAAGCAGGGTCCTCTCCATCAAACAGCCTGTGACTTCCACACTCGCAAGGTGAGCTGTTATTTTTAGACAGGTATATTGAAATGCAAGTAACTATGGAATAAACTGAAACAAAAAGGTGTGAGACCACTATAAAGATAATCATGAAAAACTTTAAAAAGAAATTGAATGTGATACAAAAAAGTGGGAGGATATCCCATGCTCTTGGATTGGAAGAATCAATATAAACAAAGTCTGTTCTATCCAAATTAATTTACCTGTTGAATGTGATTCCAATCCATTTACCTGAAGCATTCTTCACAGAAATAGAAAAATCATTATAAAATTTGTCTGGAATCATAAACGACCCCGTATCACCATGGATAAAATAGGAGGCATCTCACTACCTGACTTCAAAATATATTACGAAGGGTGATGATCAAAACAGCATGGTGCTGGTACAAAAACAGACACATAGATGAATGGAACAGAATAGAGAACCCAGAACTAAACCTCAAATCATACGGCCAATTGATCTTTGACAAAAATGCAAGACCATGCAGTGGAGAAAAAAAGATTTTTCAGCATATGGGCTGGAAGAACTGAATATCCACCATCAGAAAAATGAAACTGAGCTCCTATTTCTCACCATTAACAAGATTCAACTCGAAATGGATCAAAGACTTAAATATAAAGCCTCAAACTATAAAACTACTAGGAGAAAATGTAGGAGAGGGACCAGCAGTTAGCGTAATGGCTATGTCGTTGAACTCTCGTGTAGTTGACTAAGGTTTGAGTCCCGGACCCAGAGGCTTAAACTCACACCAGGCACATGTGCGTGTGTGCCTAAGATCCCGAGAGGAGAATGGAGGAGAAGGGATTGCAGTGTGGCCATCCCCCCGGGGGGAGATTTCTCGCTTTCTGTCTCTGTGTCTCTCTCTATCTCTCTCGCAAGTGCACACACCCTGTAGCAAAAACCTCTCCAAAAAAAAGAAAAGAAAAGAAAGAAAAAAAGAAAGAAAGTGTATAAGAGACTTTTGAAGATATTAGTCAAAAATTTCTTAAATAAGACCCTCAAGCAAAGACAACAGTCTTCAAAATGGACAAGTAGGTTATATTAACTTATAAAGTTTCCTCACACCAAAGAAAACAATAATAAGAGTGAGAAGACAACCCTCAGAATGTGAGAATGTATTTGCAAATTACTCCTCAAAGGATTGATCTCTAGAATATATAGGGAATTCAAGCAACTTGCTCATTAAAAAAAGAAAAAGAAAGAAATGAATAATCCAATTTTTAAGTGGGCAAATGAATTGAAAACACAACTCTCCAAGAGAGACTTATGAATGGCCAAGAGACATGAAACAGTGTTCAAAGTTTCTTGTCATAAGAGTAATGCAGATTAAATCCATAGTGAGATACCCTTAAGTCCAGTTAGAATGGCTAGGATAAAAATAAATAAATAAATAAATATAAGTAAATAAATAAAAAATGAAAAACAAGTGTTGATGTGGTTGAGATGAAAAAGAACCTTCTTTCACTGTTGGAGGGAATGTGGAAAACAATATGGAGGTTTCTCAAAAACCTAAAAATAGAACTTTCACATGACCCAGTAATCCAACTCCTTGGTATTTACCCAAAGCATAGGTAAACAATCAGAAAGGCACTTTCATATATATGTTTACTGCAGCATTATTCACAATCACTAAAACATGGAACCAATCCAAGTGTCCAAAACCTGAAAACTGGGTTGAAAAATTGTGGCACGTATATACTATGGAATATTACACAGTTATGAAGAAACAATCAAGTCCTATCATTTGGCTCAAAATGAATGACTATAGAAGACTTAATATTGAGCAAAGTGAGCCAGACTTTGAAAGATAAACATATACCCCTACTCAGTTTTACTGATTTGAAAGAGAAACACTATATATCCCCACTCAATTTTACTGAGTATCTGCACTTTATGGCAGAGATTGAGAGATCTGAAGGTGTGATGGTGGAGGGGATGGGTGTGGATGGCTAGAGACTGTAAGGGGGAAAATGGTTGGTAGAGAGTGGGTGGTGAATAGTGGGTGTGAGAAAAACAATGTAGGACAACCATTTCTGCTTAAAAGTGTTATTTGTTTGCTAAACTAGTCTACAGATTGTTCCATACATGTTTTATCAAATTATGAAAGTTCAAGTGCAATAATGTTTGAAGACTATAAATGATAGTGGATCTTATTTCTAATAAAAACAAAAACAAAGCTGTGGGTAAGGCAGCGAGCTGCCATCACAGGGATCTGGGGGATGGGGAATGGGGCTGAGTGCCACTCCCATGGCAGCTGGTACCTCAGGTTTCTCCCAATCTGTGCTTGTATATTTTTAAAAGCATGTTCCTATTAATTTTCTCTTGTTTGTTTTGGCCCATCTTGAAGAATATAGCATTTGAAGTCAGAAAAACACAGGAGCTGGGCTCTGCAGCACAATGTTAAGTGATCCTGGGGAATTTACTTAATCCTGAGCCTCATCTGAAATGAGGGTAATTGGCCATACCTACCGCAGAGTTGTTTAGAGACTTAATATCATTCACTGGAGAAGGTCTTCATACGGTCCTGTATACATTATTGTTTTTTAAATATTGACCCTCTCTTTTTTTTTCCTATTAGTCACTTTCCCCTGTTTAAGCCAGCTATCAATTTTACAAACCAGCCTCCCGTATCTTTATCCAAGTTCTTCAGGGGTAGTGGGAGGAAATGAAAAGGAGAGAAAGAGAGAGAGACAGCAAGACCCTGGAAGGAACCTAGCTAAAGACAGAGTCCTATTGTTCAACACCAGCAGGCTCTCTCTGGCTGTCATTAATCAACACATCTGATTAATGACAGCATAATTTTTTAACCAGCCAAGCACTAAAGTATTTGTCCTAAATTGACCTGTGTTTCTCAATCATCCTCTAAAAGAAGTCATGAAAGGATCTGTCAAACCCCTTGATGAAGTCTGTGATCCTGCTCTCAGGACCCACCTTGATCTGGCAGCCCAGTTTTTTAACAAAGGCATCAGGTTTGCTGGACGATGTGTATCTTTATCAAGCTCGTCATGCTATTCCATTGGATCCCATTCAGAAATGCCCACAAGCAACTTCTTCTTCATTTGTTCTACAATGTTCCTGGGAAAGTATCCCTCCTGAGGGTGAAAGGACTTGGAAGAGTCCTGATGGGATGGCAGGTCGGGAAGGAGGGCAGAGAGTGAGGCACCAGCCTTTGTCTGAGAGCCATACCCAAGAAAGTATAGGTAAGCAGTGGGGACTCATGGGTGTTCATTCAAAGAGACCAGATGTCATCCAGAAGGGGACCTGGATCAAAGGTTCAGGAGAGTTGAGGTAGCTATTAAGAGCAGCACAACCGAAAGGATATAGGATATAAACCAAGACTGGGAGCAGACGAGATGGCTATATATTGCCCATGTCAGCTGAGGACTGGCACGTAGAAGCTCAGTATCAGTCCAAATGCAGAAATGATGGCTTCCCTAGAGCACCCATCCTACACATACACACACACACACACTTTAAGCTTACAAGGGGTTTTCAAAACCTTCATGGAAAATATATCTTGCCTAGATTTCAAAATTTGTTCACCAAAATAAACTCATATATTCATTTCACTTCTCTATGAAGTTTCAAAGTCCCCTCAAAGGTTGTTTCAAGAGTCCACTTCCTTGTATTCCCTGAAAATTCATCCCTGTGTGTACTCAGTCTTCTGGTGCCTTCCCTACTACCTGGAACTCTGGACAAATTACTGGCAACTCTTCTTCCATAACAGCTGCCAGTTCTTTCAGTAAATTCATTGGAGCATTGGTGCCTGGCAGACCTGGTGTGTGTGTCCCTGATAGTCATTTACTTAAGTGTGACTTGGAATAACTAACCTCTTTGAGCCTAAATGTTCTCATTGAAACATAGGGATGACAATAATCCACTCTGCAGGACTGTCATGAGGTTATAATGAGATAACACACAGGAAGCACACTACACGTTCTTCACATGCTTCTGTGGTCGATCATATCATTTCACTCAACTGCTCACTCCACCCAGGGTCAACCTCCCTTGCCATGTGAATTTGAAGTCTGCCCCTAACCCTGCGACAGAGAGGACCTGTCATCACAGTGGTACTGGACTTAGAGAGCATATGACTTGCTTCGGTGTGTGCAGTGAATGGAAATAGATTTTACTTCTATATGCCCCTTGGAAGTACAGAGTTTATGTTTTATGAATTATCACTCATCTCATTGTGTTCCTGCCATTGCCCAGAGAAGGACATGCCCCAAGACACCCTGTGATATCAGAATAATGAAAGACTCATGGAGCAGACCTGGACCAAATTCACAGCTAAAGCCCTGCCCAGCAGAGCTCAGCCTAGGTCAGCCAAACCCTGGTAAGTCACAAATGAGCAAAAAAAATAAGTGCTTATTGTTGTATACCACAGAGTTCAAGAACAGTTTTAAGTAGCATTATTTTGATAATATGTATATTTACCTTCTCCAGGCCTTGGAGACTTAAGTTTACTTAAAGTAGTTAAGTAGGCTTATTTCTCTTTTATTCTAGTGTTTACCAAGCCTCAGTGTAATGGAAAGAGTATGGGTTTAGGAACCAGAGATTTAATCCATATGTGGCTTCCATATCTTTCTAGGTGAGTAGCTTGGGATGAGTTACTTCTCTGACTCCACCTCTGTTCGTTCGTTCACATTTATGTTTGTTCACATTTATGGCATGAGCTAGGTACTGTTCGAGACCATGGAGATCTGGTGGTCAATAAGGCAAATAAAGTCACAATTCTTATAGAGCTTACGTTCTAGAAGAGGTCAAAATATTTAATGAGTAAGAGAACAATAAATAAGCTACATCATTCCAAGCAGCAATAAATGTTATGAAATAAATACAAGAGTTAAAGTGATAGAAAGTGACAGAATACAGAACAGGTGAGCAGTCAAAAGTTCTCATCTAGACTTCTTTTAACTCTTCAACAAGTTACAAGAGGGAGTTTGGCCCTTAACCATTCTTGGTATAGATTCAAGCAAATCTAAATTGGTGCTTGAGTTCATGTTCCACTTTTTTCCTTCTGCCTATGTTTGGATTTGGTACATTATTCTGGGTAGCTACACCCATTTTTTCAGACACCACTTCATTTTCTTCCTCGCTGGAACTATTGGGTCATTGGAAAAGTTATGATGTGTCTTTTCTATGTTTTACCATGCAAAATGCATCATGACTTTCCAAGGAGACAATATGACTAGTGTCATACTTCATTGAATTTTTGAAGTATGACTGGCAAGGTGTAGTAATAAAGAACAAAGTAAAAGGACTAGCACATAACAAGGTGCTGGATTCCCATATGGTCAACCCCTGTTCAAGTCCTAGACCCAGTAGGCTTGAAATGACAACAATAAATAGATAAATAAATATTTTTTAAAAAGAAAGAAAGAACAAAGTAGGCAAAAGATCCAGTGTAGACAGTTGAAAAATAAGAAAAAACAATAACTGTGAGATCCAGGCTGGAGATGGCTGGCAGAAAGATCAGTTCAAGGAGAAGGAACAGTATCTGCAAAGGTCTTGAGGTGGGAATGAATCTGGTGGGCCTGAGGAACTGCCATGAGTGTGTTTGACTGGAATACAGTATGGGGGTGGGAGGAGTGACATGAAAGGACATTGGAAGGTCAGGTTCTGGGTCTTGGGCATTTGTACACTAATGGATCTACTATGACTAGTAAACAAGATGAACTGGAAACCTTAATGAAAGAGAGTAAACCTGTAATTTGGTAAGAGAGAATGTGTTCTTTTAACAATTGTTTCCAGAGTGCCTCTGGTTCCAGCATTGGTGGATGGAAAGAAGAAACACTAAACAAAAGAAAAAGAACTGATGGAATGGGATGGAGCAAACCCATCCAGAAAGCTCTTTATTTGGCTGGAGAGATAGGACCCCAAGAAAGGAATTTGGTGGGGGGTGTTTGGTGAGGAGCAGCTGATGTCAACGTAGTTCTACAATGGGCTGGCCTTGGATTGCAGAAACAAAAAGTGCCTGTGTGTGTCTGTATGTGTGTGCTGAGGGGGGATAAAACAAAACAAAAGCCCTCGAGAAAAAGCAGGTGGACTGGAAAAAGGAAAATAAAAACACTCTCACACCCGCTCCACAACGAACCCTGTAATTGTGGGTAGCGCAGGTAAATCAGGGCACAGGTGCAAAGACAGCTGTCATGGGAAGGCCGGGAACATTTGGTGTGGGGCAAATACGTGTCGCTCACTGGGCAGGCGGCATCCCTAGGACTGTGCACAACAAACCCAGCAGCTGCCAAGTTATCCTTTAGGTTGAAGGGACTCAAGTTCAGTGTGGCTGGGCAAGCTTTTGTACTTTAAATCTCTTCAAAGCCCACACTCATGGTGCACAACCTCTCTGATCTCCCCACACCAAATAATCCAACTAAGGAAACTAAATGCCACAGCTTCTAGATCTGCTAGCCCCGGGTCCAGTTCCCCTCTCTTTAGAGCTTCCCCAGAAGAGAAAAGAGAAGACGCAACTCAATCCTTCCTTGAGATTTTTGGAGAGACCAAAGGAAGTTAGAGATTTAGTCACATGTGGATTTAGCTCATTCACATAAGTGCCCTGCCTTGACACGGAATACAATGAGTTCACTACCCATTTATTGACACAATTTAGACAACCCTTAAGCTAAAATAAGCCGTTCTTCCTTTATAAAGCAATGTCAGTGTAACCAACATGTTTTAATTAGAAATATATATATATCCACAACATTAAAGAAATTTTCAAAAAGAAAGCCACTCTCCCATCTCACTCAACTCACCCCAATTTTTTATCTTGTCATATCTTTCTGGGTCCTATTCACATGCCTAAGTGGCTTCTCCATTTCTGTCTCTTCCTCATTGTCAGGTAGAATGTGTTGCTAAGCAATGAAGCTCCTTCCACACTCCCGTGGTTCTACGAGCTTCATAATTGTTATCTTGAAAACTACCTCATAGTTTTCAAGAAAAAAAAATGGGTTCATCCATTGTGGTTATGAGGCCAATTTTTGGAGTCAGACAGGTCTGGGGTCAAATCTTCACTCTGCTATTTACGATCTGGGCAACTTTGGTAGAAATGGCCTCTCAACGTCAGTCTTCGTGTCCGTGAAAAGGAGATAGTGATTACTGCTTCTCAGAATTGTACTGAGAATTAAATAAGATGTTGAATACACACTAAACATGGACACTGACACAAAGTAAGGTTCAGCAAATGGAAGATTTCTTTTTTTTTTTTATGGAGAGGTTTTTGCTACAGGACACGTGTGCTCACCAGAGAGACAGAGAGAGACACAGAGACAGAAAGCGAGAAATCACCTCTCAGGGGGATGGCCACGCCACAATCCCTCCTCCTCCATTCTCCTCTCAGGATCTTGGGCACACACACACACACACACGCACCTGGCGTGAGTTTAAGCCACCAGGTCCAGGACTCAAACTGCGGTTGACTACATGGGAGTCCAGCGACATGGCCATGACGCCAACTGCTGGTCCCTGGAAGCTATTTATTAATAGCATAATTTTTACTTTTCTCTTTTGGATTTTTTTTTATTATTTAGAGGCTTTTGCCTTAGGGCAGGTGTGCTTAAGAGGGGTAGAGAGAAAGAGAGAGAGAAAGAGACAGGGACAGTGCGAAGGAAAGTGATAAATCACTCCAGGGGGGATGACCATGCAGTAAACCCTTCTCTTCCATTCTCCTCCTGGAATCTTGGGCATGTATGCACATGCACCTTGCATGAACCTTAAGCCACAGGGTCCAAGACTCAACAGCAGTTGACCACATGGAAGTCCAGTGACGTAGCTGCTACACCGTCTGCTAGCTCCTCTCCTTAGAGATTTAAAACAGGATAGAGCATTGCACCAAGGGAGTCTGGGGAGTGTCTGCTTTTTGTTATTTCTCAGCAACAGGCAAGGCCATTTGCCCCCTCCCTGGGGGGAGGCCATGGGAGATTCTTCCTCCACAGCCAGACCCAGACACTGTCCTGCCTGGGACCACACACTTCCTCCTCCCACCCCATCTCCCCACACCTGGTCTCCCTCTCAAACGCCGAGTTCCACTGCTTGACCTTGGGTCAATGTATCATCGACTTGTGTAAAAACCAAGTTAAAACACTCTATGGACACCAAGGCATTAATCATTCTCCTGAAACAAAAACATTTACCAAGGCACGCCTGGCCAGGCTAAGAGAATTAGTGCAGCGTAGCACAGCAGCTCCTCTGCAGACAGAAAGCACTCCCCGGAGGGGTTCCTTGCTTACCCATATTCGGTTCCTAAAGACCACAGAGCCAGATCGACCCTTCAGCCTAGTTTAGGGTGAATGCTCTTTACAAAGTACTCACAGGCATTTGCTACCCAAAGCAATGAAGGCGAGTTGTAGGTGTGTATGAAACAGGCTGATGTACTGATAGGAGTTACTGTTTCTGTAGGCAGGAACAAAGGAGTTCGTGTCATTCTCCCCGGCAAATGGACTAATAAACAGTCACTCATTTGACCACTTTTTTTGAGAGGTTTTTACTATAGGGTGCATCCGCTCGCCAGAGAGACAGAGAGAAACAGAGAGACAGAAAGCGAGAAATCACCCCCCAGGGGGGATGGCCACACCACAATCCCTTCTCCTCCATTCTCCTCTCGGGGATCTTGGGCATGCACGCACACGTGACCGGCGTGAGTTTAAGCCACTGGGTCTGGGACTCGAACTGCGGTTGGCTACATGGGAGTTCAGTGACATAGCCATTATGCTAACTGCTGGTCCCCATTTGACCACTTTCTATTGAGCATCTATTTGTGTTAGGTGCAAAGAACGACCCAAATACAGACGAGGCACAGAAGCTAATTCTGGATGCTGACGACCTAGTAGGAGAGCCAGAGTGAGTTTATACCTACATACCCCACACGTAGGTAGGCGATTTCCATGCGTGCATTTATGTAAGTATGGAGAATGATTCTATAACACTGGAGGAAAGACTCAGGTAAAGCCTTACAGGAGGTACGATAAGGGAACCACTCTCTTCGACCGAGACCTGTCCTGACCACCCAGTAAGACCACAACCTGCCCCAGCCCCACACTCCCGATGCTCCTCTTCCTGCTCTATTTTACAATGTATTTCTTTACTGTGCACCTGCTGCTCCTGCTAGAGTGGAATCTCTCGCCATAAAGAGAGATTGTTGTCAGCTCTGATGTAACCCGAGTACCTGGAGAACAGCCTAGAAGGCACTCCATACATTCCCCTTAAGTACAAGGCAAGCGAGCAGGACAGGTGTGGTGAGAGGTAGCCCCAGCCCCATCCACCATCCATCATTTAGTAAACATTTCATTTTTTTAAATTAATTAATTAATTAATTTTGGAGAGGTTTTTGCTATAGGGTGTGTGCACTCGCCAGAAAGACAGAAAGAGACAGAGAGATAGAAAGCAAGAAATCACCCCCGCCAGGGGGAAATGGCCATGCCACAATCCCTTCTCCTCCATTTTCCTCTCGGGACCTTGGGCGTGCACGCACACACACCCGGCGTGAGTTTAAGCCACTGGGTCCGGGACTCGAGCCATGGTCTATTACATGGGAATCCAGCAACATAGCCATTATGCTATCTGCTAGTCCCTCGTAAGCATTTCTTGTGCATCTTCTCCATGCCAAGCATTGTCCCTAGAGATGGAAAGAAGAGAAACGTTCTGTCCCGGTTAGGGTCTGGCAACCTGGACAGAGGGCATGTGCCCCCACCTGGCATGACAGCGAGGGCTAGGCCCAGCCAGGAGCCCGGTCATGTGTTAGAGCAGGTACAAAGCCCGGAGAATGGAGATTCCCTGGGACCAAGGCTGGAGAGACACCGTGAGCACCAGGTCCCCGAGGCTGAGCAGCCACGGCTGACAGCTGAAACTCACAGTCCTCAGGGATACCAGCTTCCTTTGGGAATCGCTCTTTCTAGATACAGCCATGAGACCCCATCAAAGCCAGGTAAGTCTGCCTTCATCCAAGAGGTGGCGAGCCAGACAGCAAGAATGCTCAGAGCCCTCCCTCTCTCCCTTTCGTCCCAGAGATTTTTCACGCTTCACGCTCTGCCTGTTTTCAAGGCACAGAGGATGGGCTCACACTTACAGACACAGACGGGACACACTCACACCGTTCACGATGTTGCACTGATTTTTTCGGCCAGAAGAGGAGACGGTGGGTGGAGAGGACAGACAGACTGTCCTTTGATTACCTGACACCCTGAGAAGAAGCAAGCTCCCAGGGAGGGCAGGAGGGGGCTGCAGCTCAGAGACACCCATCTGTCTCCCCCTAGCCCTAGCCAGGGCCTGAGCACAGCTTCTGGTCAGGGTCATTCGTGGAGCCTCGCTAAGGGCTGAGCTCAGCGCCAGGATTGAGGAACGTTACAAAGATGTGTAAGAAACGACCACACGCACTCATGTTTGACCCCAAGGAGGGAGATGGAAGAGACTATAAAAATCGATGCCTGGGGACCAGCAGTTAGCGTAATGGCTATGTCACTGGACTCCCATGTAGTCAACCGTGGTTCAAGTTCCGGACCCGGTGGCTTAAACTCACACTGGGCGCATGTGCGTGCGTGCCCAAGATCCTGAGAGGAGAACGGAGGAGAAGGGATTGCAGCGTGGCCATCCCCCCTGGGGGGTGATTTCTCACTTTCTGTCTCTCTGTCTTTCTGTCTTTTTTGCCCTATAGCAAAAACCTCTCAAAAAAAAAAAAAAGTGCCTGGAGGCATCATTGTATTGGATGGCTGCTCTGAGCACTGGAAAAATAGCATATAAAAATAATTCTGTTATAAACGGACTCTTTCCTATATATAGCAAAGACAAATAATCGCCCACTTCCCCAGCTGATCTGGTTTGTGAGTTCCTGTTTTTAAATACTGGGTTTTCTTGACAGCTCGCCTCTCAAGCCGAAAGTTGGAATGGCAGCCTCAGAGGAATGTCCAGCCAGCAAGGTGACCTGGCAGCTTGAGGGGGAGGGAGGGCAGAGGGGCTGGGGCAGGGCTATTGCAGGAACTGAGTGACTCATCACAGGAGAAATCTGGCCACGTGGGCAAAATCAGAAATGCGATTCCAGCTCTCTGCTGCTGCTGGTCTTGCGGTCCCAGTCCAGGCAGGTTGGAGGAGTCTGCCGGAGCAGCCTCAAAGCTCTCTCCAGACCTTCCTGTCTCGCCATTTCCACCTTCTCTGGAGTTTCTGAACAGCCTCACTGTCAAATGTGTGGGACCAGCAGTGGGACAGAAAGCACCTCCGTGTTGGGAGTCTCTGGCAATGTGAAGAACACAGATCTCCTGGTATTTGTGGGACCCTGGCCCTGACAAGTCAAGCGTGCGTTTTCCTGCATGTCCAAGCATGAGTGACAAACCCACTTTCTCATCCTCTAACCCATCAGCCAAGGAAAGGACTCCCTACCAGACATCAGACTGGTAGAGTTAGACCCCAACGAGCAGCCTGGACCTTCTCTCCCAGGAACTTGCTCTATCCACCTGTGGAGGGTGGCAGCAGACAAGCCAGGAGCCACTCCTCCCAACCAGCCAAGAGGCTGATCCCATTAGACTCTAGTCAGGAAACGCTCCCTGGCAGTACGCCTCGTAATTCTACCCAAGAAACCTCCTTTCCCGCTTCTTTTTCATTGTTTCTCCCTCTGTCCACGAGAGCAATTTAAATCACTCTGATCCCCACAAACAGCCTATTGGATGACAAGGAACCAGAAAAGACAAGACATTCCTGAAATAGGAAACCACTGTGAAAAAAATACCTGCTTGGAGTTTAATTAAACCTGGGGAAGCAGAACCGCTCCCTGGTAATTGAATTGTCTAGGATGTAAGAGAATCTGAAATAGCAGTGGAGTATATTCTGCGGGGGTCTTCCAGCTGCTTCAGACAGGGACCATGGACCCCTTCGGATCCCATTTGGCAAGTGCGTGTTGGATTGGATGTTCGCACCCCCTTGAGCACTGGAAGAGGCTAAGAGCTATTAGTGAACATCTGCAGGCCAGGCACTGGCTCTAATGCCTACTAAGGGTGTCTAGCTATCATCACTCCTGAGTTATGATCAAGAACTTAGGGCCAGGCCCAGCAGATGGGGTAATGATTATGTTGCTAAACTCCCACGTAGTTGACCACAGTTCGAGTCCCAGAGCCAGCGGCTTAAAAAATACACCAGGCACGTGTGCATGTGTGATCAAAATCCCAAGAGGAGAATGGAGAAGAAGGGATTGCGGTGTGGCCATCCTCTGTGGGAGTGCTCTCTCAGTTTCTTTCTCTGTCTTTCTCCAGGGAGTATCCACACCCTCTAGCAGATTTTTAAAAATATACATCATAAAGAAAATGGAGGCCCTGACAGGTTCAGTCATTTTCCCAAGATCACAGAGTGAAAGCATGGAAAAGCGACCCCTAAACCTAGTTCAGGCTCAAGCCTTCGCTATTACTCGGCCCTCGGAGAGATGACCAAGAAAGATTGCTCAACCTGCTTGAAAATCTGTTCCAGGCTTTGTGCTCAGAAAGTCCCTGATAGCACATTTGAATTTCTCCCACTTCTGTTACCATCCGTTTCCCCTTGCTCAGCTCCAAGCTGGAGAGGCGTTAGGCGTGGCAGCTTCTGAGAACGCAGAGGGGGAGGAGACCACGTGAGGATTCTCCTCCCAGCAGCCACTGAAGAGCGTGACACCCAGAACTGAGACCCCTCCAGTGGAGGCCCTGCCTGCATCCTTGTGGAAGCCCCCACCTGCTCCACCCTGGAGAGCAAAGGTCTCTGCCTGCCGAGAAGTCAGGGCCTTGCCTCTGATGCAACATGCCTGGCATTTTGTCAAGCTGACAGTGTTCATGGAAAAGAGCGAAAGCACATCTGTGTCCGTTCTGAGAAAAGGCCCTCAGGTAAACACGCCTCAGTGTCTTGGAACTGGCACTAAACTGGGAGCTCAGTCCCACCCACCACGGGTCAGCTCCGCAGCATTAAGCAGCCCTCTGGCTCCACTGAGCATGCTCACAATGGGAGCATGGCGAAGGGCTTGTTACCCACAGCGCGCCGGGCCTCAGCCCACCCGTTCTGTAGGTTCGGGGTAGGGCCCAAGAACATGCATTCTCCATCATGCTCCCAGGGATGTTGCTGGTCGAGGGACTGAACGTAGTGACTCCAGAGATTGCTCTGTGGCATTCTGGGCGCTGCATTAGCTACATCCTCCCTACATATCCTATACACAATTCCGGAACAATGCTCTACTTCAGAAGCACGAATGTGAAGCCAGAGGTAGAGAAGGTGAAGATGTTACCAGGCCAAGCAGTAGCTTCAGAATAAGCCTCTTGGGAATGTGTAGACCCAATCAGGAGGAAGCTGAAGGGGTGGGTACAGAATGCCTTGTGGGGAGCCAGGCTTTCTACCTCATTCCTGAGGGTACCAAGGTTGGTCTGGGTTCAGCCAGCCCAGACCAGCCCAGCCCAGATCTGCCCCAGGGACTCTCCCGCTCCTCAGGAGAGCATGCATGCATTCACCCCTTCGTGCAGTCCTGTGGCTGTGTTTGCATTCTCCTCCCTGGCAAAGACTAGAACACCTGTCTGCCTTCCCCACCCTTCTGCTACCATCTCCTCCGTCAATGTCCTGCTCAGACTCTAGGATTTCAATATAAATAGCTAAAAAGGAAGGGACCCTGACCCTCATCTGCAATCACATACATTTCTAGAAAGCCTGCAGGTCAGGCGCTAAAAAATAGATTACGGACCTGACTCGTCCTAGCCGACTGACTCTGTCCATGTTGTTCTCTCTAAATGGAAATTCCTTTCTCCCTTTCTCCCTGGGCTCTTGTGAACCCCTAGGGCTCCCTCAAAGCCCACCGTAGCGACTTCATCTTGAGAGGCCATGCTCAGTTTCCGACTTCCTCCAGCCTCCTCTCTACTTCCACTCTCAGACGTCCACAAATCTATATTGTCTAGAGCCGGAATGGCAGGACCAACCTTCTTTTTTTTTTGAGATATTTTCGCTATAGGGCGCGTGCACTCGCCAGACAGACAGAGAGAGACAGAGAGACAGAAAGCGAGAAATCACCCCCCAGTGGGATGGTCATGCCGCAATCCCTTCTCCTCCATTCTCCTCTCGGGATCTTGGGCACGCACACACACGCGCCCGGCGTGAGTTTTAAGCCACCGGGTCCGGGACACGAACCGCGGTCGACTACGTGGGAGTCCAGCGACATAGCCATTACGCTAACTGCTGGTTCCCCCAAACTCCATTTCAATACAGTGTTAGTCCCACCCACGAGGGTGAGACCCTGCTGGCCCAAACATCGTTCAAAGGTCCCACCTCTTAATACTCTCACAATGGCAATTACATTTCTTTTTTTATCAACATCTAAGAATTGTACACATGCATGCACTGAAACATCTTTTGGGATCACCTTCCCCCAGTGGCAGTGCTGCTCTGAGAGGGGACTACATGGGTGTCACCTTCCCTGGTTCCACTTCTGTCCTTCTCTGGTCTTCACCTTTGCTCTTGCTGGGGTCTGCCATAGAGCCTAGCCCGTGGTCAGTGGTCAGAAAGGGTTAGCTTCTTTCCTCTCTTCTCTCCTTCTGTCAGTCCTGAGCAGCTCATCATGCAGAGAGGGCCGGGGATGGGGCAGGGACTGGCAGGATAACTAGGGGGAGGAAGACAAGACCCACATCCCACTAAGGCCCCCTGGGCAGAATACCAGCCTCACAAAGCTGATCTTGGCTGGGAGCCCACCATTTACCAGCCCCTGACGGGCCTCTGGGGTATAGCTAATTAAAGACATGATTACTCATTTCATTCCCAAGTCACTATTTAAGGAAGTAGAATCATGCCATTCCTGTACGGCCTCTGACCCTACACTAGAGGCAAACAATGGCAGGGCTTGTCCCAGCAGCTGAGTGCAGAGCTGTTCAAAGAGCACGAAGGGGTTGCGGAGGGGAGGAGGCCAAGGCCACAGCTGGCCCAGCTGCTGATTGTCCCTCCTTCAATGCCCTCTTCTCTGCTCTCCCCCAGGGGCCAGGAGCTGCAACAGCCCTTCCCTAACCCCTGCCAGCACAGCTCCTGTGTTTTCCGGGCATACTCAGAGGCACACAGCTGATGCGGAAAGAAGGACCAACAGTCTTCAGGAATTCAAGTAACAGCACCTTGGAGCATTTGGGGATTTTTTTTTTCACTTATTTTTTTAGAAAGCTTTGAAAGAAAAAAAAAAAAAAAAAAAAAACTAAACTTCAGTGTTTGTAAGTGACCAGTATGAAGAAAGTCTCTAGTCTTGAGTTACATTTTCACTAAATCATCACATTAGTACTAACAAAGATTTGATTAACATTCATTCTGGAAAGTGTACAGGACTGGATGAAAAAGTTCACTATTACTTATTTTATTCGGAATATCAACTTTTGACATTCTAGCCTAGTTAGAACTGCTTCCAAGATTGCCTTAATACTTTAAGGTACAGTGTGAATCTGATCAAAGGCAGGGGAAAGAAAAAAGTAGGACTTAACAAAAAAAAGAAAAGGAATGAATTAATCTGTCTTCGGACCCTGTGTGATGATATACCATGGGGACAATTCAAATGCAAGTGAAGCTAAGCAATGATAGTTTCTGAGAGAACTCACGCTGCAAGGCTGAAAAAAAAAAAAAAAAGACTTCTATGCCAGGTCTGGTGCAAAGATCTGAAAAGAGAAATGAATGAAATACAATCTCTGCCCTCAAAGGTATCCAGTCTTTTAGATGAGACACATAAACCAATACCTCCTGTGGCCAGGAGGGGGAGCAGCAGTAGCACAATCAGATCCACAGGAGATGGGGCCTTGGTTTGCATCCAGAGGGCTCCCTGAGCACCCATGTGTCCATGTATGCCCGTGACCTGACCTGGCTGAGGCTGAGGGCAGGTTGCAACATGAAGAGCCAACTGGGAGTGCCTGTCTCTCTTTCATTCTTTCTCTTACTGTGTCTCTTCGTAATGGAGAAAATTCATAAATAAAACTAAAATAAATACATTTCACTAACGTGGAATGAATCGAAAGGTTGAGTTGTGTGCTGTACAGCAAAGAGTAGGTGGTAATACCCTTTTAACTGGCAGGGAAAAAAAAGTAGCCCAGAGGGGGGAGATATGAGAAGGGTTTTGAAGAGCAAGTAGGAGTTTGTCAGGTATACTAGTGAGGGAAGAACATCTCTAGAGGGAGCAAGGCATATTCCAAGTAGTTTAGATCATGGAGAAATTGGACACTAGTCCAGTGGGTC
This sequence comes from Tupaia belangeri chinensis, assembly GCF_000334495.1. Classification (NCBI taxonomy): domain Eukaryota; kingdom Metazoa; phylum Chordata; class Mammalia; order Scandentia; family Tupaiidae; genus Tupaia; species Tupaia belangeri. The sequence continues at coordinate 2,886,636 of NW_006206760.1, forward strand.
CCAAACATTTCTAACAAAGAACTCTAAACACCATCTGAGTGTGAATGGAGAATTACTCTAAAGCATTCGGTGCAAGCATGAAATGTCATAGATGTTGATTCTCATTGTTTCAAACTGTGTAAATGGTGAATTTTGGCTGATGATATTCTCACGTGATGCTAAAAGAATGTATGATTTTTTAACTTTCCAAACATGCACTGTCAAACACAATTGACCCTCCTAGAGGAAGAAGCTCTAGGTTGACCTTTGGCTTCAGATTTGCCCGAGACCCACAGTCAGGGGGAGGCCATCTGTACTCCACCTGAAGAATGAGGAGGCCTTTAAAAGAGAGGAGGAGGGACCAGTAGTTAGTGTAATGGTTAGGTCGCTGAACTCCCATGTAGTCAACTGCGGTTCAAGTCCTGGACCCAGTGGCTTAAACTCATGCCGGGTACGTGTGCGTGTGTGCCCAAGATCCCAAGAGGAGAATGGAAGAGAAGGGACTGTGGCGTGGCCATCTCCCTTGGGGGGTGGCTTTTCGCTTTCTGTCTCTTTGTCTCTCTGGCAAGAGAACACATCCTATAGCAAAAACCTCCCCCCCCCAAAAAAAAAGAGAGAGAGAGAGAGGAGACCAGAGCTTTGTCTCTGAACATACAAGCAATGGTTCACACTCATATTTATGGCTGTTGATGGAGTTTGAATTCAGCTGCAATCTTTTTTGGTAATTGCCAGAGGGCATGTGAGCTCACCAGAGAGAAACAGAGAAACAGAGAGAAAGGGAGAAAGCACCCCCAAATGAGAGCGAGTTATGCCACAATCCTTTTTCTTCCATATCTTCTTCCCATTAGGATTTTAGACATGCATTACACACACACACACACACAGACACACACACACCTGGTGTGATTTTCAAGCTGTTAGGACCAGGATTCGAACCATGGTTGGCCATATGGGATTGATCTTTCTTACCAACGAGGCTATGGGTAACCTCCAGCTACAATCATTTCCAAGTCTTCTTTTCTTTAGTCCTCTCTGTCTGCCATGTGGGTGATTCGAGAAGATACCATGGTGGGACCTATGGGTCTCGGCCATGCCTGGCAAGTGCCGATGTGGTTGGGTTGTTCTCACTCTTCCTGCAGGACACTGTCCTCCAGCAGGTGGCCCTGGTTAGCAGGCTGGGCATAGACCCCCTGAAAGCCAGTATTCCAGGCAGATAGGCATTGCTACTGATGAGTTTGGAGCAAGGCGGGAGGCACCCTACAGTTACGCTAGAAAGCGTCACATGGTAAAGTTAATGTCACCAAGAAAGCTTGATTCTTCATGCTTTCCTGCACGGGGTGAGCCCCTGGGAGTCACAGGGAGCCCATATTTAGAGCATTCTGGGTAAGGTAGTTCACCAGGAACAATGATAGGCCCTTAAGTCAATGGTATTCGAGAAAAGCAGATGCAAAAAACAAAGATCTAGTCTGCATTAATATAGACTGGTGCTAAAGAGCTAGGGCATTGAATCCAACAGAAGTTCAATACTCTTTCAGCGGCAGGTGGGCAATTAACCAGCAACGGAGCCTTGGACGATGAGGAACAGGAAGAGAGGACACCTAGACCCCAAAGAAAATCCCCCTGTGCACTAACTAGGCAATAAACAAATACCAAGGAATTCTTTACCCATTCTAATTTCTTTCCAGTTTATCACTTTACTTCATCAGAATTGAAGGCCACTCATGAATTTGGAATGCACTTTGGCACTAACTTGTTTTTACAGACGAGAGTTCCAGCAAACAGTATTTACTCAGGGCCCTGCACATACTTGGGGTAACCCCAGTGGACATCCTGGCGTTGGTTGATTTTGCTTAGCTTTTTCCAGAAGCTCCCAGGTGATTCCAGTTTTTGTACCCAAGGTTGAGCGTCCCTGCACCAGAAACAGGCAGGTGGGTGTCCAGGTTTCTGGTTTCAACCAGCAGAACGAAAAAAAGACAGAGAATGTGAAACATTGAATTATGTCCCCCTACAGTGCAGATGTGGAAGGCTTGACTCAGTCCTTCGAACTGTACCCTTATTTGGAAATAGGGTCATTGCAGATACAGTTACTGTAGTTTCTAGAGGAAATCTTACTGGAGGAGGGCAGGCCATAATCCATTGGCGGCAAGGTTCTTTTGTGAAGGAGAATGTAGACACACAGACATAAGCGGGGAGAGGGCCACGTGACCAGGAAGGCAGAGACTGGGGTGCTACAACAGCAATCCAAGAAACACCAAAAGTGCAGCAAGCCAAAGACAGCCCCGCCAGTCTGGAACAGCTCGCTGCTTTCTGCTCTCAGAGGAAACAGCCCTGTCCGCACCTCAGTCTTGGACTTCCAGCCTCCAGAACTGTGAGAGAGTGGATCTCTGGTGTTTATGCTCCCTAATGTACAGTGCTTTGTTTGGCAGCCCTAGTGGGAGGCTCCCCAATGGAAGTACCAAATACAGAGGTTCTAAACGTATTTTAAAAATAGAAACGGCAGATGATGTAATGGTTACGTTGCTAGACTCTCACATAGTCAACCGCAATTCGAGTCCCAGACCTGGTGGCTTAAAACTCACACCAGGCATGTGTGTGTGCATGCCCCAAATCCCGAGAGACTAGAGAAGAAGGAATGATGGTGTGGCCATCCCCCTGGGGAGTGATTTCTCACTTTCTGTCTCTGTCTCTTTGGTGAGTGCACGTGCCCTATAGCAAAAAATCACTATTAAAGAAAAAAGGATTTAAAAAATTAAAATAGGGCCAGCAGGTGGTGTGGTGGTTAAAGGCATTGGACTCCCACATAGTTGACCACTGTTCAAGTCCCATATCTAGCAGCGTGCTTTCTCACTTTCCTTCTCTCCCTCTGTCCCTCTCTGGTCAAATTAAAATAAGTAAAGTTAAAAATAAAATAATTTTTAAAAAATAAATAAATAAAATGAAAATTAAAAAGGCCCAGCCACATTTGCACACTGAGTGCTACTGCTTGGCTAGCTGAGGCCACATGTGAGGGCCTGGTTCAATTCTGACCTACCACAAAGAGCCAGGCACAATGGAATTTACCTGTAGCCTTGGTCACTGGGGAGACTGAGGCCCAAGGACCACAACATAGCAAGAGTCTGTGTAAACATCACATGTGCACGCACGCACACCACACACACACACACAGACACATCACCAAACAGAAATCTTCTAGGTGGTGAGAGCGTTGGTTAAGCATTAGACACTAGTCTGTGTTGCCCTCTTTAGTCCCCAACACAGCTTTAGGGAGCATCGTAAATCTCCATGAACATTCTCGGCCCGCTGGTAGCTTGTGAGAGAAAAACCAAGCTCTGGAAGTTCCTAGACTCATTTCACTCCCTTGCTCACTCCAACCTGCCAGGCCAAAGAGATTTTTGCATTACATCACCTGGCCATTGAAATGCCCCCCTTCTTAACATCAGGTAGCCTGTCCTCTTCCTTAGTTAAAAACCAGATGTCTCCCTGGTAGGTAGACAAGCCTTAGAATTAGGAGGCAACGAGGAGTTAGATTCAACAAGAGGCGTTCTAGGTACAGTAGGAAACTTCTCCAGGGCCCCAGTCAGGATCCTGTTGGAGACACATGGATGTCCCAAGGCCTCCTGGACAACATGGCCTATGCACCTCTTAGAAGGTAAGGGTGAAAACTGACCCCTCTCACCTCCCCACAAGGCCCTATATCATGGATGTCTAGTTGGATTCTGCTACCTAGTGTCCTGAGTCCAGAGCTTGCTCTTCCTTACCTGAACAGAAGGCAGGGACCAGGGTTAAACCGAGAGCTTCTAGACACCTCTGGATGCAGCAAGAGGGCAGAACATGGACATCTTAATGAGACATGCATGGCCCTTTTCACACTCATGCAAACCAGGTAAAAAGACAGTACAAATTTATTTAGAGTCAGGCAAGAAGGTTGCAGGTTTCTGTAGAAATGAACATTGTTTTAACATGTAAATAGAACGTACTTGCTTTTCTTTGTGACTCTTTTGACCCGTAAGAATGATTTTCTACTTCCTACCTATCTTCCTTTGTAAGACGTAAGCAGATCTAGGAAGGGTCCAGAGGTCTGGCCCTTTTCATCTCAGGGAATCAGACCAAGGGAAATCCAGGAGCTGGATTTTAATTCCGATCAGTAAACATTTGGAGATCAAAGACCTCACTTAATTATATGCTAAAGACTGAGGATTAAGAACTGAGTAAGAAGGACCAGCAGAAGGCCTAATGGTTATGTCGCTGGACTCCCACATGGCCAACAACGGATCGGGTCCCAGACCCAGTGGCTTCAAACTCACGCCAGGTGTGTGTGTGTGTGTGTGTGTGTGTATGTGGGTGTGGGTGTATGTGTGCCCAAAATCCTGAGAGGAGAATGGAGAAGAAGGGATTACAGTGTGACCATCCCCTCTGGAGGGTGATTTTTTGCTTTCTGTCTCTCTCTCTCTTTCTCTCTCTCTCTCTCTGTCTCTCCGGTGAGCACATGTGCTCTATAGCAAAAATCTCTCTCTTAAAAAAAAAAAAAAAGAAAAAGAAAAGAGAGAAAAGAAAGAAAGAAAAGAAATGAGTAAGAATTCACTTCACCCTGGGGCCAGCAGATGGTGTAATGGCTATGTCGCTGGACTCCCATGTAGTCAGTCGACCATGGTTTGAGTCCTGAGTCCTGGACACCTGGGCAGGTGTGTGTGCGTGCCCGAGATCCTGAGAGGAGAAAGGAGGAGAAGGGATTGTGGCATGGCCATCCCCCCTGGGGGGTAGTTTCTCACTTTCTGTCTCTCTGTCTTTCTGGTGAGCACACATGCCCTATAGCATAAACCTCTCAAAAAATAAAAAATAAAAAGAATTCAGTTCTCCTTCCAAATTTCTCTATATCCGAATGTGCTGTCATTTAAGATTGGAAATCACTTTTCAATATATCAATTGCCCAAAGAAATTGGTGCAATTTCATAGTTATTATGTTAGTTGGGCTTATTTGTATATTAGTAAAAAGATTTATGTGTAAAAGTAAATCACATTTTTTCCCTCTCTCATAAATCTCATTGATATGTAAGATCAAATTAGTTTGCAAGAATATAAACAGGAAGTGACTTTTTTTAAGTTACTAAATAAAGCCAGCCATATTTACATACAAATAATTTGACGATATAGTTTTGAAGTCCTGGAGAAGAATTGGTCATTTAATTGACTAATTAAAGCCCCATTAATCTAGTAAAGTCGATCCTCTATAGCCCTGCTATAATAGGAAAAATTTTATGGGACCAGCAGTTAGCATAATGGCTATGTCGCTGGACTCCCATGTAGTCGACTGTGGTTCAAGTCCTGGACCCGGTGGCTTAAACTCACGCTGGGCGTGTGTGCATGTGTGCCCAGGATCCCAAGAGGAGAAAGGAGGAGAAGGAATTGTGACATGGGCATCCCTGTGATTTCTTTCTGTCTCTCTGTCTCTCTCTTTCTGGAGAGCGCACGTGCTCTATAGCAAAACCCTCTCCAAAAAAAAAATAGGAAAAATTGAATTAGTCTGAGTTGAGCAACTATATGAACTTAGAGGTAATAGCCAAGCATGCTGTAAGTGGGGACACTTACTTATCCCCTGGCTCCCCCTGGACTCCAGGAACTGTCTTCACAAAGAAGCCTTCAAACTTTTGACCTGTAGCCGTCTTCTCTAATTAGAAACTCGAAAACCAAATTTCCTTTCTGGGACACTGGTGAAGTTTTTCCTTTGGGAAGGCAGCGTATGCTCTTCTGCCCCTTCTTGCACCCAAGGTCAGACTGATCTTGTCTGACACACTGGAATCTCATTGAAAAGCGAGCTCCTTCTGTCCCCTGAGCTGCCCCCAGACCAGCAAAGGCAGCTCGGTGCAGACAAGGACGGCATTGCCTGATCGTCCTCCAAGGGAGTGGAGATAGCACAGAACACTCACCCCAGGGAATTCCAGAGTGTGGTAGACTTGAGAGTGGATTGTAACCTGGGTCACAGTGCCCATAGCAAGAGCGTATGCTTAGACAGCCTCATATGTGTGTCACGTGTGTGTGCATCTACAACGGGACAGCCAGATACGATATTTCCAAGAAAGGAGCCTCAACGGAGGCCAGCCAAGATGGTCTTAAACCCTCAAGGTCTCTAGGTAACTTACTTTCATTAGCTCAGAATAGTTATTGAATCTATCAGATAGATTAATTGATTTAAAAGTCAAACGGCCCTAAGTTTATACCAATTCCTGACTGAAGGATCTCTTATAAGAAAACACTAAATTGGGGCCGGCAGATGGTGTGGTGGTTAAGGGCACTGGACTCCCACATGACCAACTGTGGTTTGAGCCCCGGACCTGGCAGCTTGCTTTCTCACTTTCTCTCTCTCTCTGTCCCTCTCTGGTCAAATTGCAATAAATAAATAAAGCTAAATAAAAAAAAAATTCTTTAAACAAACAAAAAGCACTAAGTTTCCCAAATCTAAGATTGCTTATCTGTTGGCCCCTTGGGGTGATTTTTGGGTCGGTAGAGTGCTTATTGAAGGGATTGACATGAAGTAAGCGTTGATAAGGAGAACGGTATACCACATTGCTCTTAGTGAAGAATGGTTCATCTGGGGCATCCTTACGAGATCAGCACGATCAGGGGACAGGCTGAGTTACTGAAGTTGCAGAGACACACCAGTGCAATGGAAACGTTCTACACAGTACACAGCTCCGGTAGGATCAATCGCCCGGTGGTCAGGTGTTTCTAAGTCACCCCCTCCCCCCTAAGACAGTTCTGCTCAAGGGACCCAGCCTGATTTCCTGGTTCCAAAATCACACCTGTGAAATTCTATCCAGGTGGGAAATTCTTCTGAGTGACTCTCCTCAAGCCATGGTTCATTATCAAGTTATTTCTCTGGGTCACCGGGAGGTCATGTCCTTAATTAATGCCACAGCCAGAGGAGGCCCACTGCCAGCCCTCGCCTAACCGTCCATAATAACACCCCGCCTAGGTGCCAGGCACCATGCAAATAGCCCGTGTGCATCCGTTTATTTAATCTAGTAACAGCCCTCCGGGGGAGCAGCTACAATAATCCCCATTTAAAGATGAAGAATCTCAGGCTTGGCAAAGCCCCGTCATTCATCCCAAGATCGCAGCTCCTAAGTGGTGGAGCCAACATTCCAGGTCCTGCTGATTCAAGTGCCCGCGCAGTTTCCACCAGCCTGTCCTCCGCGAAAACCATTAATCCCGCGTTGCTCTCCCATGTCACGTGTCTTTATTGCCACCGGGAACAAAAGGCGGTTTCAAATTCTCTTTTTTCTTACCTGCCACAGAGCAACACGGCCTGTTGTCAGCCGTCAGGCCCTGCCTTGCTCGAGGGAATATTCCCTCGTCCTTTTCCTAAGGCGGCATTGTTGACCCCAATTCTTGCCTTGCACAGTATAAGGGCACCTTTTTAGCCACAAGTTAAAAGCGTTGGTTTGGCGGAGTCCCTGTTTCAGAGCCACCTGGTTGGAACAAGAGTGCCACCTGGTGGAACGTCTGGGTCACTGCCAACACATAGTCTGGGCAAAGGTAGGCAGGCGGCTAGTTGGAGATTACAGAGCCACAGCCCAGGTGTCCCTACTGCCTGAAAGCATTCCTGACAGCTGCAAAAAAAAAAAAAAAAAAAAAAAAACTTCCAAAAATTTAAACACTTTCTTAGATCAAAGCATGAAAAGAATTATGTGCTAATTTATGGCCCTTTTTAATTCAAGCCAAAGAGTAAATTACTTAAATGAAAAAAAATTTCAAATATGTACATTTTTGAAGCTGAGAGGTATATAGAATTTTCATTCAATAAAATATATTTCAAAATTAAAAAATGTATTTGATTTCATTTGTTTTTCCAGGTTGAAGTAAGGATTTTATGAACGGCAGAAAAGCCAAAGAAAATCTTATACAATCTACTGCTACGGAAGGTCATATAATAAAATATCATTAAAAAATAAAATTAAATACAGTTATAGCCAAAGGTATCTTTGCGACTTTTAATACAGGGATAGTTATTCTCATGCTTTGGGACATAAAGTAATTACTGTAAGAGTGAGAGGAAACATTTTTAACTTTATGTACAAACATTCTAACATTTGTTATTTGACATTTGTGAATTTTACTCCTCATATGTTTATGCTATTACTTCTTTACAGTGCTATTCTCTGTCCTTTGATACTGACTGTAGACTACCCGAAAGATACAAAAAAAAAAAAAAAAAAAAAGCACCAGCAATGCCCACGTACAAAGTTTACGACAGCTCACAGGTGTTGCTCAGATACAGGTTTGGGGCTTTGAAAACATGCATGTCTCAGCTCCAGAGCCCAAGCCTGAGATTCTGGTAAGATGAGTGAAGCTGGGATTGCATCTTGTCTTTGCTTACGAAATAAAAATCTTATTTGTTATGGATTTTTTGCATTGGCTTTTTTTTTTTTTAATTGGGTTAAAATATGGCTCATATCGACGACTAAAATTTGTGTTTGGCTTGGTTTGGGTTGGCTGGGACAGCCTACATCTCGGACCCATATCAGATGCCTCGCCTAACCCCACCCAAGCTTGAGCCCTGCCAAAGCCCTCCGGAAAAGGATTCCGTTTCCTCCCGAAGCTCAGGCTATAAATGAACAACACACAACTCCCGTCACGTCCGCACACCTCTGTCTTCTTCTTCCCATGGAGAACTGTCTTGGGCTACCTCTGTCCTCACCACAGTCCCCTCCCACCCCTCGTAGTGCACCGATTCATATCAGGAGAAAGGACGCAGACCACGTGCACACTCGAGCCTACCCAGTGAGCGATTTGGCGAAAAGTTCTCCCAGGCACTGACCTCACCGCCGCCTGCTGCTCCTTTGGCAGGCTGCTCCCTGGTCAAGTCAAAAGCTGCTTCTCCTCTTGCCAGGCCAGGACCACCGGGCCACAGGGAGTCAGGGAAAAGGACACTCATCAATACTGTGCCCTCGTCTGACCATGACCAAGCAAATGAAGGTCTGCCTTGTCCCGTTTGCTCCTTTGGAGTGTCCACCTTGACGCCCACAGCAGGCCAGGGCACCCTACCGTTGCATGCCTGGCCTGGGTTATCCCAGCTCTCCGACTCACAGCCTAGGACCAGGTGGGGAGCTCTTTACCTGGAATGGATGAGTGGGCTTGGGGGAGAGGATGGTTGTAGAAACCCCTGAAATTTTATACAAAAGCCTCTGAATTTTGTTTTTCTTTTTTTTTTTAAGGTTTCTACTATAAGGCACATATACTCCCTGGAGAGACAAAGAGAAAGTGAGAGGGAGAGGGAGAAATCACCCCCCAGGGGGAACGGCCACACTACAATCCCTTCTCCTCCATTCTCCTGTTGAGATTTTGGGCACACATGCACACGTGCCCAGCATGAGTTTCAAGCTGCCAGATCTGGACTCAAACCACAGTCAGCCATGCAGGAGTCCAGCATCTTAACCACCACGCCACCTGCTGGCCCCACATCTGAATTTTCTCTCTGTCTCTTTTTTTTTAAGAGAGGTTTTTGCTATAAGGCACGTGCGCTTGCCAGAAATACAGAGGGAGACAGAGACAGAAAGCGAGAAATCACCCCCCGGGGGGATGGCCACGCCGCAATCCCTTCTCCTCCATTCTCCTCTTGGGATCTTGGGCACGCACGCACACGCGCCCGTCGTGAGTTTGAGCCACCAGATCCAGGACTCAAACCATGGTGGACCACGTGGGAGTCCAGGGACATAACCATTACGCCAACTGCTGGTTCTCCACATCTGAATTTTCTATGAGAGGCTTTATCACATTCCTCTTGTTTTCCAAAGAACCTTTAACTCTATAAAGAACTCTAAGTCTTATGACATCTTCAAGCCCTTATGAGTGTCCATGCAAGAAACAGAAACAAGAAATACCTTCTCGTGCTCGGCCTGGTGAAAGCCAATGGCGAGGACCTGAACTGTAGTGTGCAGATGGTGTTGGGCCACCCCAGCGCAAAGACCTCTGCATCTCTCAGCATTGCAAAAGAAAACGTTTCTCTCTTGATACACTCCATGTCACCCTGGATGTTCCACATGTCTTTGCCTAAAACCTGTTTCAGCCTCATGTTGATTCTCAGGGAAGTGTTTGGTTTGCTTGTTTTTTGGTTTTAGGGTGTTTGTTTGTTTGTTTGCAAGTTCTAGACTTTCCTGCGGAATAATTTCACACTTGGGGGTCCTTAGTTCATCCTGCAAAGACCGTCTCCTATGTCGGCCTTTGCGGTGTTTCCTGATGGAGCTGAACAGTTCACACACACTCCCATTACCAAGCAAACGATTTCTCTGAGACGATTTGCAAACCTATCTATCTTCTCTGTAAGGCTGTGAGCCCAGGAGGGTAGGAACTCAATCTTAATTGTTTTGAGATCTTTGGCACCTAGCACAGAGCTGGTATGTAAAAATATATGCAGTGGGGACCAGCAGAGGGCGTAATAGTTATCTCACTGGATTCCCATATAGTCGACTGCGGTTCAAGTCCCAGACCTGGTGGCTTAAAACACACTGGGCATGCGTGCATGTGCACCAAAAATCCTGAGAGGAGAATGGAGGAGAAGGGATTGAGGCATGGCTATCCCCCCAGGGGGTGATTTCTCACTTTCTATCTCTCTGTCTCTCCAGCAAGCACACGTGACCTATAGCAAAAATGTCTCTTAAAAATAATATTCAATGAATGAATAAAAATAACTATTCGTTGATAAATCCCTCAGTACTTTATGAATGAATAAATCAATCCATGAGTGAATACAAAATACCTACGACACTTGTTTTCCTAAAATATTCCTTTGTTCTTTCAACAATGTGTGAGTCTCACTAAAGATGACCCCTGCCCCATGCCATACTTTCCCAGATGTGGAAAGGGAGGCTCAGATAGGAACTGGCGTGTTAGTGAGACAGAGCCCGGAGCGCCTTCCCCCAGGAGCCACACCCAGGCCAGCCGCAGGGCCACGCCACACAGCTGTGCTCTGGGAACATGCAGCACTCAGGCCACAGGGCAGCCACTGCTACGACCATGCCACCTCACCTTGCTTGTCCTTGTTCCTGCTCCCTGGCTCAGGGTCCCCTCGAAGCCTCAGTTTTCTCTAGGGACCGTCAGGTGGTGTAGTGGTTAAAGGCGCTGGACTCCCACATGGTCGACCGCAGTTCGAGTCCCGGACCTGGTGACTTATGTTCTCACTTTCCCCCTCTCTCTCTCTTTATCACTCTGTCCCTCTCTGGTCAAATTAAAATAAATAAATAAAATTAAATTAAATAACTCTTTTAAAAAATTGGGGACAGAGTCTCCATTAAAAAATAAATAAAATTAAAGTGTTATTTTATTCATGATAGGGAGCATGCATACTCAAAAGACAGAGATCTCACCAGACCTGATCCTGGGAGCCTGAGCATGCTCCGGATGTGGTTTTCAGTGGATCCCTAACTATGGTTGACCGTGTGGCCTCCAGAACTGCAGTGCCTTTTGCTACTGACTGCCCCAGGCTGGGCCTCTTATAATTGCTTCTTTGTGTCAGTAACCAAGTGAGAACCCAAATTTCCAGGTGGGAAATGAGCTGACCAGGATAAAGAAAACTGATGTCACACCCAGAGACCTTCGCCAAGAACCTGCACGGCCAGCCAGCGTTTCTCGGCTTCCTCCCTTTGGAACCCGCTGGAATAGAGTTCACCAGGACTCTGATAAAATCTCAGGGCAGCTAGCTCCAAGCCCAACTTGTCCTGAGTGCATTTCAGAATCAGGAAAGTGAGCTTGTGGGAAGGAGGCCCGGCTGGCTGGTTCTGTTTCTGCTTTGGGGGAAAGGCCTCTGAGGAAAGCTGAGGCCCAGCACAGCTGAGGCCATTACTCAATCAGCAGACTTGCCACAAACAAGATAACCATTTCAGACCACAGAGAGGACTTTTCCATGTGCTGCTGGATGGGGTTTCTCCTCCACTTAGCTTCCTTCTGGTGGCGTGGCCGGGCCTCAGGGTTCTTCACACTGGCCTGCTGCTCTTGGAAAGCCTCAGGGGCCGCCTGCAGCCCTCACTGCTGTTCAGGCGCTCTCCTCTGCAGACAAAGGCTTGTTGTGCTGTAGGGAGATCCAGAAAGGACTCAGAGTTGTTGAGTTTTGCTTTTTTACACTGCCAGTGGGCATATGAACACCCTAAAGAGAAACAGAGTGACAGAGATGGGGCGAGGAGGAAAAAGCACCCCGACAACCACTATGGGGTCTGGTCATGCTGCCACCCCTTCTTCTCCACCTCGCCATCCTGTGGTGATTTCAGATATGCCCTCACACATGCTCAGTGGTTTTTTTTTTTTGGAGAGGTTTTTTTCGCTATAGGGCGCATGCGCTCACCAGACAGACAGAGAGAGACAGAGAGACAGAAAGCAAGAAATTACCCCCCGGGGGGATGGCCACACCGCAATCCCTTCTCCTCCATTCTCCTCTTGGGATCTTGGGCACGCACGCACACGCTTCTGGCGTGAGTTTTAAGCCACCGGGTCCGGGACACGAACCGCGGTCGACTACTTGGGAGTCCAGCGACATAGCCATTACGCTAACTGCTGGTCCCTGCTCAGTGTTTTTCAAGTCACTGGGCCCAAACTCAAACTGTGGTCGCCCTTGTGGAACCCAGTTATCTTAACCACTAGGCTATGGGGCCAGCCCCTCAGTTTTGGTTTATTGTTTTGTGAGTGGTAATTTCACCTTCTCTTGTCCACACCACCGAATGACAGGTCTCTCCTCTGTGGAACACAAGAACCCACATGGAGAAAGAGAGAGGCATATCCCAAATTGAGAGCTGGGAGAAGGGACATCTCTATGCTCTTCATCCTCAAGAGTCCATCCAGTTCCAATTATCTACCTCTTCTAGCCTCTAGGGACCTCTTAATTTTCTGTTTTGCACCTCTCTTATCTACCACCCCAGATCACAGATCTCTTCCTATTCCCTTTCCTTTTTCTAAAAAAGAATAATGTATTTATTTAATACTATTTGCTATTATTTTTAAAATTTGAACAGACAAAGAGAGAGAAAGGAAAAGCGAGAAGGAAAGCCACCAGGTCCAGGACTCGAACCATGGTCGACCATGTGGGAATCCAGCACTTTTAACCACCACGCCACCTGCTGGTCCCTCTATTCCCTTTCATGCCTAGTAAATAGGTAACAAATATACATTGATCAATCACAGCCAATAAACTCTAAAGCCAAATTAAAGCCGAGGGCACCTTCATAAAAATACAAACCATTTATGAAAATTATAGGAAGACAGAGGACCGATTTCTGGTATTATAAATTACAGTATGCTGAATTTAGCTAATAACAATTTACTCACATTAATAAGCATATCTCAGGGTAATAACTGACCTCATTAATCAATACACATTGTATTCTTTTTTGGGGGTGGGGTGGGAGGTTTTTGCTATAGGGCGTGTGCGCTCACCAGAAAGAGAAAGACAGAGAGACAGCCAGAATCCCCTCCCTGGGGGGATGGCCATGTCACAATTCCTTCTCCTCCATTCTCCTCTCAGGATTTTGGGCATGCACACACACGTGCCCCATGTGAGTTTGAAGACACCAGGTCCGGGACTTGAACCACAGTTGCTCATGTGGGAGTCCAGCAACATAACCATTACGCTATCTGTTGGTCCCTCTACCATTGCTTGTTAATACCTGGCCCTTCTCACTCCTCTCCATCCTGGCTGGGAACCTGACACCCTAGTGGTTCGGAGGAGGGGTGTGACTGCTCACACTCGCACAGTGGTACCCAGGCTGACTCCATGATCAGACCACTCTGTGCTGTAGAAGGCACTCTGGACCCTGGGCTCCTTCTCAACACGGCTCTCCAATCACTCCGCATGGCTTTCCGGTGAAACCTATCTGCCCCATTTCCTTTCGTCCTCCCTACCTGCCTCCCCCAGTGCTTTGGGGACAGGTGGAGGGATGGATGGAAAGTGAAATTGAGCCTTTGCCTCACGGAGGAGCCCCGGTTGGCACCACTCCTAATTCTGCTGACTCTACTCCATGTCAGGGCTTCCTTATAAAACTCGCTCTTCTCATGAGGCATCTTTGTGGTGTTCGTTACAGGAACTGGTGATATGTGTGGGTCATTCTGGGGCCATGGAGGATCCTCGGCGTCAGCACTTCGCTTCTCACTCAGTCTCATTTCCTCCCCCTCCAACAAATGCCTGAGCTTGAAAACATCCATCCCCCGTACTTCCTCCTTTCTTTTAAAGCTCAAGCTGACAAAAGAAGTTTCTTCTCCCACCCACCTTTTTTTTATATATAAAGGGGGGAAATGCTGGCAGCTCCATGGTGAGGTGTGTAGGAATGACTTATCATTAAAAACTCCTTTGTGGGGTAACCAGCAGTTGGCGTAATGGCTATGTCACTGGACTCCCACGTAGTTGACCACGGTTCGAGTCCTGGACCCAGTGGCTTAAACTCAGGCCGGGTGTGTGTGCGTGCATGCCCAAAATCCCTAGAGGAGAATGGAGGAGAAGGGATTGCGGCGTGACCATCCCCCTGGGGGGTGATTTCTCGCTTTCTGTCTCTACCTCTCTCTGTCTTTCTGGCAAGTGCACGCATCCTATAGCAAAAATCTCTCCAAGGAAGGAAGAAAGAAAGAAAGAAAGAAAGAAAGAAAGAAAGAAAGAAAGAAAGAAAGAAAGAAAGAAAGAAAGAAAGAAAGAAAGAAAGAAAACTCCTTTGTGTATTTGGAGCCATCGGTGTTGTGAGTTCTGAATAATTCCATGATGTAGCGACAGGTGGAAGCATGTTTTCCAAGGCCCACTCACAACGCCCGGCTTTCAGTTTTAAACCAGTCCAGTTATAGTAATACCTGGTTGTTTCTTCCCTAAAAAAAACACTGCCCAATGTTTGAGAGGAAGGAAATGTTTTAAAATTCTTATTCAAGGAACCAGCAAGTAGCATGGTGGTTAAGGTGCTGGATACCATATGGTCAACTCCATGGTTCAAGTCTCGAACCCAGTGACTTGAAATCACACCAGGCACATCTGTGTGCGTGCCCAAAATTCCAAGAGGAGAATGGAGGAAAAGAAAGTGCTATGTGGTCATGCTCTCTGGGAGGGTGATTTCTCACTTCCCTTCTCTCTCTGGCTCTCTGTCTCAGCATATATGCCCTATAGCAAGAATCTAAAATAAATAAAATCTTATTCAAGAGGATTTGAAGAAGAATGAACTAGCTCTTATAAAGCAACATTCCAGAAATTTGAGCATAAGAAAATCAAAAGTGTATCAATTGTGAACTGCGAACCCATGCTTTTGTTTCCCCAGAAAGAAAAAAAAAATTGCTGGGAAAAAGATATTTTATAAAATAACATATATGGGAAGATAGTTAGAGATTTTGAAGAAACCCAAAATGTGATAGAGAGGGCTCAGCCCTAGTTATTAACATCCTGGAACCAACTGGGGAGTAAAATTAGGTTGTAAAGTGATCGTACCATTTGTTACTCCAAACTGGAAATGACAGATTTCTTGTATATTTCTCAAGGACGAAAATGTGATGTTGCGGTACGTGAGATGTGGTTTTGTTTCACTGACTGTTTTGGCATTAGTCATGATAACGATTCCTTTCACTGAACTCGGGGATTGAGAAAGGTCAGGGTAAGTTCTCAGAATCGGACTGCTGGTTCTGCCCTTGGTGATGGGAACTCGGGCAAGTTCATTCACATCCTTGTGCTGTAGTTTCCATGTTTGGAAAAATGAGAGGAAGAAGAATTTTGCCTCATTTTTCATCTAGGTAAACACTTGGGATAAAATGCATCTGGTGCTCAAGAAGTTCTCAGTCAATGTGGGCTGGTATTATTTGTCATCCTGCCAGGAACACTCTGCCACTAGATAACCCCATAGCTCAGTCACTTCCAAAACGGATAGATCTCTAGCTAGACGGACAATGAACAAGAGAGAGAAGACACATACCTAAAATCAGAACATAAAAGCAGGAACATCATGACTGACCTTACAGACATAAAAAGGATTAGATGAGATCACAATGAACCATTCTACAGGCAATAAATGAATCTACAGGCAATCACAATTCCTAGAAACACAAATTCCCTGAACTGACTCAAGCAGGAACGGAAAATCACGACAGATCTATGATAAGTCAAAAGCTTAAATTAGTAGTCAAAACCCTCCCAAAGAAGAGAAAAGTCCAGGACCAGATGGCTTCATTGGTGAATTCTGCTGAACATTTAAAGAAGAATCAATGCCAACCCTTGACAAATCCTTCCAAAAAAATAGAAGAGAACACTGCCTAACTCATTCTACGAAGCTAGCATTACCCTGATGCCAAAAGTCATTCACTTCTCTTAGGATTCTGCCTGCGCTGATCCTTCCAGAAGACATCACCCCATCCTATTCTCTCCGATTTGTCGTTCTTTATAACACTTACAACCACTTAATGTACTATATACTCATTTGTTGCTTGACGGTCTTCTCCTACTAGAACCCACTAGAATTCCATCGGAGCAGGGAACTTGTCGTTTCCACTGTTGAATTCTCAGTGCTTAAGATAATGCCTACCACATAGTAGATGCTCTGAAAAAGTCACTGAATTAATAAGGCAATTGTGTAATCATTCTTTCACTGGGAAAGAATGGAGCGAAAATAAGAGGCAACTTAGGTATTGCAGAACTCCAAGAAAGAGCTAGCGAGAAGAAAACGAGCTTTCAGCAGCAAATAACCAAGAAAGTGTCATGTCAGGGAAACAAAGGGAAATGAGATTTCTGAAAAGCAGGGAAGGGTCAGCAATGTCCATTAATGCTGAGAAATCAAGTGCAACGAGAACAAGATATCCGTTGGATTGAGCCACACGAAGATCCCTGGCCACCTCAGAGAGAGTCATCTGGGGGCATCGAAGGGTAGGACACCAGACCGGGCTGTCAGAGGGTCGAAGGAGCAGAGGTAGAATGGCCAGATATTTTCAAAAAGTTTCCTATAAAGTATAGAGATGGGGGAAATGGCTGGAGAGGGCAAGGGACAAGTGAGGATATTATTTTTTAAGTGAGAAGACTATGTAAGTCAAAACCCTGTGAAAGAAACCTAGCTGGAGGGGCTGGCAGGTGGCATGATGGTTAAGGGTGCTGGACTTCCACATGGCTGGCCACAATTTGAGTCCCAGCCCTGGCAGCTTGTTTCTCGCTTTCTCTCTGTCCCTCTCTGGTCAAATTAAAATAAAACAAATGAATAAATAAAGTTCAATTTTAAAAAGAAAGAAAGAAACCTAGCTGGAGGGGCTGGCAGGTGGCATGATGGTTAAGGGTGCTGGACTTCCACATGGCTGGCCACAATTTGAGTCCCAGCCCTGGCAGCTTGTTTCTCGCTTTCTCTCTGTCCCTCTCTGGTCAAATTAAAATAAAACAAATGAATAAATAAAGTTCAATTTTAAAAAGAAAGAAAGAAACCTAGCTAGGAAAACAAACAAAAAAACAAACAAAACAAAGTTGAGTACATCAGAGAGGGCAGGGTGCTCAGCAGAGAGAGTGGGCCTTGAACCACAAAACTGGCTTTAGCAAGGAGGTGCGACCTCTCCCGTACTGAGACTACAGACAGAAGAACTGGACTTAGAGAGCTGATCTGACCATCAGCTCCAGCCAGGAACCAGGTCTTCTTTTCTTTTTTTAAGTTTTGTTTCTTTATTTCATGAGAGAGAGAAAGACAAGTGCCCTCAAAAGGTTCTCATACAGGGACCCCCCACACACACCCTTCTCTCGTCTTCTCAGCCAACCAGGAGCATGGACACTTGGTCTAGTGTGTGCAGGTCGACCAGATCCAGACCCACAATCTTCCATATGGATCCCTCTGTTCTACTGAGCTGCCCCCCAGTGCTCTTTCTGCTATGTAGTTTCTTGTTTGTTTATTTATTTATTTTTTTTTGCTCAACTGGGAATGTATAGGGTAACAGCAATAGAAACCAAAGCTGGTGAGGAGAAAATGCCTCCTACAACAGATGTTGGCATTTAAGCCAAAGATATTTCTTCTCTACTCAGTGGGTGTTCCTTTCCCAGCGGTGTGAGCCCCATAGCATAATGGTCTTCCTGTAGCTCTCACTCACCCCACCCTATCCTCAGTAAGGAAACTCATCTTTTTATTTTTTTAAGAGATATTTTTGCTATGGGGTAGGGCATGTGGGCTCACCTGAAAGAGAGACAGAGACAGAAAGCAAGAAATCACCCCTCCTGGAGAGATGGCCCATGCCACAATCCCTTCTCCTCCATTCTCCTCTCAGAATCTCAGGTAGGCATGCGCACGCACCTGGTGTGAGTTTAAGTCACTGGGTCTGGGACTTGAAACACGGTTGACTATGTGGGACTCCAGCGATCTAAACATTACGCCACATGTTGGCCCTTGTCTTATTGGTGAGTTGGTACAGAAAAATTGAGCATGCTTACCCCATCGCCTACCTGTCTCCTCCTCTATGGTAAAAGCAGAAATGGCAGGGGGAAGAATGCTCTAGATGGTTCTCGAACCCATACTGAATATAACCACGAAGGTCTCCTCCACGCCTGCTCTGTGTCCTACTTTGCCTACGGCTAGCTGGGCAGCACACGGGATTGTTGAAACCATGAGAGGTAATGTCTGTAAAGCACTTAGGTCATTGCCTGACTTGGAAGATAACACAGTTTGCTATTTATTATTATTATTGACTTACATATGGCATCCTATGAAGCATATAAAACATATGCGAAAATTATAAATAAAATCAAGCAGGAAAGATCATGGAAAAAGGTAGGAAGAAGAAAACTTTATTTATTTTCAGTTTTTGTCATAGGGTGCATGCACTCGCTAGAGAGACAGAGAGAGAAGGAAAGTGAGAAATACGCCCCCTCCCCCCCAAAAAGGATGGCCACACCACAACCCCTGCTCATTCGTTCTTCTCTTGGAATTTTGGATACACACACACACTTGTGCCCAGTGTGTTTTTCAAGCCACAAGGTCTAGGACTTGAACCATGCAGTTGCCATTTTGGAATCCAGTGCCTTAAGCACCATGTCACCTGACGGCCCAGGGAATATTTTTAAAGTCACCATGATGTTATGTCTTGGCATCTCCTTTTTTACTCACATGGAAGCATTCCCATTGCTCATGTACAGCATTTCCAGCACCACATGGAGGGTGATAAAGAACAGGTGTTTCAGCAACCATCCCTGGCAGAATCCATCCACACCACATGACCCATGGGGCGATGTTATCGGTGACCATCAGTAAATAATTTCTACTGCAGTAGTCCATGGAAATGCAGTTTTCATTACAGTAAAACCATTAGGATCTCAGCCAGCTTCTGTGGATTCCACCTGACCCACCCTCCATTGCTCCTAAGACGTGCGTGTTGTTTTCATTCCCTTTATCATTAACCTCTGTCATGAAGGGTAGGAGGAGCTAGGTCATTGAAATCTCCAGGAAATCTCCACATC
Source organism: Tupaia belangeri chinensis (assembly GCF_000334495.1). Lineage (NCBI taxonomy): Eukaryota > Metazoa > Chordata > Mammalia > Scandentia > Tupaiidae > Tupaia > Tupaia belangeri. The sequence continues at coordinate 2,906,026 of NW_006206760.1, forward strand.
ATGCTGCCATTTTATTCATCTTCCTCAACCATGCTGATGCCAAAGCTCTGAACAAGTAGGAAAGAGATCGTTTTCCATTGGAGGTGGAAGTATTATCTAGCAGGGAGGGTTCTGGATGGCCAAGCTCAGTTGAAGAACTGACAACAGGCATTATGAAAGGGAGAGAGGAAGGGGAAAGAGGAGACATGAGGAGAAAATGGTGGCTCCAAGGAACTCATGTCACTGAAAATTTCTCAAATGCTTTGTACAACTTCCCTTCAAGAGATATATTTGGGGCGTCAATACTGTGAATAGTTCCTGCTATAGTCTGAATGTTTATGCTCACCTCACTCCCCAGAAAGCCTCAAGGTTGAGGCATTAAGGAGTAGGGCCTTCATAGGGTGATTAGGTTATGAGGGCTCTGCCCTCATGAATTGGGTTAATGCCCTTATTTTTTTAAGAAAAAGACCCTCATCCCTCTGGAATCTCTTCTTATGAGAACACAAGAAGATTTCATCTATAAACAAGGAAGCAGAACCTCACCAGACACCGAATCTGTTAGCACCTTGGTCTCATACTTCCAGCCTCCAGAACCACGAGTGATACATTTCTGTTGTTTATCCCGACACCCAGTCTATGGTGTTTTGTTATAGCAGCCCACACAGACTAAGACACCTCCCAACGCAAAGTATGTTTTCAACTCTCTGGCTCTTGGAATTGTAATCATTTGTAGCTGTGCAAATTCTCTCCCTTGATAGAGAAAATTAAGTGAACAGGGACGGTACAGAGTCCTCCCACACACACACACACACCCGATTCTCCTTTTTTCTGAATTCTGGGTCATGTCTCTCCTGATCTCTCAGAAGCTTCTCACTTTCTATTCTATCACTGCCAGATACTTCTTTGCAGATTTATTTTTGCACCACCCACTCAACCGAGGAGGCAAGGAGCTAATAGATTCGTGGCAGAGAGAACATCTGCTCAGTCACATACGTCAAAACATTCAGTCTCATAATTCTGTTGAGAAAGCAAAGAGCAACAGACATCCTCTATTTGTCAGGGCCCACCCTGCTTAAAGCTTAAGATTTTATCTCTTCCCTGTTTTTGCTTCCACTGCTCATCTTACGACCAAGTGGTTTCAGGCTGCCATTTTGTTAGCCCAAAATGGATCCTCTCTTAACTACGTGCAAATACTTTCCAGAAGGAGGACTACGGTCAAATCAGGAAGAAAGCCAAGTTTTATTTCAGCAGATAGCCAGAATCAAAGCCTTTCCATAGCCTCTGCACCTTGACACGTTTCAACCATGACCAAGTCAATGGAGAGTGGTGATGTGAATCTAAACCACCGTGAACAGCTGAGCATCTTCTCTGTCTGATTGCTCAAGACATTCACAGGAAGAGAATTTTCAAGTTCCTCATTTATTCCTTCATGCATTCTCAAATATTTCTTCAGGTCCAATCACTCTTTTTGGAGGAGAGTTCGTTTGCCATAACGGATAGAAATGTACTGGCCAGTCAGTTGGGTCAAAACCTTCTTCAAGCCTAGAAGCTGCCCCTGCACTTACCACTTAATCTCATTTTGTTTGTAACTTCATACCTGGAAGACATTTGAGCCTGTCAAGAGCAGAACCAATGAGGAAATCAACAGAGTCTGACTTAACCTTTGGCATCTCTAAATTCAGTGAAATTACGTATACCTCTTTCAGACCCCAAATAGGAAGCTGATCCCTGTTCCTTAACTTCCAGTAGAAAGGCAGGCCAGCAATGTCAGAGGGTGATAGAGGGCTGAGGAAGGAAAGAATCTCAGAGTTATGAGGAACTCTAAGAATTACCCACCCCTGCACTGGCAGAGGGGAGTACATGGCCAAGCATACACACAAACCCATTGCAGAGCCAGGCCTGGAAACCAAACCTCAGCTCCCAGTCCTGAGCTCTCTCCATGTGCCCAGCATGTAGTAGAATTTTGGCCTATTTGTACCAAATGGTATTCCCCGAATGCCAGAGTCCCCAATATCATACAAAGATACCTAAGAGACATAAATGTAGAAAAATCAACAGAGAGAAAAGGGACAAGGGTTTCTTATTTATAGCCATCTGTGCTTTGATCAATGTAGTGACAGTGGGAAAGCATTGACGGATCTGAAGAAGGGTGAGGGAGCAAAAGAAGTAAGTCAAGAAGGCCAGAGGAACAGAACCTGGTGGCTAGGAAAGTAAGCTATAACACAACCACCACCACAAGGCCAAATCCCAACTTTCACACTGCTATACAAGGTTTGAATATATCCTTTCTGCTCTCCACCATGAGATGATACAAGAAGGACCTCACCAGATACCAGGCACATGCTGACACCATGTGCTTAGACTTCCCAGCCTTCAAAACCTAGTGAACCAAAATAAATATCCATTTGTTATAAATTACCCAGTCTCAGGTATTCTGCGATAGCAACACAAAACTGATTTAGATAACTACTGACTTAGCAGTGCTACTTAAACTCTTTCTCCTTTGATTTACTCCTCAGTAAAGTGAAGACAATAGTACTCTTGACTCAAAAAGTAAGGATTTAACAATCCATTATAAATTACCCAGTCTCAGGTATTCTGTTAGAGCAACACAAAACTGATTTAGATAACTACTGACTTAGCAGAGCTACCTAAACTTTTTCTACTATGATTTACTCATCTGCAAAGTGAAGATAATGGTACTCTTGACACAAGAAGTAAGGATTGAATGAATGATTTCAAGAGAAGAAGTTCAATACCTGACATGTAATAAACCTTTGCTCTCTCCAGGGAAGGGAAGCTTCAGCATCAGTAAGTCAGGAGAAAGCCTGTTTCTAGCAGTATTGAGCAGCATAGTGCGATAAAAGGGTTTGAGTTGGTAAAAATAAATAAATAAATAAATAAAACTATATTAGCTAGTATTTGTCAATTAAAAAAATAAATTTTAAGAAATAACTAAATTGGGGCTGGCAGATGGTTTGTTGGCGAAGGTGTTGGATTCCCACATGGCCAACTATGGTTCAAGTCCTGGACCTGAAGACTTGCTTTCTTATTTTCCCTCTCTCTCTCTTTCTCTCTCTCTCTCTGGTCAAATTAAAAAATAATAATAATAATAAATAAAATTATAAAAAAGAAATAAATAAGTGAACAAAACTGAATATATAAGGAGAAAAGCTGTACTAGTTATTGTAAGGCTCAGGGACTATAACAAAGAGCCCCATAATACCATGAATTAGAGAGTAATTTATTTCTCTATCCCAGAATGCTCCTGATGTGAACCGTGCAGTTCTGTGAAGAGGCTGTGTTTGTCACATTCAGAAATGCTGCTTTTTTTGTCTTTGTTGTTAGAACTACTCAGCAAAATAAAATCTTGATTTATTGTTGGACAGCATTGTTTCACGCATACATCAAACAGGTCAAATAAATAAATAAATAAACAGCAACTTCATAGACAAAAAAAAAAGAAAAAATTTATCTTTGGCCGTGGCATGGCCATGCCCCCTAAGGGATGATTTCTCGCTTTCTGTCTTTCTGTCTTTCTGGTGAGTGCATGCGCCCTATAGCAAAAAAAAAAAAAAAAAACCTCTCCCAAAAAAGAATTATTATTTATTTGTTTGTTTGTTTTGCTATAGGGCATGTGTACTTGCCATAGAGAGAGAGAGGAGGTAAGAAATGACTCCCCAGGAGATATGGACACACTGTAATCCCTTCTCCTCCGGTCTCCTCTCAGGATTTTGGGCATGCACACATATGCACTAGGGTGATTTTCAAGCTGCTGGGTCTGGGACTAGACCTACACAGTAAGCCATGTGGGATCCAGCTGCCTTCATCTCCATGACACTTGCTAGCCCTCTTAGAATCCTTTTTTTTAAAAAAATAATTATTTTATTTAACTTTATTTATTATTATTATTGTTTTTATATTTGGCCAGAAAGAGAGAGACAGAAAGAGAAAGAAAGGCAAAGTGAGAAAGCAAGTCACCAGGTCCGGGACTCGAACCACGGTTGGCCATGTGGGAGTCGAGCGCCTTAACCACCACGCCAGCTTCCAGCCCCTCTTAGAATGATTAACAAAGTCATGGAATTTTAGTGTGAGAAGGGACCTTGGGGATGATGAGGGCATTTCTTTTCCCCATTTTATAGTAGGGTAAACTGAGGCACAAAGATATTACTCTGGCATTCCCTAAGCCTTACAGAGAATTCATCATCAAACTGAGATAAAGCCTGTTTCTGAAGCCAACATCAATAGTAAGTGAAATGTGCACGTTTTGTTTCACGATGACAAAACTGAGGGCAGAAGCTTTTAAACAAATACCCATGATATGGGCCGTCAGCTTTCCTACCTTGTAGGTGAGTTTAAGCATCAATTACATAATAAAAGTAAAGACCATAGGTTAATGCTGGGATACTCTAAGCAACTCTAAGCAACACCTTTTTTTTTTTTTAGTGCCAGGGAGTGCACGCACACACCAGAGAGAGATAAAGCACTTCTCAAAGGGCATATAGTCACGATCCAATACGTCTTCCTCCATTCCTTTATCCTGCTGGGATTTAGGGCACATACGTAGGTACATACTCCTATCATGTTTTATTGAAGCTATTATTCAAACCATGATCAGACATGTGGAAGCTGGCTTCTTTAACCACTGCACTACCGGGCTAGCCCTATAAGCAACATTCAAACGTGAGTGATGGGTACTACTTTGGTGGCAGAGCAAAGGGTATGTCCCTAGACCAGATGTTGGGCCCTGTGGGAAAGACAGCAGGTGTGAGATAGAGTACAGTGGTCTTGGGGCTGTGGTCATGGACATAAACCCTGAGAAGAAAGGGGATGGCCATTATAACTCCAGAAAGGTATGAGCCCAGGAGCTCGGGAAGCTCTGAGACCACCCAGAGGTAGAGACCTTCAGCCCAGATCAAGGAAACCACAGGAGAGAACAGCACAGCTGGAGGCCTCTGCAGAGCCCCAGAGGGGTCACCTTTAAACATCTGCCAGGCCGCTCCAGGGAGGCCAGCTGCCCAGCCCAAAGGGCTTAGGCCACCCAGCCACATGAGAAATGTCTTTCCCCTACCTCTCCCCTTTCTGGGCTTCATTCCAGCATGGAGGGAAACAGCAGTTCGCAAAGGGAAGGAGGAGAGCAGAGGGAAAGAAAGAAAAAGGATCATACCCTCTTTCCCAGGGCAGGCTTCCAAGATGAGGCAGATTCCAGCCAAGGGAAGAGAAAACAAATTAAAGTTAAATCAGCTTCAGCGTTTTTAACTATTACCTGGGAATTGGAATGCTAGGATCTACATTGAGGAGCTTTTTAAACTCAGAGTATTTTTGTAATGTTTAAATGTGACAGTAAATTTACTATCAATGGGGAGTAGGGTCACTCTGCCCCTACAAAATAAAATTTAAAAAGACAATGGAAATGGGGCTGGCAGGGGGCATAGTGGTTAAGGTGCTGGACTCCCACCCGGCTGACCACAGTTCAAGTCCCAGATCTGGCGGCTTGCTTTCTTATTTTCCCTTTCTCTCTCTGTGGTCAACATCAAATAATAACAACAACAAGTAAAATAAAATAAATACTTCTTTTATTAAAAAAAAGACAATAGAAGGTCTCATCAAACTTGGATCTACCCCAGTGCTCTTATGGGGCAGATGGGTGAGAAACAGAGGATAGACGTGATCATTATAGATGAGAGAAAGAGAGAGATGATATACAGCTAGATAGATAGATTGCTAGATAGATGATAGGTAGGCAGATAGATAGATAGAAACAGATAGATAGAAAGATAGATAGAAAAAGATGATAGATAAATGCAGATAGACTTAAATAGATGGGAGAGTTGCATTTTGCTCACATTTTCTATTTCACGCTTTTTCAATATGCCAGTTACACACGATTTTAATCTGATATTCGTTCTGGCTGTGTTTCATGTACATGGTATTGTTTCCTGAATAACCAAGTCCTACCAATGGGACCCACTTTCATTCCACTCCCATGCACTTCCACAGGAGTCCAAAGTGATTTGGGGGGGGTGTCTTTTTAAGCTTCACTTTCCTATTGCATGCATGAAAGTTTCATTTTTTAATAATCCTTTCACTTACTAGAGCCCAAGTATTATATACTATCTAAACAAATATTACCCTGAACTCAAGATAAACTCAAAATTGCAGTCACTGACTCCTCACGTCTCTGAGCATACGGTCCCATACAGTGTTTTCATGTTCTCAAGGACGTCCTCATCACCCCCCATGGAAAACCTATACAGAAGACACTCAGTCGGTCATTGGTTTATTCATTCACTACTTACTGGATCAGGTAACCTCATGGGGTACTGGAGACACAGACGAGACTGCGTAATAACACAGTCCCCGTCCTCACTATGATGTCATCTACTATTCAATGGGTGAATATTAAATTATGATGATGACAGGTGATAACAGAGGAGAGAATGAGTCGCTCTGTTTGGTAATGGGTCAGATCAGCTTCAAAGAAGAGAATACCATGGAGCCGGATCAGTAGGAATTTCCCAGGCAGCTGAAGGGGTTTGAGGTGGCCATGGGGAACAGCTTCTAGAAAAGCATTATGAGAGCCAGAACAGCCTAAGCCATACTACTTAAATAAAATCACCTGCAGCCTTCATATTATAGTACAACTAAGAACTATTTCTCACTCGGAGCACATATCTAATGCAGACCAGTTGGGCGGATGGACGGGAGGCGGGCCTCTCCTCCACACTCACGTGGAAACCCAGGCTAGTGTCTGCCAGCTGAACCACCTGGAACATGTGACTGCCAGGTTGACATTGCAGGAAAAACAAAAACCTGGCTCTTAAGTGCTTTCTTCATCTCAGAAGCGATCCCTGTGATTTCCGTTCACAGCCCATCAGTCAAAACTTATCACATGCTTCACAGTGTCATGAAATGTGGAAGACTCACGGCTGTTCCATGAGCTATAAATGCTTCTGCTGCAAGTATGAAGGCATGAAAATTTCCTGGGCTTAGGGAACTGTGACTTGCGATTTCTTTGCAGAGAGGGGAATGAGATAGGAGACAGAGACTCTAAAAGTAGAGTTAGAGTACGGGCCCAAAATGGAACCACAAAATGGCTAAGTGGTTCTCCAGGCTGCTTGCCTGGGAGAGAAGGCTTGCAGTGATGGCTCAGTGATTGACCTAGACTTAAGACAAAGGCTTTTGTCCAGGCCCCACCACATTCCAGGAAGAAGATAAAGATAATGGTTTTTATGGCCCAAAGCTTCTAGATAAATAATCTCCTGACCTCTGTACCCACTCCAAAATTAGGAGAACAATAACTGGACCTAGCCAGCATGTGCCCCTCCCTGATCACAAAGGAAATATATGCATGAGCTCCACCTGAAAACAAACCCCACACACTCCCCTGACCCAGATCAAAACCCTTTGACCTAGTTCCTCCTTGGCAACCCACTCCGAGACCGGCTCTCTGCTTTGGAGTTCTGTTTTTCTTTCCCTCTTCTTCAATAAACTCTCTGCTTTCCTAAAAATAAATAAAATAAAATAAGATAATAAAATAAAATAATAAATTACTGCACTGGTCCAGCCCAGAATGGACAATGGTTTGATCTAAAGTGGCAGCAGAGGAGACAGTGGATTCAAGAAGCATTTCTCTAGGCACTCAATGGATGGGGAAGAAATAAAGAATGAATGAGTGGAATTGACTGTATCAGCAGTAATTCTATGTTTTGTTTGTTTGTTTGTTTGTTTTTCCCTGTCTTGAGTCTTCACAAAGTCATCTCTCTAAAAAGTGATTATGATAGTTCTGTACAAAACATGTTGACAACTTCAGTTCATGAAGAAGAGGAAGTTGAGTGGCGTTCTGGCTACATGAGACTCTAAAATTGAGAAGAGAGAAGAGAGGACAAGAGGCTGGACTCCTGAAGACATTCTCAGGCACAGAAGACCCAAGGCAAGACCCTATCTGAAGAAAGGAGGTTCTAGAGCATCTCCTAGCCATTTCTCATCTGGTATTCTCTTGAGAGCAGGACTCACAAGAATGTGTTCAGAAGGAACATTATGTACAATTGAGCTCTCCCAAGGCATCCTGCAAGACGGTATTACCATCTAGAAGGCGTGTGAGCTTCTGAAGTCAGATCTGCCAACTCTGGTGCATGAAAACTCTGGACACAGGCAGGAGAAGGAAGTCCTAAGACTGTGACTTTTGCATTACACAAGGAGTATCCTTCTACCCAGTGCCATGGTACATACCTGCTGTTCTCCTGAGTATACATTCCCAGCTCCTGAAGGAAGACAAGGAGGTAGTATTGGGTGCTCAGAGGTGGTGCATGCTTGCAACTTGGGATCTATTGAATTTGAATTGTTCACTCAGTTGTGTACCAAATGTCAATGGAAAAATAACCAACTGTAAAATTAATAATTAATAATTAATGCGGTTTATTTCCAAGCCAAATATGAGTGACCCAAGCCCAGAGAAGACGCATACATGCCTTTCTCGGAGTGATCATGTACAGATGCATACATGCCTTTCTTGGAGTGATCATGTACAGAGGTTCCTTTTATTTGTTTTTGACATTGACAGACAACATTTAGTGAAAAGATTTTCCATTGATCTGGCCCAAAAAGGTGAGACATGTAGAAGCAGGGGCTTGTAGGTTATAGGTGGGTTCCACAATTCTTAGGTTGGTGATTGGAAGATCTGTGTCTTGAGAAGAGATTAGTTAAAGAAAGGCTTAATCTACATATCAAGGAAAGGGAAGTTCTATGTCTTGGGAAGAGATAAGCAAAAGAATATACTGTAATTGGTTGAAATATACATCTCAAAGATACTATGCCAGGGACAGGAGGTAGGAAGAATCCTGTTAATAGAAAATAAATGGTCTGTTAATTTTTGTGGCATGACTTCCCAATCCCTTTTGAAAAGATTTTGGAAAAATAGGAAAAGTAGTCAGACTTCTGTCCACACGAAGTACCCAAGATACTGGACTAGCTGTGCCTCAAGCTTATGTTCCTTCTCCATGATGCCAAGAAGGGGTAGAGTTGAGAGGGATGAAAGGTAGCAGCTATCTTTGCATGGTGTCCCACAGCTGATAGAATCCAAAGAGATGGGAGAATTGCTTCAAATAGAACTTTCTTAATACTTTTCAATAGATGATGAATGGCTCCAGGATTAAATTCAAAATCAATAATATGTTTTCATTCTAATTATCTGAACAAGAGCTACCTTTGAAATGAATGACTCAGTCTTTGTGTAATAAGCACATCATATTTGTATTCATTGCCTGAATTCCAATAACTCTGAGATCCCTGGGCCAGATGGCAGAACCTGAATGCCAGTTAAAAATCTCATTTTTTTCCAGGAGATCCCAGAGGGACATCTGTCTTGGCCACAGAAATAGCTCAGCGTTCTACATTTTCTTTGTCTGCAGTAAGCTGTCATTGTTGGAACCTGCCAAACAAGTTCTTAGAGAAACTTTTCTATCACCACCACTGGCAGCCTCAACACTGGCCCCCTCCCCGGCTCATCTTGTCATCTGGGTCTCAAAGCTGGATCACCAGTACCCAGAGTCTCACAAAATCTCTCATAAAAATCCTTTTGTTTTGTTTTTATCCTGTGGCCCTTACCCATCTCCTTGGTGAAAACTCAAACTGGGTTCAAAGGTGGGAGGAGGACAAAGGCCATGACATCCTTCTATCTCCTTGATCATTCCTCATCTCTCAATCCCAGCCATCACTCCTGTTTCTCTCTCCCTTTCTGGACCTAGCTCTATTCAAATGGATGACTACTAGCCTTTGTGATTCAACCTACTGCCAAAGCTGGTGAGAAGAGTATCTCTGAGTCCTACTTGTGTGCCAGCACAAGTACCAGGAACCCCTCCCAGAACCTTGGGCAGGGTCTATAATCCCCATCTTGCAAACAAGGAAGCTGCAACTTGGAACAGACACTAACTATAATATAACACATGATCCAGGCCAGACGAGATCAGAGACCCAGGTTCTGCAGGTGCCAACAGCCCCTACAACCTTTCCAGTCCTGGGTGTCTACCCCAGACACTAGTTTGGGGACTTGCTTGCGTACCAGCCAGCTTAATGTCCTTTTTTAAAAACAAACAAAAAAAACACCTTTCCTCTTAACCCAAAATCCTGCTTCCTGAAAGTAGCAGAGGAGGGCTGGGCCCCTCGGCGCCCTCCCCCGTCCACCCACACCCAAGAAGCTCAGCCAGCCCACATTCAGAGCAGCTGTGGACCCGCCACACCCAACCTTGTGCTTTAAGAGCTTAAGTCAACAGGCACAGAAAATCAGACAGGCCATCTTGGGGTAGAGAAAGAAACACACACCAAAAACCTAGCAGCTGCTCTCTAATTGGCATTCTAAATAGCTCCAGGCTTCCAAGTGCAGAAATGAATTAAATAAGCTCTTTTCCCCTTGCAGGGTGGAGTACAGGCTCCAGGTCTCCACCCAAGTCACGCCCTCCCTGCAGCTATTTATAATAGCTAAATGCCAGATGGAACCTGCCCTGGTGAAGCTGAGGGCTGGACCACAACAAAGGTCCAACAGGCCCAGGTCTCTTTTGGAGCGGACACAGACCCTGAGGGGGCAGTGGGCATTCCAGGGGCAGGGCCCAGAGCTACAGAGGCAGCTCCATGGACCCTCTCCTCGCCCAGGTTCTTCAGCCAGCAAATCGCTCTGGAGAGCACACCCTGGGGTACTGCCCTTGTTTTACAGCCCAAGGCACAGGGCTGGGCTGAGGTGCAACTGGTTAAACCTGTTGGATCAGGAGCAGCGGGCAGAGTCCAAGTGCTCACAGGGCAGTCTGAGTCAGAGCAAAGGGACCCGCAGCCAGGGAGTGGGGCTGGCCAAGGCTGGCAGCTGGGTGGGGCCCCAAGCAGAAGTTAGAACAAAATGGCAACGCAGTCGTTCAGAGAGCAGAAGCTGGGATTGGAGGAGCATGACTTGACTTATTTTCCTTTTATTTGGTATGACTTTAAAGCAGTTAGTAACCCCTCAGACTCTGCTTCCTTATTTGCAAAATGCAAATGGTAAACAACCCTATGGGATTTTCAAGAACACCAAATAGGGGCCAACAGATGGCATAGTGGTTAAGGCGTTGGACTCCCACATGGTTGACCATGGTGTGAGTCCCAGACCCGGTGGCTTCAAAATCATGTTGGGTGTGCGTATGTGAGTGTGTGCCCAAAATCCCAAGAGGAGAATGGAGGAAAAGGGATTGCTACGTGGCCATTCCTCCTGGGGGGAAGTGTGATTTCTCACCTTTTCTGTCTCTCTCCAGCAGAACGCTCCCTATGGGAGAAACCTCAGACAATAAAAATAAAGAAAGAGGAGACAGTAAATCCTTGCTACACTCACAGTACTGAAACAGCAGTCGTTAGCACAGTGCTTTGGGCCTGATGCGGAAGTGCTCTGTGCTGGGCGGAAGTGCTCTGTGCTGGCTGCTGTGCACCAAGGGCCTGCTGGGAAGACTAGCACTTTCCTCCTGAAGGCAGAGGGGCTGAGACAGATCCCATATCCGCTTCCCATTTCCTTTCCCTGCTTGGCCAGGCAGAATCAAAGGCTGTTTGAGGCTACAAGACATCCGAAAGAGGCTCCCAGCAAAATGCACTGGCTTCTCTCAGCGCTGACTGAGCCTCCAGGGGTGGTCTGTTAGTGAGTTACCATAGTTTCTTTGCAAATGCAAGCTCCCCCCCCCACTTCCCTCCACCTTTTTTCTTTCTTTCTTTCTTTTTTTTTTTTTTTAAGATTTTTGCTATAAGGCATGTGCACTAACAGGAGAGACACAGAAATGGTGAGAGGGAAAGTGAGAAATCACACCCTCTCTGAGGGTATGGCCAATAGCAATTCCTCTTCCATTCTCCTGAGATTTTGGGCATGTACACATGTGCCCAGCGTGATTTTCAAGCTGCCAGGTCCAGGACTAGACCTGCGGTTGGCCATGTGGGAGTCCAGTGCCTTAACTATCAGGCCACCTGCTGGCCCCAACCTAAAGGCCTAATGCACTCCTCTCAGCCCCAACCTAGTCTTCTCCTCCTCTCTCAGCACCTGATCTCCCCTCCAAGAACTCTCCTGACCCTCAGACGGCACTGGTGTTTCTCTCAGTGCCTGTAGGGTGCTCTTGTGCTAACCTGGAGCTACGCAGGAAGGCCTTGGGTTTGGACCCTGGGTTGGTGTGCCAACCCTTTTACCTGGCTGGGTGAAGGGCTGGGGTGGGGATGGCAGGAAGGCCAGACCCTGTCAGGGGCCCCTGTCTCTGTCTGTCTGTCTCTCTCAGTAAATGATTACTTTAAAAATAAGAAATACAAGATGAAGCACACACGTCATTTTAAGTTTTCTAGCAGTTACATGAAGGAAAGTAAACATTAAAACTAAGTTTGACACTACATTTTATTTAATCCAATATATCAATAATAGTATTGTGTTAAAATATAATCAAGGGACCAGCAGGTGGCGTTAGATTCCCACTTGGCCGACTGTGGTTCAAGTCCTGGACCTGGCGGCTTGCTCTCTCACTTTCCCTCTCTCTCTCTCTGATCAAACTGAAAAATAATAATAATAGTAATAGATAAAGTTAAATAAAGTAATTTTTAAAAATTTAAAAATGTAATCAATATAAACATTATTTTTTACATTTTTAAAGAATTATTTTATTTCACTTTATTTATTTATTTTTATTTGACCAGAGAGAGAGAGAGAGAGGAAAAGTGAGAAAGCAAGCCACCAGGTCCAGGACTTGAACTACAGTCAGCCATGTGGGAGTCCAGTGCCCTTAACCACCACGCCACCTGTTGGCCCCAAAATGTAATCAATATAAACATTAATAAGACATTGGACATACTCCGTCTATACTGAATTATCAAAATGTGGTGCATATGTTGTCCTTGAAGCCCACCTTAAATCAGACTAGCTACATTTCCAATCCCTGTTTGCCACTCATGGTTGTGGCTCGTGGACCAGACATCGTGGTCCTCAGGTGTTTATCTGATATGCCACGTGTGGGAAAATCCTCCAACGGGGGTCTTGGATGCTGGCTGCTCTGGGGTTCAGACTTGCAGGGAAGCTGTGTGCAGGTCAGTCTGAAGAGAGGGACTGCAGACCAAGGATGGAGCTAGGACGAGGGGCTCCCGGCTCACAGCATCCTCCGGGCTGCTCTCTGGCCTTCTAGCCAGCTCACTGTAGTTTGGGACGCCTTGGAGCGAGGATGCACAGTGGGGACCGTGCATGACACAAAGAAGCCTTTGCTCCCCCGCCCCAACACACACACAAAGAACTGCAGGGCTGCAAGATAGCTCTATGAGAGAAGGTTGATGTCTTCACCTCCCTCCATCTCTCGCAGCTGGAGTGAAGCTCTTAAGAGAAGCTTCCCAGGGAAGGGATCTGATGGTGGAAGAAACAGAAAGAAAAAAGAAGGAATGGGGAGACTGTCGGAACCACCAGTCGTGGGAACACTGGCAGCCTGTCACGCAGCCTTGGGGAACTGGGACAGGGAGTTTGGGGTGTGAGGGTGTTGGGGGGAGGGTCAGCAGGTGAAAAGTAGTTTCTAGGTACATCTCATGAACAATCCTTTTTCTATGGTGCCCTTAGTACCAGAGTGCTTTGAGATCCGACCCCACTTCCTGACTGGCAAGGAGGTGGTGGTGTCAGGTGTAGTCGCCCCTGTTAGATCACACGACTGCGATCCCTACCAGAGGGATGCTAGAACCCTGAGCAGAGAATGCTAGAACCTTCTGGCAAGCCCTGGAAGGGAGTAAGATGTGACTCTCTGGCTGGTGCCTACCAGTCCTAAAGGCAGGCAGGGAGACCTGGTTTCACACATACCGCCTCCATGCCCCAGCCCTTCCAAAGTCTAGAATCGGAGTGGCCTACCTGCCCCAGGCACTGGCTCCTCTCTGCTGACTGCCTGTGACGCAGATTGCCAAGCTGTTAGGTGGTTGGGAAAATCATGATGTGTTTTTTTGTTTGCCCACACAAAAATGCATCATGACTTTTTTTCTTTTGGAGAGGTTTTTGCTAAAGGGCGCAGGCACTCACCAGAAATCACTCGCCCAGGAGGGATGGCCACACTGCAATCCCTTCTCCTCCATTCTCCTCTTGGGATCTTGAGCACGCATGCACATGCGCCCGACGTGAGTTTAAGCCACCAGGTCCAGGACTCGAACCTCAGTCCACTACATGGAAGTCCAGCAACGTAACCATTACGCCAACTGTGTAATCATGACTTTTCTGACAACCCCATAGTTACTAAGAGTATTTGGAATCTGGAGAGTAGAAGAAATCACCACCTCTGCTCGAGGGCAGTGTATGGGGATGGCCTTAACCAAATGATCTCCTGACCAGCCTGGCTCAAGCACAGCCCTGCCCTTGGGGAGACATCGACTGCCCAGAAATGGAGCCAGTGGGCAAAGCTGGGCTTCTCTGATTTTGTCTGGATGACTCTATGTTCATCCAAAAAAAAAAAAAAAAAATCCA
>NW_006206760.1:2920813-2938098 GCF_000334495.1 Tupaia belangeri chinensis
CAGCAGGTGAAAAGTATAGTTTCTAGGTACATCTCATGAACAATCCTTTTTCTATGGTGCCCTTAGTACCAGAGTGCTTTGAGATCCGCCCCCACTTCCTGACTGGCAAGGAGGTGGTGGTGGCAGGTGTGGATGGCAAGCCCTGGAAGGGAGTAAGATGTGACTCTCTGGCTGGTGCCTACCAGTCCTAAAGGCAGGCAGGGAGACCTGGTTTCACACATACCGCCTCCATGCCCCAGCCCTTCCAAAGTCTAGAATCGGAGTGGCCTACCTGCCCCAGGCACTGGCTCCTCTCTGCTGACTGCCTGTGATGCAGATTGCCAAGCTGTTAGGTGGTTGGGAAAATCATGATGTGTTTTTTTTGTTTGCCCACACAAAAATGCATCATGACTTTTTTTCTTTTGGAGAGGTTTTTGCTAAAGGGCGCCGCCACTCACCAGAAATCACTCGCCCAGGAGGGATGGCCACACTGCAATCCCTTCTCCTCCATTCTCCTCTTGGGATCTTGAGCACGCATGCACATGCGCCCGACGTGAGTTTAAGCCACCAGGTCCAGGACTCGAACCTCAGTCCACTACATGGAAGTCCAGCAACGTAACCATTACGCCAACTGTGTAATCATGACTTTTCTGACAACCCCATAGTTACTAAGAGTATTTGGAATCTGGAGAGTAGAAGAAATCACCACCTCTGCTCGAGGGCAGTGTATGGGGATGGCCTTAACCAAATGATCTCCTGACCAGCCTGGCTCAAGCACAGCCCTGCCCTTGGGGAGACATCGACTGCCCAGAAATGGAGCCAGTGGGCAAAGCTGGGCTTCTCTGATTTTGTCTGGATGACTCTATGTTCATCCAAAAAAAAAAAAAAAAATCACATGCCCCCCCCCAAAGATGCAATTTCCCAGAGAAATTATAACAACACATTCTCTTGAAAAATAATATGCTTTCTTCTTATCCCTGTACATCTCATAAATGAAAATGCTGAGGGAATGAGGTTCTTCTGATAACTGGCCTCTTCTGGTTAATAGGAAACTCTTTTTATTTTGACCAACGATGCTGAAAATCTCTGTCTCATGGATCAGTGCCCGGGCCTCACTGAGGACCTGTTGGACTACAGGGCACTGGGAATCCAGATGGCACAGGCCACAGACAGAGGATCCAGACACTGGCTCACACCTGACTCAGGCCTGCCACTGTTTGTTGGTGTCTTCCTTCAGTTTAGTTTTGTTGTTGTTTTTTAGGTTTTAGCTCTAGGAAAAACACTCCATGAGGTGTATGCACTCAGCAGAGAGAGAAAGGGAGAGGGAAAGGGAGAAATCATCCCAAGGGGATGGTCTTGCCATAATCCCTCCTCTATTCTGCTCGCAGGATTTTGGACACACATGCACACACACCTGGCATGATTTTCAAGCCACCAGATCCGGGACTCAGGCTGTGGTTGACTATGTGGGAGTCTAGCACCTTAACCACCACGCCTGCTTCAGTATAGTATTAATCAGACTTTTATTTGAGTTCATTTTGTCATACTGTGTAAAAAAAATCAAAGCATACACATTCAATTTGGGGGTCCACGTGAACCGGGTTCCACTTGGAAGAGTGGCTCTCATCGGAGCAAAACATGGTTGTCCAGCTTACTCTGGAGATCTAACCACGTTTTGGATGGGAGGCCTTTAGGACTCACTTGGCCAAGACTTTTCCATTTGACTCCCGTGAAGTCATAGAAATCCTAGTTATTTCTGCAGCATGCAATTGCCTGGTTTATTTATAAGAGCCATCCAACAGGACATAGCTCTAGCTGTGGGTCTGGAGCCACTTACATGCTCACAGTTATGAAATGTTTATTTTCTTAGATCTGCTTAAGCTGATAAAGCACTGTCAAGCCACTAAGACTCTTGTAAGTCAAGCTAGTTTAGATAAGGATAGCATTTTTCTAATGGGGGCTAAATTGGATAAATCCCTGGCCTGATTGGGCTATGTGTCAAATGGGTGTGACCATCACAGCTCCTTTGAGGAGTGGGGTCCTTGGTTAGGAAGATCCATACTAGCCCACTTTGTTTTCTTTGCCTCACATCCCAGCTGAAAAGTACAGCCCCAAGAAAGCTGGGGAGATGCAGCCACCCCAGCGAGGCAGAGGATGAGTGATGAATATTCCAGGCCCACAGCCTAATTATAACTGCAATGGGCATTTCCAAAGAAAATATTCCAGATTCATGAGGGTTGAGCAGGCTCATTTTTTTGCGTTTTTTTTTTTTTTTACATTTTTAGATTTCATTTTCTTTTATACATTTAATCACATTATTTAGCTTACAAAATGAATATTTCAACAGGTGAACATTTCTCCCTAGTCCAGTTGATAAAACTATAAAATATCTTCAACAGATAATACATTTCTTTGTCCCATTAATGTTTTGCCTCTCTATTTTTCTTCTAAATGTCCTTCCTCAGACCCTCCTCTTTCACACACACTATATCTAGTATGCACATCCATTTACTATGTTTCTATATCCTTTAGTCAATGAGTTTCAGTCATAGAGTGCGGACACTCGGTATATATTCAGTGGGGACATACAATGCCTCTCCTGTGAGCACCTTGTACGCCGAGGTGCTGCTCCAGGATAACAGCGAGGACAGCAAGGCTTGCTCCACAAATCCAACTTCCCTGTGGTGGAGACAAATGGATTCACCACCAAACATCGACTACGCAGCCAGAGAGCAGTTAATAACATGACCAGAAAAGCCTGGGTTTGGGAATCTGAATACAACAGTTCACTAAGGCTAGCCATGCCCACAAAAAACTCTGTCTCAGGCATTTGCAGGACTCAGATTGCTCCTTCCACACCCAGTTGAGAAATGTGTTTAGACATGACAGACACTCTAAGTTAGCAGCTGTAGGAGAAAGCCTTGCCAAGCTTTTTCACTCTGGACTCTTCTAACTAAATAACTACCTAGTTAGCTAACTTGCTAATTCACTAGCAAACTAACCAACTAATTAGATAACTAAACAGCAAGCTAACAGACCAGCCAAATAACCAGCTAACTAACCAACTAAATAAATAACTGGAAAACACGCCAGGCTGTCCAGGATCTCGGTAGGATGGAGGGCTGGAAGAAGGAGATTGTGGCATGACCAAGCCCGGGGGGGATGCTTCTCTCCTCTCTCTCTCTGGTGCACATACACACTCTATCATGAATCAAAATTAGAAAATAAGAAAGACTCAAGAGCCTCTCCTCTGTTACTGCTTTTGCTAACCCACGTGTCTCCCACTCCAGACTTGTCCAATGAAATTCTTTCCTTCACATGGTTCTTAAACCTCAGCATGCAGCAGAAGCCCTTAGAGGGCTGCTTTAAAAGGACTAATGTTTCCACCCTCCAGAGTTTCTGCATTAGTCAGCCCACTTAATCTTCTAACAAATTTCAGGAGATCTGATGCTGTTTAGGTCTGGAGTCTAAACTTTGGGATTCATTGCCCTCACACATAAAGTCAGAATCTGACATTTATAAGTACACCTCATTTGGGACCAGCAGGTGGCATGGTGGTTAAGGCACTGGTCTCCCACATGGGAACTATGGTTCGAGTCCTGGGACTTGCTTTTTTACTTTGTCTCTCTCTGACTCTCTCTGGTGAACATGTATGCTTTATAGCAAATTTAGAACTAATACTATTTTTTTTTAAAGTACATCTCATTTGAATCAGGTTACCTGTCCAGCTTATCACCATCAGTCAACTTCTTGTCTGTCATTCGCTGCACTGGGTTGGTGGTACCCATACCTCTGAGAGGTTTGCTCCCTGGGTCCTTAAACGGGTCCCTGTCACAAATGTGTACTCAGCTTGCCAAGAACAAAACCCAGGTCAGATTAAACCCCTAGCTTTTGGGCTCACCTCAATCCATTATCAGTCACAGCAGTAGTTTTCAATCCCAGCGAAATTTTAAAATTACTGGGGAGCTTAAGAAACAAAATCCAATGGTCAGGCCCTACCCCAGAGAGTCTGAGTTTATTGGCCTGGAGTTCCCTCAGGCGTTGATACCTGCAATATCTGGGAGGTTTTAATGTGCAACTGGGACTACTAGCCACCATCTAGAGGTTTCGTTGGATTTACCTGTTAAATCAATTCAACCAAATGGTCTGTCATGTAACTTTAAGTTTTAATAAGCTCATATGAGCTATTTTAAAACAAAATCTTTGTTGACATCAAGGTACGTTTTCTTGCAACTGCCTGTCTAATATTTGGTCCTTGCACTTTCAAAACATAAAATTATATTGGCCCCACATGAGGTGATCTTAAGGAATCATATTTCTAAAAAGGACCTGTTATGAATGTTTACAGTCTGTTGAGGAATTTTATCTAGTGTTGACTTCAAGTTCACAGAACTGGACCTATGTCCAGTTTCTAGCATCATCGTGTAAGGAAAACTAACATTCATTGATGGTTAAATTGGTGTCACCAACAGTGTGGAGTGCTTTTCCTAAATATTCATTCAACTATCTTATGAGTGTTATTATTATTTTCCATTTTACAAACAAAAAATAGGGCTGAATTCTAGCTAATTCCAGGGCCTGTACTATAACCACTAGATGTCGCTTCTATTCATATTTACCAGGCTCCATCTTGTTCCTCAAATGTTACGTAATTTATAAGGATGATAAATATTTAAGAAAAGAATGAAATAATTAAAATAAATTTTTCTGAAAAATGAAATAACTATAAAAACAGAGAGTGTCAAAATGACTCATGGGTCAGAACCAAATGCCTGCATCTTTGTTAACTTGAAATGTCCAGTCAAAGTAAGATCACATGGGCCCAGCAGGTGGCATGGTGGATAAGTCACTGGATTCCCACATGGCCAAGCACAGTTCAAGTCTTGGACCTGGTGGCTTGAAAAATCACACTGGGTGTGTGTGCATGTGTGTCCAGAATATCCAGAGGAGAATGAAGCAGAAGGGATTATGGCATGGCCATCCCCTTTGGGGGATGATTTCTCACTTTCCTTCTTTCTCTCTGGTGAGTTCACATGCCCTAAAACAAAAACCAAACCAAACCAAACCAAAACAAACAAACAAACAAACAAACAAACAAAAAACCTGGACAGTTCCAGGGGCTCTGTGAAGTAAAGCAATGTCTGTAAGAAACCCCTATGATCCATGCTGCAAAGAATTTCATTGGGCTCAATGAACCATAATTACCCCATCCACTGCCTACCTCCTTAAACGGACTGGGCTTTAAAAGGACTAATGTTTCCACCCTCCAGAGTTTCTGCATTAGTCAGCCCACTTAATCTTCTAACAAATTTCAGGAGATCTGATGCTGTTTAGGTCTGGAGTCTAAACTTTGGGATTCATTGCCCTCACACATAAAGTCAGAATCTGACATTTATAAGTACACCTCATTTGGGACCAGCAGGTGGCATGGTGGTTAAGGCACTGGTCTCCCACATGGGAACTATGGTTCGAGTCCTGGGACTTGCTTTTTTACTTTGTCTCTCTCTGACTCTCTCTGGTGAACATGTATGCTTTATAGCAAATTTAGAACTAATACTATTTTTTTTTAAAGTACATCTCATTTGAATCAGGTTACCTGTCCAGCTTATCACCATCAGTCAACTTCTTGTCTGTCATTCGCTGCACTGGGTTGGTGGTACCCATACCTCTGAGAGGTTTGCTCCCTGGGTCCTTAAACGGGTCCCTGTCACAAATGTGTACTCAGCTTGCCAAGAACAAAACCCAGGTCAGATTAAACCCCTAGCTTTTGGGCTCACCTCAATCCATTATCAGTCACAGCAGTAGTTTTCAATCCCAGCGAAATTTTAAAATTGCTGGGGAGCTTAAGAAACAAAATCCAATGGTCAGGCCCTACCCCAGAGAGTCTGAGTTTATTGGCCTGGAGTTCCCTCAGGCGTTGATACCTGCAATATCTGGGAGGTTTTAATGTGCAACTGGGACTACTAGCCACCATCTAGAGGTTTCGTTGGATTTACCTGTTAAATCAATTCAACCAAATGGTCTGTCATGTAACTTTAAGTTTTAATAAACTCATATGAGCTATTTTAAAACAAAATCTTTGTTGACATCAAGGTACGTTTTCTTGCAACTGCCTGTCTAATATTTGGTCCTTGCACTTTCAAAACATAAAATTATATTGGCCCCACATGAGGTGATCTTAAGGAATCATATTTCTAAAAAGGACCTGTTATGAATGTTTACAGTCTGTTGAGGAATTTTATCTAGTGTTGACTTCAAGTTCACAGAACTGGACCTATGTCCAGTTTCTAGCATCATCGTGTAAGGAAAACTAACATTCATTGATGGTTAAATTGGTGTCACCAACAGTGTGGAGTGCTTTTCCTAAATATTCATTCAACAATCTTATGAGTGTTATTATTATTTTCCATTTTACAAACAAAAAATAGGGCTGAATTATAGCTAATTCCAGGGCCTGTACTATAACCACTAGATGTCGCTTCTATTCATATTTACCAGGCTCCATCTTGTTCCTCAAATGTTACGTAATTTATAAGGATGATAAATATTTAAGAAAAGAATGAAATAATTAAAATAAATTTTTCTGAAAAATGGAATAACTATAAAAACAGAGAGTGTCAAAATGACTCATGGGTCAGAACCAAATGCCTGCATCTTTGTTAACTTGAAATGTCCAGTCAAAGTAAGATCACATGGGCCCAGCAGGTGGCATGGTGGATAAGTCACTGGATTCCCACATGGCCAAGCACAGTTCAAGTCTTGGACCTGGTGGCTTGAAAAATCACACTGGGTGTGTGTGCATGTGTGTCCAGAATATCCAGAGGAGAATGAAGCAGAAGGGATTATGGCATGGCCATCCCCTTTGGGGGATGATTTCTCACTTTCCTTCTTTCTCTCTGGTGAGTTCACATGCCCTAAAACAAAAACCAAACCAAACCAAACCAAAACAAACAAACAAACAAACAAACAAACAAAAAACCTGGACAGTTCCAGGGGCTCTGTGAAGTAAAGCAATGTCTGTAAGAAACCCCTATGATCCATGCTGCAAAGAATTTCATTGGGCTCAATGAACCATAATTACACCATCCACTGCCTACCTCCTTAAACGGACTGGAAATTTTGGCTAGCTCTGCAACTCTTTAAATATTTCTGTGTTCCCACTTCCAGTAGCTCTGCCCATCACTGTCAATTCACTCCAAAGGCATACTACCAGTTGAGCAAGCTTTCGCTCAAGTTTTCTCAGTACCCTGGAATGTAGTTTGAACAGTCAGGATTTACTTTTGAAGAGTTTCGGTCTCTTTTTGACTCTCTTGCCATAATGACATCGAACTTTTTCCCAGACTTTAAGTTTTAAGTTTCCCTTTGCTGATCATCACAGCATGAAGCTGATAGGGCTGTTTGTCCATGGCTGTCTGTGGAAACTCTAGGGGAGGCCATCATAAACTGAAATCACAAGGCTATGCTTCCCATTAGGTGCCCATTTCATGTCTATTTCACCAACTTGTCCATTCCTCCTCACAGGTCAATCCTAAGTTCAGGGACCAGCAGTTAGCGTAATGGCTATGTCGCTGGACTCCCATGTAGTCGACCGTGGTTCGCGTCCCGGACCCGGTGGCTTAAAACTCACGCCGGGCACGTGTGCATGCGTGCCCAAGATCCCAAGAGGAGAATGGAGGAGAAGGGATTGCAGCGTGGCCGTCCCCCCGAGGGGATGATTTCTCGCTTTCTGTCTTTCTGTCTCTCTCTGTCTGGCGAGCGCATGTGCCCTATAGCAAAAACCTCTCAAAAAAAAAAAATATACTAAGTTCAAACACTCAGTGGTTGACACCAATCATTTATCATTTGTATTTATGGGAATATACAGTAATGGGAAATTGATCTTGAAAAATATGGGTCATGTTTTTGCCATCTCTTTTTGACATGGCATTAAGTAGGTACCTTAGTCCATTTGGTCTGCTTAGACCAGGTAACTTATAAGCAATGGAAATGTATCATTCACGGTTCTAGAAGCTAAGAAGTCCAAGCAGATTCCATGTCTGGTGAGGGCCTGTTCCTCATGAATGTATGGCACCTCTTGCCACATCCTCACATGGTCAAGGACGAGGCCCCTTCCCCAAGCCTCTTCCATAAGGGCACCAATTCCCTTCATGAGGATGGAGCCTTCACAACTCAGCCACTTCCTAAAGGCCTCCCCTCTTAATATGATCACATTGGATATTAGGTTCCAGCAATATGAATTTGGGGTTGATATCACCATCCAGACCACAGCAGTAGGATTGGGGTTTTTGAAAGATTGGCGTAAGACTCAAGGCTAGGATATAAGTATGTGTCATTTGGAAATGGTTCTTCCATGTTCTAACCCTAAACTCCCCAGAACCCTCTCATCCACTTCCTGTTAGCTGGTTCCTTATCCTTCATCTCACTAGAACACCAGTTCTTCAACTGAACCTTCTCTGATCACTCTATATAGGCAGCCCCTGCCTGGTGACTGATCTTTTTTCACTTTTTTTTCAATTTTCTATGTTTTCCACTGGGGAAAAAATGCTCAGTGATGGCAATCACTTACCCTGTAGTCCCAGGACCTAGAGCAAGGTTTGGTATGCAGTAGGGGCAGCATAATCGTTGCTGAGAAAGTGAAAGTCACAAACAGGTGAGACATTGTGCCAGCAGAGTTGAACCCATGGAGGCAGGCAGGCCCAAATCCAACCATGCCTGGCAGTGGCGCTACAGGGAAGAGAAAGGGATATGGTCCCCATCCCCAAGGTGTGGCCTGTAAGGAATCGGGCTTCACAGCAGGAGGTGAGAGGAAGGCGAGTGAAGATTCCTCTGTATTTACAGCCACTCCCCATCACTCACGTTATGGCCTGAGCTCCACCTCTTGTCAGTGGTGGCATTACATTCCCATAGGACTAGGAATCCTATTATAAACTGCACATGTGAGGGATGTAGGTTGTGCTCTCCTTGTGAGACTAATTCCTGAGGATCTGAGGTGGAGCTGAGGCAATGATACTAGCACTGGGGAGCAGCTGCAAATATTGATTAACATTAGCAGAGAGGTTTGACTGCACAGAGAGCATAATAAATCCATCATTGGCAGACTCATATCAAAACCCTATCAGTGAGGGGGACCAGCAATTAGCGTAATGGCTATGTCGCTGGACTCCCACATAGTTGACCACAGTTTGAGTCCTGGACCCGGCGGCTTAAACTCACGCTGGGCGCGTGTGCATGTGTGCCCAAGATCCCGAGAGGAGAATGGAGGAGAAGGGATTGTGGCATGGCCATCCCCCCGGGGGGTGATTTCTTGCTTTCTGTCTCTCTGTCTCTCTTTGTCTGTCTGGCGAGTGCACGCGCCCTATAGCAAAAACCTCTCCAAAGAAAAAACAAACAAACAAACAAACAAAACTATCAATGAGGGACAAGTGACAATTAAGCTACATTTGGTGGCAGGTTTTAGTGGCAAGTGATTTGATGTACTTCCAGTGTACAGCTGCATCTGGTGACAGGCTTTCACTCAGTACCTGACAGTTATTTTAGTCATTTTATTTAGTTATTTTATTTATCACTTCCATATGCACTTCTTCCCCACACTGAGCACTTGTCTCAGTCCCAGTTTTGGTAAGTCCACAAGCCAGTCCTAGCCAAAATGAATAAAATACAAACATCTAGTTGCGGGAAAGCAGGCTCAGGGCTCCCACTAATTCTGCATGACGGTCAGTTGTAGAACTATTTCATTATATATTGGGTTGTTAGAAAAGTCATGATGCATTTTTGCATAGAAAAATGTCATGACTTTCCCGACAGCCTAATATTAAAATATAATATAATAATGGAATAGTAATAGAAATAAAGTGCACGATCAATGTAATGCTCTTGATTCATCGCAGAACCACTCAGCCCCCTCCACCTCAGTCTGTGAAAAAAACTGCACTTGATTCATTGCAGAACCACTCCTCCCCCTCCACCTCAGTCTGTGAAAAAAACTGTCTTCCATGAAACTGACCTTTAGTGCCAAAAATGCTGGGGAACTGCTGATTTAAATGATCTGAGCAAATGAAATTTAGAGGTAAAGCTGATGGTCATGAACTTCAAAGGACAGGAAATAGATCACATGCTCCCTTGTCAAAAGTACAGGAAGAAATGAGATGGGCTGAACTTTGATGCATTAAATAGATCCCCCACATGCAAGCAGCTCGCCCCTACTTCGCCATCTGAACAGGCTTCCAAGATGGTATCGCAGAATGTCACCCCCGGGGTGCTGAGAACCAATGCCAGAGTTTAATGGTAATCAGAGTCAGCCTTTCCTGCCACCGGAAGAAATTAGAAACACAGTGACAGGGCTTAGAAAGTAGAAAGCTCTAGAAGAGAGGGAAGGAGATACCCTAGTTGGCCAACATGGATCCAAATATGGAATAAGGGAAAAACAAGGGCAGGAAGATGCAGTCAGAAGAGTAACAAAAAGCAGACTGACCTGGCAGGGAAAGAACATAACAAAGCATCTCCCCCTTGCCATGCTGGGTTGTCTGGGCCATCTCCCAGGGGCCTGAGAAAAGGGCAGTGCAGTAGACGTGGCGTGATTTCACAGAGTGACTCACAGGCTCCGTTCCACACACATTGCTGGGCTCCTCTGTGCTTCTCTCAGCCAAGCACTTGGTAGACCCAGAGCCACAAGTGTCCTGTGGCACCACAGGGGAGCCCGGGAATGAGACAGTGCATCTACAGCGGACACAGGCAGGTGTGAGAAGATCCACAGACCCCCATCCACCCCTGCCATGACCATCCAGAGCAGAAGGTTCCGAGCAGGGTGGACCCAAGAAAAGACTGCGGAACAAGCGCTCTGGAGAGGGCTTTTCAGAAAAAAATGTTTGAAGTGTTTCCATGGTCTAGATCACATTTTGGCCCAAAATCATGTAAGGGTGTTTCTCAAATAAACTTGGAAACACTTTTATAACTCGTTCAAAACTCTCCGAGTTTAGAGTTTCAGTGTTTCAAAGCCTGTGGTTAAAAGTTATAAAGACTCTAACACATTTTAATGGATTTGCATTTTCTGCCATCTGAGACAAGGAAAATTCACTAGCCAGGTATCCACAAAAAACTTTTGTATAACTGAATAAAAAGGAAGAATGAATACAGTGACTTAATGTGGCCAACGGTTGTTCCTGCATTCAGTTACTAGATTTGGGAGGCCACCTTTGCTCAGCCATGATGGTGCATTAAAACCAAACGTTGTGTTAGGCTGAACTGCGAAACTGACATCTAAACTGTATCATAGTCTTAAAACAACATTTGTAATAATGAAGCATTCATTGTTCTCCTTAAAAACACAAGGCAGCTGGGACCAGCAGTTGGCATAATGGCTATGTCGCTGGACTCCCATGTAGTCCACTATGGTTCGAGTCCTGGACCCGGTGGCTTAAACTCAAGCTGGGCGCGTGTGCATGTGTGCCCAAGATCCCAAGAGGAGAATGGAGGGAAAGGTATTGCAGCATGGCCATCCCCCTTGGGGGGTGATCCTCGTTTTCTGTCTCTCTGGTTACGTTGCTGGACTCCCATGTAGTTGACTGTGGTTCAAGTCCCAAACCTGGTGGTTTGCATGTGTGTGTGCGTGCCCAAGATCTTTAAGAGGAGAATGGAGAAGGGACTGCGGCGTGCCATCCCCCTGGGGGTGGGGGGTGATTTCTTGCTTTCTGTCTCTCTCTGTCTTTCTGGAGACCACATGTACCCTGTAGCAAAAACGTCTAAAAACAAAACAAAACAAAACAAAACAAAACACTCTCCAGAAGTCAGATGATGGCACACAGTAACATAACCGGACCCAAGTGGAAAGGTCTCCATGTGAAAACTGAAGCCACTCTGTACACGGCAGGTATGCAGGTGTAGGGAGTGGATCGTGGCACAAGGATTTATTTTTCTTTTTTACAAAGGACAAACACCATACTGAAGTAAGTGAGGTTCTGGGGCGAAGTATAGCATGAAGACCCTGGTGAAGGTGCACTCTGTCTCTCTCATGAAATAAGTGAAAGCTTAACAACTGTGGAGTGTCCACTCTAGGCAGTTAGGAGACGAGTGAGCTACTCTGTGAGCCTGTAGCCATCTTGAACCTCTCCAGTTCAGTTGGCTTTTTCTTCTACAAAAGGAGGTGAGGAGTGACTTTCTAGTACAAAGCATGAGGTCCAATCCCTCCAGGATTCCTAGTCCAGATGATTTAGAGCCATGCCAAATCTTTAAAGAGCTCCGAGTTAAGACGACGTGGCTTGTAAATTACTTGACTACATAGAGTGTGGCTGGGTTTTAGCTTATAGAATGTTCAGGAACACTTGAAAGAGAGGAACTGATGAAGCCTAGAAAGCCCTAGATGCCAGGAGTCTTCTGCCATTTTGTGTCTCCAGGGGATAATCATTGGTGACTCTCAGTGTGAAATGAGTCCGTGTCTGTGAACTGCATGGATCGCTAATTGTTTCTACTTGGACGAAGGGCCTCTGCAAAATGACTCATCCATGCACCGTATCATTCAAATTATGTCAACTTGGTTAATTCAGAACTACATGTCCCAGAATTCCCTTCTTTGGTAGTTTCTATCACAACTAGCTCTATGATGGGCTGGTGTGAGCTTTGAAAGGCAACAGTGAAGCAAAGGCCACTCTCTCTCAAGGTCATCTCATCAAATGTGGCAAGACACAGAGCTGACTGGCAGCTCTAGCTTGTCCTCCTCCATCTCACTTATAGCTCTTCTTCCCAGTAAGGCTGACCTAGGGTGCCCCAAGCCCACTCCCAAGACCCACCGAGGGGTCAGCTCCCCCACACCACCACTGAGGCCCTCTGGCAGCTGACTATGCTCTGTTTCTCAGATAAATGGGTAACTCCTCTGGATCCACACTTTCTTTGGGGCCTTTGCTTCTTAGTTCTTTAGTGCTGTGTTGAGTATTTTATCAAAATCCATTATTCCATAGCTCTTAGAGCAACTATTCTCCCAACTCACCCACCGAACCTGTCCTGATCCGGGGGACAGTTGAACAGGTTTCCTGAGGGAAGGAGTGAGAGACGGGACGAACGACACAGTGTTACAACTCTTCAGGGTTGTCCGGAGACGACGCGGTGTCACAGCTCCTCGGGGTCATCCGGAGACGACACGGTGTCACAACTCTTCGGGGTCTTCCGGAGACGATGTGGTGTTACAACCCTTCAGGGTCTTCAGGGTCATCTGGCGATTGTGGGCCAGGGATCGTGGTTATATACATGTTGGTGGGCAGGGATTGGTTGAATGAAGGATTGTAAAAGGTGGGTTATGATTGGTTGCTTTTGTGGACCAATCATGAGGTGTCGGATATGCAAATCTGAGGGATTCTAAGCTCACCGATTTGCTATGGGAAGTGGCCAATCAGAGTATGGTTTTGAAGGTGAGGTTTTAAAGGGGAGCCAATTGTGGCCTTTGGCATTGTGTAATTGTTTGCTTTCTGAGAAACCGAAACCTAAGGGTGATATTCGCTGGTGCGCAGCCTCCCACAGAACCAAACGCTTAACCCAAGTGGGCAGTGTTGTTCTACTGCATGTAGCCCCTAGAAAGGAAACTCAATTGAGCCTTC
Source organism: Tupaia belangeri chinensis (assembly GCF_000334495.1). NCBI lineage: Eukaryota > Metazoa > Chordata > Mammalia > Scandentia > Tupaiidae > Tupaia > Tupaia belangeri. The sequence goes on from NW_006206760.1 coordinate 2,934,376, forward strand.
ACACCAGAGAGCCGTGCCCCTGTTCTCTGTAGTAGTGTGCTCTTGAGAGCTCTTAATGTCTTTACTGTAAGAGGCATAAATGTTATCAAAAGACGGGGGATTCCCACACAGCCAACCATGGTTCGAGTCCTGGACCTGGTGGCTTGAAAAATCACTCCAGGTACATGTGTATGCATGCCCCAAATCCCGAAAAAATGGAGAAGGAATCGCAGCATGGCCATCCCCCCAAGAGGGGATTTCTCTTTTCCTCTAACAGGTGCACACACCCTATGGCAAAAACCTAAAAAACAAAACAAAAACAAAACCACAGACAGCTTCCCTGTGTGCATATAGTTGTGTGCTAGGGGAACATATATCACGAAACTGGGTTTAAAATTTGCCTCAGAATCTCCCCACAGTGACGTGAGTTGCCTCTCTGTATCTTCTTTGCCCCTGAAGTCACAGGGTGAGACTATGACCCGCCTACGTCCCCAGGCTCTGCCAGCAGCCCTCTGCCCCATGCAATCGTATAACAATACTGGCTGTCACATACAGCAGAGGGAGCTGGTCTCATTGGTGCTAATAAAATCATACCCAGGGCCTCCAGGTGGTGTGGTGGTTAAGGCAGTTGGACTCCCACATAGCTGACTACAGTTCGAGTCCCGGACCTGGTGGCTTGCTTTCACACTTTCCTTCTCTCTCTGGTCAACTTCAAAAATAAATACAAGGAGGAACCAGCAGTTAGCGTAATGGCTATGTCGCTGGACTCCCACGTAGTCGACCGCGGTTCGTGTCCCGGACCCGGTGGCTTAAAACTCACGCTGGGCGCGTGTGCGTGCATGCCCAAGATCCCGAGAGGAGAATGGAGGAGAAGGGATTGCGGCGTGACCATCCCCCCTGGAGGGTGATTTCTCGCTTTCTGTCTCTGTGTCTCTCTCTGTCTGGCGAGCGCACGTGCCCTACAGTGAAAATCTCTCAAAAAAAAAAAAAAAATACAAGGAATAAAATGAAATAATTCTTTAAAAAACGAAAACAAACCCACACGCCCTGTGTCGAGGAGGTACAGCATAACAAACGCCTGGATGGCAATACCGAACGCAGACACCGAAATCTCAAACGATTTCACCGATGCATACGGCACTATTCGCACTCAGGCCCACAGGTGTTCACAAGGCATTCCTTCACTCCTGGGCTGATGAAAATCCAAGTGAAATAAAAAAACAAACACGATAAAAATATAGGCATGAATTATTGCTTTATTGGTTTCTGGTTTCTTAATGCAAAGGTAACGTATTTGCTTAATGGTCATATGATGTCCAAAGTTCAGCATTATTTAATACTCCAACAGGAAAATAGGATGTGGAAAGAGGCTCTCAAGTGATAACTCCTCTACATTCTAGCTGGTGGAACCGGTCAGGAACAAGGCTACTGGACTTACATCTTGGTTTGCGGTGAAAACCACTCTCCTCCAACCCAGGGAGCAGGAAGGAGTCCCAAATTCAACCAATCCGTTTAGGCACTGGGGGTGTATGCTGGTCTCCCTTTGGAACAATGGGGAGATTCTTAAAGACTCCAGGTATGGGGAGCCTCCTTGCACCCGAGGCGTTAAAGACTCTCACTGAGAGTCTAAACGAACTCCTGTGGCATAGAAGGGGTGGTCGCTGTTTTACTGGACATGATTCTGCTGTCAAAGAAGCAACCTGTGGCTTCACAGCGCTTTTCTAGGAAAGCATTCCATTATGGGGCCAGCAGGTGGTATGGCGGTTAAGGCATTGGACTTCCACATGGCCGACTGCAGTTCGAATCCTAGACCTGGTAACTTGAAAATCATGCCGGGCGCATGTGGATGTATGTCCAACGTCCTAGGAGAATGGAGAAGTGATTGTGGTGTGGCCACCCCTCCACACCCCCCTGGGGGGATTTCTCACTTTCCCTCTCACTGTCTGTCTCTCTCCGGTAAGTGCACACACCCTACGGCAAAAACCAAAGCAACCCATTCTAAGAGTGCAAGGGAGAGCCCTGATGCAGTGCACAGCTGAAGCCAGGGCCAAGTATGAGCATGGTTTTGCTTGTTAAAGGCACAGAGCCCTCAGCACCCCGAGAAGGGGAGTCCCTGTGTTGCAGGTTACACCAAAAACGCACATCCTGCCTCTGAAAGTCAGGGCTGTCAGCTGCTGTCTGTGTCTCTTTTTCAGGGGCACCCCTGAAAATTCGGATATGCCCTGATCCTTCCATGAGGAATCAGCTTTCTGAGGAGAAGAGACCCAGGGGACCCACGGCTGCATCGCTTCGTACAACAGGCCAAAGTAAACACACAACTCAATGGTGTGGATGCGGGACTTTCACAGAGAAGGAAATAGCTCAGACCTCCACAACAGGTGGAGTCTGCAAAGAGGGCAACGTGGTCACAAAACATTTATCCCCTGCGACATGAGTCAATTGTATGTAAAGGGTAAGCAAAAATGTATGGAAACACTCTTTAGAAAAGAAAAAAAAAAAACCCAAACGACCTTAAATACCAAGGAGATATAGTGATCAAATTCGCTTAGTCCTGGTTAAGATGCCCAATGTCGACAAATCCCTTCCGATCCTTCCCGATAGTCAACATAGCGTCTGTAGCAGGAAAGGACAGTGGTCCTCGGCACTTCGCCAGTGACACGGAGCGAGCCGTCACACGGACCCTCTCTGACCCACACCTGGCCTGAGCGGCCACCCTGAGCTGTTCCAGCTTCCACCTCCGATGAATACCCTTCGCAAACACAGTGATACCGAGAAAAACATACAGGTGTATTTATTTAGTCCATGCCATCTAGAGCTACCGAGCACAGTAATCGGGACTGGAAAGAGGACGACTTAGAACCTAACACGACCACACACGCAGCGGCCGTGTGCCCCTGAACTGCAGGTCTGAGTTCAAGAACGTGCATGCCGACGAGCCCGTCTCCTCCCTGAGAAGCACGCGTCACGCTTCCTCCTCTCCTTTCATCATCTCCTGTCTCCCTCAGTTAAGGCCTGGACAGTGTCGGGATAGGGTCGCATCTCTCCTGCGAGCCATCAGTCGCCTGCGGGCTGCGGCTGCACACAGCCGGGCTGCAGCCTGCTCGGTCCTGCAGCCTGCCCGCGCAGCTCCTCGGCCTCCTGCAGCAGGGCGGAGCGCTCCAGCTCTAAGGCAAGGACCGCCTGCTTCAGCTTGCTCTCGCTGGTCAGGAGCTTCTCCACCGTGGCCTCGAGGCTCTGGATCTTACTGTTTGCCACCTGGAGCACAGAAGAAGAAATGAGGATGTAAGTGCCCACGATGACACGGGAGCGATTTACCGTGCAGTCTGCCATCCGGCCTGGGAGCGCTTTGGTAGAAACGAGTCTGTGGTTTTACCACCAGTTCTGGACAGCTATGACTACTTTGGAGGTCAGAGGCTGCGGTGGTGGCATTGCAACGGAGGGAACCCAAGTCTCCAGTCACCTGCCACAGGAAGCGTCAGGGAGAAGAGGCGGTGATGGGGGCACGATGGCGTCAGCTGTGCCCAGCTGCTGGGATGCGGGGCTTCCCTTGCAACCACAGCACAGCCGGGCCTGTCCGACTAACCCGTGTGTCTATGTGCACACGCCAATTTCACACCGACTGCCAAAATGATTTCTGCATGAAAGCCGGAGGAGTAACAGCGCTCTGATCGAAAGTCCTTTCTTTTTTTTTTTTGGAGAGATTTTTTTTTTTTTTTTTTTTTTTTAAGGGGGCGGGGGCCCCCC
>NW_006206760.1:2938531-2948302 GCF_000334495.1 Tupaia belangeri chinensis
GGGATGGCCACACCACAATCCCTTCTCCTCCACTCTGCTCTTGGGCTCTTGGGCACACACGCACATGCACCCAGCGTGAGTTTAAGCCACCAGATCCGAGACTCGAACCGCGGTCGACTACATGGGAGTCCAGCAACATAGCTATTACTCTAACTGCTGGTCCCTGAAAGAACTTTTCCTTTATTTCCTTCCCTCTGAGAAGCAAGACATCGCTGTGTCAAGAAGCATGGGTGTTTCCTCCTGCTCAGAGGTGTCTATGCACCGTCTCACGGACTGGTTACTCCCCACAGAGATGAACGGCTTCCTTATTCCCACCCCACAGAGGAGGGCCGAGGATCCAGCCCCGTCTACACCCTCAGCACCTCATACTCAAGTTCCCAGTTAAAGGGAACTTCCAGGGGCCGGCAAGTGGCGTGGTGGTTAAGGGTGCTGGACTCCCACATGGCTGACCTTGGTTTGAGTCCTGGACCTGGTGGCTTGCTTTCTCACTTTGCCTCGCCCGCGCTCTCTTTCTCACTCACTCACTCTGTCCCTCTCTGGTCAAATTAAAATAAATAAGTAGCTAAATTAGAATCAAGTTAAAGAAAATAATTCTTAAACAAAAACGAAAGTGACCTTCCATGCGCTTCTTTCTAGCACCTGTCCCTCCTCCCTGGCCCATTACACAGGCTTCCCAGGCCCGAGTGAGCTGGCTTGGCGAAGCCGGGGGATCTCGGCAAAACCTGCTGGAACGCCAAGGATGCTGACGACTCCGAGGGTTTTCTGGCTTCTTCCTCAGCTCACGACTGCACCCTGGAGTGCTCTGCTCGCTGGGTCAGAAAGAGGCCGCTCTCTCCCATTCATTTAGTCCAGCCCTTTACACACCCTTTTTGTTTTAGGTGGGGGAAAAAAAATGGTCATCTATTTTGTCTCTCACTTTCAAAACAAAGAAAACTGTTTCTTGCATAAGACCGCACTTGTGCCAGACAGATCATTCGTGACACGAAGTCTAGCACTGGCTGTGCTACGAGAATGCTTAAAATAGGGGCCAGCAGGTGGCATAGTGGTTAAGGCACTGGACTCCCACTTGGCTGATTGTGGTTTGAGTCCTGGCCCTGATGGCTTGAAAATCATGCCAGGGGGGTGTGCCCACAGGCCCAAAATCCCGAGAGGAGAATGGAAGAAAACAGATTGTGGCATGGCCATCCCACCATGGGGGATTATTTCTCATTTTCTCTCTCTCAAACAACACATACACCTTATAGCAAAAAACAAAAACAAAAACAAAACATAAAAACAAACAAACAAAAAGGATGCTTAAAAAGAGGAAAAAGGGAACAAGCTCTCCAGTATGTCAGCTGATTAAGCAAGAGGTGGTCGTTCCTGGTGCCCATCTCTGGTCCGCAAAATCCTCCCCACTGTCAAGGCCTCAGCCGGGCGCCACCTCCCCTCTAGGTAGATCTCTCATTCGAAGTCTCTCTGCATTCGAGGGTACCTTGCAGCGCAGTTAGCACTGAACCAACGTGCATGGTCATTTACTCTCCCATATGAATGTCAGGTCTCCTCCGGAAGACTGAGATTTTTCATGGATGAAAAGCCTCTCTTCATCTTTCACGTGGTCTGGCCTACCCCCTTTTTTTTTTGGTGGGGAGGAGAGGTTTTTGCGAGAGGGCACATGCGCTCGCCAGAAAGACAGAAACAGACAGAGAGACAGAAAGTGAGAAATCACCCCGCCCCCCCGCCCAGAGGTGATGGCCGTACCACAATCCCTTCTCCTCCATTCTCCTCTTGGGATCTTGGGCGTGCATGCACATGTGCCCAGCATGAGTTTAAGTCACCAGGTCCAGGACTTGAACTGTAGTTGACTACATGGGAGTCCAGCAACGTAGCCATTAAGTCAACTGCTGGCCCCAGTCTGGCCTCTCATAGCACTGGGCTCAGTGTGGGTGCTCACGACTTACGCTTGGTTATTATGAAAGAAGTACGTGCACCGTTATTTAGCAACAAATGCGATCATTTCACAGATCGCTGGGCAAAAGACAAGAGCTTGGTCTCTGACTTCTAGACAACATTCTTCTACATTTAACAGGAAAATACATGGGACTTGGGTATGTCTCACAACTCTAGGAACAGAACAAAGCTAGAAAACAAGTTGATTTTCATAATTTGGCCAAAAAAATTTATGTTAAAAAATGTAGTGTGGTACTGAAAACCTTGGCTTCTGAAAATGGTACATCAGGTGATTCTCATGTGCTAGTGAAGAAATCTACCTCCACGATGGGGCCGGCAGGTGGCGTGGTGGTTAGGGTGCTGGACTAACCTGGCAGCTTCCTTTCTCACTTTCTCTCTCACTGTCCCTCTCTGGTCAAATTAAAATAAATAATAAATACATAAACAAAGTTAAATAAAAGAATTCTTTTTTTTTTTTTTTAAAAAAAAGAAAGAAATCTACATCCATGCAACTAAAATATCACATCTCCTCTTTCAACTCTATGAGCTGCAGGTTTGACTCATCCTGGTGGTGCCAGCACCAAGCAGAGCACAGACCCCGTCACTGCAGGGGAGGGGACAAACCATTGTCCTGGATGGTCCCCCCGGAAGTGCAGAATCCTCTGGTCAAGAGGAAGACCAGTCCAGAGAGAACACTTGTTATGACCGACCTCTGTCCGATGCCTTTCTAGGGGCATGTAGATAATCCAGCAGTCTTTCACAACTCCCGGTCTTCAGAGCTCAGAGTCACCACAGCAGGTTAATATCACTTTGCACCTTCCCTCACCTCAAAACCACATGGGTATTCGCTTAGTAAAATGAACCTTTTATTTGAGTACTGCCTATGTTAACAAGCCAAGTGCTTCCAATGCAAAGGTGGGCTTTGCTGGAAGTGTTTCGATTCTGTTATCTTCAGGGACTCACTGTTGGCTTGGAAGCCGTAAAATGACCACCTACACTGTGCACCCTTACGGGCCAGCTAAGGCTCCTTATCCCCCGAGGCTTCCTTCCAGCTTCCCAGCTAAGACTTCCAGGGGAAACTCCACAGACAGACTTGGAGCTGGGAATCTCAACCTCAGGGGGAAACAGAATGTGGCAGGTGGTCAGGACCGGACAGGAAAAGCATTTTGTCTTGGTCCTTTCACAGTCCTATCTACCGGGGTCCACTGGGTAAGTGCCTGCTGGCAGGGATGCATTTTAGACAGGAGTTGATCTATCAGGCTCTCCAATGCCGGCCTTTCTCATACCGCTGCCAATCATGTATCTGCAAAGCAGCGACCTTCTGTAAACACGCTCAGAGGCTTAGATCAGACAGAAAAGCTAAGGACAGCCAAGGAACACTATAAAATACATATGGGGGGGATATGTACTTTTCTCCACAGCAACTCAAAATCAGTACTTTAACACACCCTCGAAACAATCTCATAACGATGATGGAATTATCCTCATTCGTGACATGGAAAAAGTAGAACGTACAGATAACTTCGTGCCACGTGATCGGTAAAATGACTGCCCGTAGTCAGGCATTGACACAGCAAGGACATCTGGGTGGAATGGATCAGTGTCAGCCCAGGGGGACCGTGGGCTGAGGGTGACTCTGGAATCCTAGATCTAGCCAGGGCTCGGTCTCTGGGCTGTTCCATCTCACCCTCTTTCATCTGAACACCCTCACTTTCATGTATCCATGTCGAAATGAAAGTTTTGAGAGGAGAAAGCTGGGTCCTTCCTTACTCAACTCTTGTATCTGCAAGGATTCACAGATAATAATCCTAAACTCGAGTTAAATTTTGCAGCTGGGTTTCCTCGCTTGATATCTCTCCAAGGACTTAGCTGGCTTGGCTCACAAGTTCTGGATTCTCTCGTCCTAACTCAATGCACAATTGCTGGCATTCAGCTGCTAGTGCCACGGCGTTCGGACTCCAAGTTCATCTCTCTGGGCCTTTCTCCTAAAAGGGTGAGTGCAGAAACAGCCTCGCAGAAAGCTCCGGGGCTGTTTGACCTTAGCAAAGGCCAATCTGTCTGCCCCCCCTCCGGGGATACCTTTGATCCTGACTATAAACAGCTCGGGGTGAGAAAGGTCCTCTAGTCATGGGAAAGCCTGGTCTGCCGCTGCCTTTGGTGAGTTAATGAACGACTATTCCCTTGTGGTTCAGGAAGCTGCTTCAGAAATACGCTCACCTGCAATTGTTCAAGGAGGTCAAGGTTCTGTTTGCGTAAGCTGCTGTTGGTTTTCTCTAATTTATCCATTCTTTGGTTGTCGCTGAGAGGAGAGGAATCGATAAGTTCTTCTTGAAGCACGTGATACTCAACCTCATATGCTTGTAACTGTTTAGCGATGTCCATCTCAAACACCTGTCACATGCAGAAGAGGAAAATGAGGAAAATCTCTCACACACACGCATGCATGTGCACACACGTGTGTGCGCACACGATCATGCCAATGCACATACACTGCGTATTTCCTTCAGGCTCAGCCCTCTGCCTGCAAAAGTGATAAATAAGGGGCCAGCAGGTGGCTGGTGATTCAGGTGCTGAATTCTCACGGGGTTGACAGTGGTTTGAATCTCGGATCCAGTGGCTTGAAAATCATACATATGTGCATGTATGCCCCAAATCCCATGACAGTAATGGAGGAGAAGGGATTGCAGCATGGCCATCCACCCCGGGCGGGGGGTCATTTCTCACTTTCTGTCTCTCTGTCTTTCTGGCGAGTGCACATGCCCTACAGTGAAAACCCCTGAAAAAATAGTTTATTTTTTCTTATTTCAGTCCTCATTTTTTTTTCTCTGAAAATTCAGTTAGGTTAGATTCATCAAACATAGCTTAAAAGGAGGGGAAAACAAAACAAAACACAACAAGTCCTATGTGCACAGTCACCAAGTCGAAGTTGAATTATAGTTCAGCTGGGTTTTCGGAGTTATAAGAACAGCTAAGTAATGGAACTGTTTACTAAAAAAACCCTTCTTTGCACACGAATATGCAGAAATGAGCCATAGCTCAAATGTCGCCCACACAGATGAGTGAATGCGAAACAATGCCCGAGCTGTCTCCCTTCCCATAATAGGTAATGGTGATGAAAAACCACACGTGTGAAAAAGGACCCCAAGCACCCAAGTGGCTCAAGCTGGGCACGCCTGCACTTTCTCCTGGGAAGGGGACCCCAGGGCCGGCAGGGGCAGAGCTGAAGGGGAACCAGACCACAGGGTATGCTGCTGCCAGCCAGCCTCCCTCTTCCTGTCGGTTCTGAGGGGTGACACCATCTGGCCGGGCCTCTTCGCACATGAGGGGGGCCCCAGTGTGTATCTGGTGGAGACCAGGAAAGTCAGCGAGATTAGGGCGTGCGTTCAGAGAAAAAAATCCGATTTTACAAGGGCAGGAACTGCTGCTCTACGGTGTTTCCTTAAGAAAGAAAAACGGCAAACTGAACCATACTCTACTGCGCACACACACAAACCCAAATGCACGCACACAAACACACACACACACACACACACACACACACACACACACACACACACAGCAATAGAAAGAAAGAAACTAGGGACCAGCAGATGGTGTGGTGGTTAAAGTGCTGGACTCCCACATGACTGACTGAGGATGAGCCCTGGACCTAGTGGCTTGAAAATCACACTGTGTGCGTGTGCGGGAGTGCCCAAAATCCCAAGGGGAGAATGAAGGAGAAAGGACTGTATTGTGGCCATTCCCCTGGGGGGTGCTTTCTCACTTCCCCTCTCATTGTCTCTGTCTCACACGCCCTATGTCAAAAAACTTAAAAAAAAAAAAAAAAAAAAAAGAAACTTGACACAGTTAAAAATCAATAAAAATACTGGGACCAGCAGATGGCATAATGGCTACGTTGTTGGACTCCCATGTAGTTGACCGTGGTTAGATTCCTGGACCTGGTGGCTTAGATTTATGCTGGGCACATGTGCATGCGTGCCCAAGATCCTAAGAGAATAGAGAAGAATGGATTGTGGTGTGGCCATCCCCCTGGGGGGTGATTTCTCACTTTCTGTCTCTCTGTCTCTCTCTGTCTTTCTGGTGAGCGCACGTGCTCTATAGCATAACCCTCTCAAAAAAAAAAAAAAATCAATACAATACTAGCTTCCCCTAGGTGGTACCCTATGAGCATTCAAAACTAGCCTGTTTTCCCTAAAACCATCTTTCAAAAACCATGTTTACTTTCTCGCCCTTTTCAGCAGTCTTATTTTCTCTCCCTTGAGATTCATTTTTCGATTTCCTAATTTTCCATGTGATCTGGCAAATAACACAGAAGTAAAGTTATGCGTGAAAACGTGTGCGGGGTGGGGATGGGTTTGAGAATGAGGGTGAGTGCGGGCGTGGGGCTGGGGAGAAAGAACAGTTTACTGTCCTGATTCTGTTCTGTCCTCGGAGTGACCCTGAGGTCAGCAGGCCATCATTGCCAGGTCACAGCTGAGCTAAGTGACTCAAGGCCTTTGAGTCAGCCCTGGAGTCAGGACCCCGCTGGCAACTCCCTGAAGGACTTTGAGCAAGTGACTTAATCTCCCTCGGCCTCAGTTCCTAGCCTCTAACACGACACTCATAACACCTACCTCCCAGCGTCACCGTGAGAACCAAATGAGACAACATGCCCCCTTAGCTCAGGGAGGTGCCTCCACACACCTGTCACGGAACCCGCGCATGTCAACCTCATGCCTCAGCAAAACTACAAAGGCTGCCACATCATGGAACTGCTGAGAAGTTCGAACAGAGTAACAACCACAAACCTTAGAACTGAGATTGCTGTGGCACTGGTGTGTAATTATAAATACGGTACTTGTCTCAGTCCGCTGGGCTGCTATTATGGGAAACACGCGCGACTGGGTGATTGCTCAAGAGAAGAGGTTTATTGGGCTCACGATTCCGGTGGCTGTAATGTGCAAAGGTCTGGGACCAGCAACTGGCCGGCCTCTGGTGCTATGTAACAATGTGGTCAAAAGGCGGCGTGTGCAGAGAGACTGCAGGTAGCCAGGGGTGCTTATAACCGCCCACTCTTGTGGGAACTATTAGTGGGACCTTGGTACCTCCCAGGAGCCCACTGGTCACTCATGAAGGGTCTGTCCCAAGTACTTCCCACTAACCCCACCCTCACCACTGCCCCACTGGGGGTCAGTTACAGCCTACATTGTTGGCAGGCACTCAAACCCTATTAGTGCTAAGTAAATGTCACATACACAATTGCCTTGTTTTCTTCCAGAAAGATTTTTTGGTTTTCTTCCAGGCAGATTTATTTTTAAATGATCTCCTAAGCTGAAAAACGTAGGAACAAAACCTCTGGCCTTTTATACAGACTGAAGCGCTGCTGAGGTTAATGGTGCTCGGCTATGCCCAGTGTTGTACACCCGTCCGGGCCCCCATTAATCCCCAGGAACCATCCTGGGTCGCAATCATTTCTGCTTAATTGCATCATTATCTCCTGACTGCCGACACACTGACAGCCCTTCGTTTTGCAATTATTCTCCAGAACTCATCCCAAACCATGGCAGGAAGTGGCTGGTGGTGAGTGAAGAACCTTATCCCTAAACAATTCTCTTTGCTCTTGAGTCAGAAGACAGGAGGGGTGGCAGGAGCGGCCTCTGTCCTTTACCCCTGGAGGGCACAAGTCACTCAAAGCCAGTGCCGGTTCTTAGCCAGAGAAAGAACAGGAAGGCCTTAGATTAAAACCTGACCCCAGCCCAGCTGTGGTGGTGGAGGTACAGGGTGCCAGTGCATGATGTTGAAGCCATGGAGAGCCGAGGTGAGACCGGGTCTGGGCCTGCCATGTGCCGTGCTCCTGGGTGGTGGGGACGACTGCAGCGTGGCAGGACGCTGTCAAGGACACCTGTCTCTCTCGCTCACGAGAGAAATAAAAAAAGAACTGAAAAAAAAGTTAAAATGCTGATCCTATAGTATGTTGTATCAGAGAAGCCTAAGTAGTGGACAAAAAGGAGGAAGGAACCCAGCAGTTAGTGTAATGGCTATGTCGCTGGACTCCCATGTAGTCGACTGTGGTTTGAGTCCCGGACCCAGTGGCTTAAACTCACACCCGGCACGTGTGCATGCATGCCCAAGATCCCGAGAGGAGAATGGAGAAGAAGGGATTGTGGCATGGCCATTCCTCCTGGGGGGTGATTTCTCGCTTTCTGTCTCTCTATCTCTCTCTGCCTCTCTGGCGAGTGCATGTGCCCTATAGCAAAAACCTCTCTAAGAAAAAAAAAAAAAAAGAAAAAGAGGAGAAGCACAGTAAATTGGGTGTTGGGGCAGCCTCAGAACACAGCAGTTAAATATGGTGCAGAGGAAGCCAGGTCCTACGCAGTGGACCAGGTTCGAGTCCCTGACCAGTAGCTCACAAACACATGGGGCATCCTCTTCGCCTTTATAAAGATGGCAGGTGAAAAAGCTGAGAAGCAGGATACTAAGAAGAAACCTGAAGCCAAGAAGGCTGATGCCAGTGGCAAGCTTAAAAAGGGTGACCCCAAGGCAATAGAGCCCAAGAAGGGGAAGCCCCATTGCAGCTGAAACCCCGTCCTAGTCCAGGGCATCTGCAGATACTCCCGGTCTGCCATGTATTCCAGGAAGACCATGAACAAGAGAAAATACTCGGCCACTAAGTCCAGGATTGTAAAGAAAAAGAAGAAGGGTCTTGCCACGGTCACAAAACCAGTTGGTGGGACAAGAATGGTGGTACCCAGGTGGTTACACTTTACAAAGTGCCTAGGTATTATCCCACTGAAGATGTGCCTCGAAAGCTGTTGAGCCACAGCAAAGAACCCTTCAGTCAGCATGTGAGAAAGCTGCGAGCCAGCATCGCTCCTGGGACCATTCTGATCACCCTCACTGGACATCACAGAGGCAAGAGAGTGGCTTCCCTGAAGCAGCTGAGCAGTGGCTTGCTGCTTGTCACTAGACCTCTGGTCCTCAATCGAGTTCCACTGTATAGAACACACCAGAAATTTGTTATTGTCACCTCCACAAAAGTTGGTATTAGCAAAGTCAAACTCCCCAAACACCTCACTGATTACTTCAGGAGAAAGCAGCTGCGGAAGCCCAGACACCAGGGAGGTGAGATCTCCAACACAGAGAAGGAGAAATACAGGATTACAGAGCAGCACAAGGTTGATCAGAAAGCTGTGGACTCGTGAATTTTACCAAAACTCAAAAATGGGTCCTCAGGGGACCAGCAGTTAGCGTAATGGCTATGTCGCTGGACTCCCACGTAGTCGACCGCGGTTCGAGTCCCGGACCCGGTGGCTTAAACTCACGCCGGGCGCGTGTGCGTGCGTGCCCAAGATCCCGAGAGGAGAATGGAGGAGAAGGGATTGCGGCGTGACCGTCCCCCCTGGGGGGTGATTTCCTGCTTTCTATCTCTCTGTCTCTCTCTGTCTGTCTGGTGAGCGCACGCGCCCTATAGCAAAAACCTCTCCAAAAAAAAAAATGGGTCCTCAGCTCCAGGGCTACCTGCGATCTGTGTTTGCCCTTACGAATAGAGTTTATCCTCACAATTTGGTGTTCTAAATTTCTTGCCAAGATCCTAATCAAATAATATTAAAACACACGCACACACACAGGGCATGTAAAATACAGAGCGGTATCAGCTAACAAGGGTAGGTGTGCAGTAGAAGAGAACCCCTTTGTCATAGGGGCTTCTGCAATGTGCAAACAGAGCTTGAGAGTGACAGTTGGCATGGACCCCCTTCCTTTAATCCCGCCGGGTTCGCATCCCTTTCTGTGAAGCCCTATGGTGGGGCACTAAATGGAAACCACAACCACATCTGGATGCAACCTGCCAGAACCTCTGGATTC
>NW_006206760.1:2948333-2952852 GCF_000334495.1 Tupaia belangeri chinensis
ACTATCAGAAGTCCCCAGAACAAAGATTTGAAATAAAAAAACAGAAACAGGGACCAGTAGTTGACATAATGGCTATGTCGCTGGACTCTCATGTAGTTGACCATGGTTCAAGTCTCAGACCTGGTGACTTAAACACACTGGGCGCGTGTGCATGCATGCCCAAGATCCCGAGAGGAGAATGGAGGAGAAGGGATTGCGGCATGGTCATCCCCCCTGGGGGAGTGATTTCTTGTTTTCTGTCTCTGTCTTTCTGGTGAGCACACACGCCATATAGCAAAATTCTCTCCCAATTAAAAACAAAACCAAACAAAACAATTTTACTTCATCATTTGTTTACCTGGTTCCTCTATTTTATTATATTCCAAGTAGTTCTAGGCCTAGAGAAACCTATCTGCCACCTCTACCATAGCCCAGTGGTAAGATCCCTTCCAGTGTGGCTGGGCCACCTGGACTCCACCCACAGCCAACATGGCCTCCCCCTGTGCTAAGGAGCTCAACCATCATTACTGGGGGATGTTTCCGGATACAGAATCCAAATCTGCTCCCATGCCCAGCCCAGCCCATTCAGCATCTGGTCCAGCTGTTATTACCAGCTAGACTCCTCTCAACTTCCAGCATTTCTGAGCAATGAGTCCACTGAATTTGGAAATGAGGTGCTGAACCCCATAGAGACGGACCTGAATTCTGTGACAATGTCACAGAACAAATATGCACAGAATATATGCTTCCCGTCACAAGTTTGTTATCAGAATTACTTACAGAAAATGCCAATTGATAAAATTCAGCACAAACTCAAAAGCACTCATTTTACAAAAGTTGCATAGTATAAATGTATGTGTTTCAGAAGAACACATTACTAAAGCTGAAAGCCTCTTTTTTAAAAAATTAATTATTTTACTTAACTTTATTTGTTTATTTATTTATTTAAAAATTTTGACCAGAGAGAGAAAGTGAGAAAGCAAGCCGCTAGGCCCAAGACTCAAACCACAGTCAGTCATGTGAGAGTCCGGTGCCCTTAGCCACGCCACCTGCCAGCCCCAAAGCTGAAGGCCTCTTAAATGTAACAAAGTACTGAGCCTGTGTGCTGGTTCTCACTCCCAAACATTGCTTCTGTGTTTTCATGTACCATCTCACCGTGACACAACATACACACTGAGACAAACATTCCACCACCAGCGTGTCTGTGATGTGTCGTCTACATGCTAGGCATCGTGCTTGATGCTGTTTAGAACACAAGATGGCAGGAAACAGCTCCTGCTCGAAAGAAAGGTAAGCTTCCACGTATCTGGGCTCACTTACATGTCCGAAAGGTTTAGACGGAATCCTACCTGATTGATGGTCTTTTCCATTTGTACCAAGCCCAGGTTGGGTAGTGTATTTTTTATAAAGTCAACTATGGTTTCTAGATTTTCATGCTGCAGAATCAAGGGCTTATGGCTTCCCAACAGACTTAAAGCCACTTTAAATATGACCTCTGATCCCTGAAGAAAGATCATATCTGGGAAAACACAGAAATACAGGAAGTTAAAACAGATCGGTTTCTGATGAAACACCATTCTGCTACTTACTCTTTCCGTACATTACAAGCAGGAAGGTGGGAAACAAATTACAAACGTTATTCCTTTTTTAAGAGTTTGATATTTCAGATAGGGTTGTCAGGTCAATATTGGAAATAATAAAAAATAGTTATACATATCACTTGTTTTTATCACAGGCACAGTTAAATCTTTTTTTTTTTTTTTTCCCCTAAGACACATGTGTTCACCAGAGCAAGCCAGCAAGAGAGAGTCAGGGAAAATGAGAAAGCACCCCCTGAAGGATGGTCATGCTACATAAAATCCCGTCTCTTCCATTTCCCCTTTTCGGGATTTTGGGCACAAATACACACATATCTAGTGTGTTTCTTTTCTCTTCTTTTCTTTTCTTCTTTTCTTTTAGAGACTTCTGTTTGAGGCACATGTGCGCTTGCCAGAGAGAGACAGAGAACCAGAAAGCGAGAAATCACCTCCCAGGGGAAATGGTCATGCCACAATCCCTTCTTCTCCTTTCTCCTCTCGGGATCTTGGGTGTGAGTTTTAAGTTGCCAGGTCGGGGACTCGAATTGTGGTCAACTACATGGGAGTCCAGTGACATGACTATTATGCCATCTGCTGGTCTTTCTGGAGTGTTTCTTAAGCCACTGGGTCTGATACTCAAGCCATGTGGTTGGCTACATGTGGAATCCAGCCACTTTGACCACTGCACCACTGGCTGGATCCTTTCTTTTTTCATTGCCAGAGGGTATATGTGCTTGCCAGACAGACAAAGAGAGAGAAAAAGGGGAAACTCACCCCTTCATGGGGGGTGGTCATGCTGCAATCCCTTCTTCTGTTTCTCTACCCTGTTGGGACCTTGGGCAGGCATAGACACACATCTGGAGTGTTTTTCCGCTGCTAGATCCAAGATTCAAATAGCCTCGTGAGATTCAGCTCCCCTAACTGCTAGGCTATTAGGTTGGCCTGATAAACCTTTTTATCCCCTAATATAAATGCTAATTAGGGATCAGCCGATGGAGTAATGGCCACATCACTGGATTCCCATGTACTCGACCGCGGTTTGAGTCCTGGACCCGGTGGCTTAAACTCATGCCGGGCACGTGTGCGTGCGTGCCCAAGATCCCGAGAGGAGAATGGAGGAGAAGGGATTGTGGCATGGCCATCCCCCCTGGGGGGTGATTTCTGGCTTTCTGTCTCTCTGTCTCTGTCTTTTCGGCAAGTGTATGCCGTATAACAAAAACCTCTCCATCAAAACTAAAATGCTAATTAAATGTAAACATGCTTCAAAAGCTAAATTAAGAAAGAAAAAAGGAAAGTTTCATTAGTCTGTTTTTTTCAAGAATGCTCTAGATTTTAAAGGAGTTACTGAAGCATGTTTTTATGGGTAAACCTGAAAGATTTTTTATAGACACAGTATCAGCAATTAAGACAGAGTAGGTGAAAAACTGCCGTTGTTTCCTTCGTCTGAAATAAGGGGTGGAAAAGATACTGAATGTTGAAGTGGGGAGGTTAATGTCTCTGTACTGACTGCCATGCATGGCACTCCCTTTTGAAAAAGCAATGTAATACACTGTAAAGTTATATGTAACCCAATGTAATATAAAGAAGATTATGATGATAATAAAAAATTAAAATTAAAATTAAAAATAAATAAATAAAAAAAAGGGGTGGAATGAAAAGACCTCTGAAAACTACAACATCTGCACCAGTGCAAAAGTACATTACTAAGTGCAAGCCTCCCAGTATACCAATTTTTAACATAATAATAGGATAAAAAAAAAACACTTTTCCCTCAGAGTTTATAAACCTTTGTTTAGGTTACTTTCTAGTCTCTGCCATACTTTTTTCTTAGAATGGTTGCCAAAGGGCCAGTCTCATAGCCTAATGGGTAAGGGAGCCTAATCCCACATGGCTGACTGCAGTTCAAATCCTGGATCCACTGGCTTGAAAGACACTCTGAGTGCATGAGCCTGGGTGCCCGAAATCCCCATAGACTAGAGAAATGGAGGCCAAGGGATTGCAGCCAGATCATGCCCGTTGAAGGTGCTTTGTCTTCAGCCCTATCGAGCCAGTGTGCCCTCTGCCAATTTAATAAAAAGAAAGCGTCCAGCAGGTGGAGTGGTAGTTGTGGTGCTGGACTCCCACACGGCCAACTACCGTCTAAGTCCCAGACCTGGAGGCTTGAAACTTATTCTGGGCGCATGTGGGTGCATGCACAACAATCCTGAAAGAAGGGGGAAGGAATTGGTGTGGCCATCCTGCCTGGGGGGGATGTTTTCTCCCTTTTCCTCTCTGTCTCTCCTGGTGAGTGTACACGGCCTATGGCAAAGGCCTTTAAAAAAAAAAAAGAACATTTGGCAAACATTAGTAATTCCTGTAATAAATTTTACAGAGAGCGAGGAAGGGGAGGTGGGGAAGGCCATTGCCGAACACCCGAGCCCTAGGCCAGGGTTGGTTCCCCTTTCCTGTGAAGTCCAAGCCACTGGGACCACAGCCTTGGGCGAATGTAGAGCCTAGTTACTGGGCAACTATTGGCAGTTAAGTTACCTAATCGCTGGAGTAATTATACAAGGAAAATGTGATTTTAAAGATGACAGCATAAACATAAGAGCTAACGTCCATATCTCTCTCCCTCTCCCTCTCTCTCTCTCTTTTGGCTTCAGGATAATGAAAGACACAAAGACGTTTCACCATCTCAAGGAAAAGAAAAAATAAAAACAGGATGACAAACCCCAGCTGAATGCCATGCTAGGGTGGCTGAGTGGGAAAACATTGTAAAATAAAAAAGTCGCTAAGAAAGCAAAAAGCGGGAACAGCAGTTAGTGTAATGGCTATGTCGCTGGACTCCCATGTAATTGACTGTGGATCGAGCCCTGGACCCGGTGGCTTAAAACTCACACCAGGCGCGTGTGCATGCGTGCCCAAGACCCCGAGAAGAGAATGGAGGAGAAGGGACTGCGGCGTGGCCATCCCCCCGGGGGGGG
>NW_006206760.1:2952871-2983387 GCF_000334495.1 Tupaia belangeri chinensis
GCTCTTCTGGGAAGGCAACGCACCCTACAGCAAAAACCCCAAAAAAAAAAAAAAAAAAAGAAAAAGAAAAACAAAAACAAAAAAAGCAAAAAGCAAAGGCTCATTCGGCAGTGCAGATAGGAAACTGAGTCAGAGTGGTTCTGGTCATAGCACAGGACAGAATGACGTGCCGGCTGGCCAGGTCAGCCCCTCCAGATGTTCTGTGACCTTCCCCAGGCCCCTCATCATGTGAGCTGAGGGGTGCCCTCTGAGACCCTGGGTGGGGCTGGGTGCAGCCTGAGCAGAGACTGAGATGAGCCTGCTGGGGCCGCCTGCCCTGCGTCTCTCAGACAGCGCACACCCACGCTCCTTCCATAAACGTCACAACTGCTGATGGCTCCGGCCCCAGGAAGCTGAGAATGTCTGGCCCCTGGCTTCCTTCTTAGGTTAGGTTGTCTGAGACCACGAATATAAATCAGAGAGCTGTTATTTTTTCTTTTTCTTTTTTAAGGTTTCTGCCGTAGGGAGCGTACGCTTGCTAGAAAGAGAGAGACAGTGAGAGACAGTGAGAGGAAAAGTGAGAAATCACCCCCCCACACACACACCCCCTCCCGGGAGGTGGGGAGGTGGGAGTGGGGATGGCCACACTTCAATCCCTTCTCCTCCATTCTCTTCTGGGGATTTTGGGCATGCACACACATGCACTTTGCGTGATTTTCAAGTCGCCAGGTCCAGGACTCCAACCACAGTCAGCCACGTGGGAGTCTAGCGCCTTACCTACCACACCACCTACTGCCCACCTGACCCCCTCCCCTAAATGTATCTTTGAAATGTGAGTTTCTTAGGGGAAGTATTACATGTATCAAGGCAGATTCATGGAAGAACATACCTGTGACATGTCTGGTTTAGAGAACATACAGTCTACCCATAGAATTCACCAATAAAGAAACTAAAAAAAAAAACAAAACTAAAATGGTTCTATAATTTAGATGTATTTTTTAAATACAATGACATTTCTAAAAACAAAACAGTAAAGTAAATCTAAGGTTCTAGCAGTTTTGATAGTAAAACTTCCTTTCAGTATATAAACACACATAGCTCAACGAAAATTGATGGCATCTTTCAGAAGAAAAATCGAAACCTGTTTTTGCAGGACTCCTGGGGAAAGAACAGTCACTAACAATGGCTTTCTGTAATTTGATACCTTTAGTCTCTGAGAGAGAAGTACCTTACCATTTAGATACAGTATTATATCTAAGCCAATTCAAATGCATAGTTACTGGGAAACTTTTATGAGATGGACCAAAGCGTAATTCGTAATTACAGTATTATATCTAAGCCAATTCAAATACATAGTTACTGGGGAACTTTTATGAGATGGACCAAAGCGTAATTCATAATTCGTACCTGTGGTCTGTTCAGGCTGACTGGTCTCCTTTCGGACTCTGGTTTTTATAACAAATCAACTTAGTAGAGTGTTTCCTAAGCACTTCTCTGGAATCGTGTGAAAATTCGCTTTCTGTCTCTCTCTGTCTTTCTGGCGAGCACACGTGCCCTATAGCAAAAACCTCTCCAAAAAGATAAAAAGAAAAGAAAAGAAAATATGCCCCTGGACGTGATCAGAGTGTCATGAGAATGGAAGAGGAAGGGCAAAGTCCAAGGACAGGTGACTGTTTGCAGAACCCATAGGAACCACTGGTAAGAAGTCAGGGGACAGCACTCTGGGCAGGGGAGAGCGGGTGCAGACGCAGAGGGGAGGGAAGCTAAGCGTGACCACAGGCTGCCAAGGCCTTCTGTGGGCCAGGCAATCACAGCAGGGAGTCTCCGAAGGCTTCCGCTCCTTTGTTTGGAGGAGGAGGTCAGCGTAATACTGGTAACCAGGAGGTGATGGTAACATGATCCAGGTTACAGGTCTGATCCCTGCAAGGGCAGCTGCTCCCCACAGAGTGAAATGCCATTTAAGGAGACCATGCTGACTCCTAGGAGCAGACTCACTCACACGCTTCCAGCGACAGAGGAGCCATGCTGCCAGCCTTCCGAGGACAGGCCTGCAGGCTCCTTCGCTGGTCAGGCCAGCAAAGCTCAGCCCCAGGAGCTTCTGTGAGATGGGGGCGGCTGTAATCAGGAGGGTCTACCATGTGAAGCAGGAGGAATGTACTTGAAAGGCAGGAAGAGGGAACCCTCTATTTTTCACTTGCAAGGAAAGGGCTCCTAAATTTATCTGACAACATCTGAGGCAACGTCGATACCCCTCAAACAATGAGTACCCCTTTTCTTCTAGAAATTCAAAACATTGCATCAATAGAATTTTTAAATAACACTAAAGAGGGGCTGGCAGGTGACGTGGTGGTTAAGGGTGCTGGACTCCCACATGGCCAATTGTGGTTTGAATCCCGGACCTGGCGGCTTGCTTTCCCACTTTCCCTCTCTCTCGGTCTGTCCCTCTCTGGTCACATTAAAATAAATAAATTTAAATAAAACAATTCTTTTTAAAAAATAACACTAAAGAAAAGCACTACCTGTAAACCCGCGGCCCCAATCCAACTCTTTTTATTTTGCTTTTCTCCTGGGCCTTAAACATTTGCATTCCAGAATTACTTTTCTTTTAAAAACCTTCCTCACTCCTGGGAACCAGCAGTTAGCGTAATGGCTATGTCGCTGGACTCCCACGTAGTCGACCGCGGTTCGCGTCTCGGGCCCGGTGGCTTAAAAAACTCACGCCGGGCGCGTGTGCGTGTGTGCCCAAGATCCCGAGAGGAGAATGGAGGAGAAGGGATTGCAGTGTGGTCATCCCCCCTGGGGGGTGATTTCTCACTTTCTGTCTCTCTGTCTCTCTCTGTCTGTCTGGCGAGCGCACGCGCCCTATAGCAAAAATCTCTCTCAAAAAAAAAAAAAAATCTTCCTCACTCCTTTGCTTTCTTCCACGAGAGAGAGGGAAGAAGAGGAAGAGAGTGAGAAACAGAAAGACGGGCACCTCCAATGGGGGTCTTCGGGCCATGATCACCCCAGTCCCAGCTGACCCAGCTCACGGACATGTGGTCACCCGCCATGCTCAGAGAGGTCCTGCGATGTGACCCCAGGGCTTTTCCCATGGAGGTGCCGTGGTAACACCACACCTGGACCCTGGCTTTTTTATTTTTTAACCCAGTTCTCCTTGGGAAAGTGAGCTAATGTCCTGCATTAGAGGACCACTGGAGAAGAAAGTGAACTTCCAGAGTTTCCCCAGCGGTACTACAGCAGCCCAGCCCACTTCCTTTCGAATAGGCCTTTCTTTCTGCCTCTTCCCTTTTTTCTCTCCCTTTTCAAGCCACCCAGAAACAAGCAAGGGACTTTATGAAGCAGAAAGTAGAGGCAAGGCAGCAAATGGCATAGTAGTTAAGGCGCTGGACTCCCACGTGGTCAATGGGTTCAAGTCCCAGACCCGGCAGGCTGAAACTCACATTGGGTGCATATGCGTGTGTGCCCAAAATCCAGAGAGGAGAATGGAGGGAAGGGATTGTGGCGTGGCCATCCCTCAGCCCCGAAATGATTTCTCGCTTCTTGTCTCTCCATCTCTCTTTGGTGAGCACATGTACCCTATAGCCAAAAAAAAAAAAAAAAAGAAAAAAAAAAAAGTAGCCGGAACCTTAAATTTAGTTGACTCCACCACTTTGCACAGTGTTCACCAAGAACAGCACAAGTAACTACTTTCCTTTGAAGACATTCCAGCACCTCTGTTAACTATGCCCTCGTGTGTTTGAAACGCCCCGTGATCTGAAGGTGCAATTTTCCTGTGTGAGCTTACACTGGGTCCCTCTTTGTCAAGGGCAATCCTCCTTGATTTCCTCTTGGGCATGGGGGGGTGAGGGGCTGCAGTCCCTGTTGTCATATCAGTCCCCCAAGTTCTGCAGGACCAGGCAGGAGGGCAGTGATGGCAGTGACACATGGAACAGCAGCACAGGTCCTGCAAACACATTGTCACCGCTTCATCCCCTGCCCCGAGCAGCCAATCCCGGCCCTGGCTATAGAAAGTCCCGCTTTTCCTAATCTATTTTCTCTGCACCCTCTTTGCAGCCATCACTGTAGTAAAGGTGGCTTCTGTGTTTTGCCAAAGCCTTAGGGTAGTTTTTAAAAATATATATATATATTTTTAAAATTATTATTCAGACATTAAATGGCTATACATCATTTAGATTGTGAAGAGACTTTACTCAGCATGATAGACACCTCAGTCCAGCCCAGTTGAGACCACCACGCACATCCTCGTCAACAGATAATAAACCTTATCTGTGTCCCACAAGTGTCTTATCTCTCCATTTCTGCCCCAAATTTTCTTTCCTACACTCTTTACCTCTCACTCTCTTTCCACTCTTTCCCTCTCACTCTCTTTCCACTTTGTCTCTAGCGTCCCATTACGAATTTTTAATACTTTGTTTTCACATCCCATCTCCTCCGTCATCTGCCATCATCTGCTCAACAGCTCTTTTCTCTAGAAAAATACCAGGAGCCCGCACTGCAGCCCTGCCCCACCAGCGGGGTGTCCTATTTTTCAGAGTTTTTCTCTGAAGGTGGATGTGATTAGAAGGTGCATAGGAGTGAGCACTTTCCCCAGGGCCGTACGTACTACACCCAAACTCCCAAACCTCCAAACACAGGAGGAGGCCATTTGATGGTAACTGACAGCAGCCCGAGGACTGACGCTCAGCACAAGGTGATGACCGGGTGACCACACCGGCTGCTGCCCCTCCAAGCAGCACACCCTGAATTCTAGGTGGCCGATGAATTAACACACAAGCTCTGCAGATGCAGGCTGAGGGTCTGAACAGAACACAGATCCATCTGCAAAGATCCATTTGCTTTTCAGGTTTATCTAGGCTTAAAGGCTTATAATAAAATGGCACCCAGGCCAAAAAAAAAAAAAAAAAAAAAGACTTCTGTGTCTGAATGGCGGCCTTGCAATTTCAAACCAAGCTATCTACCATCGCTGAGCTAAACACTCTCAGGTCTTTAATACGGAAATGTAGTTTTAAAACCCTATCTTCTCTGGACTTGTCTTTACAGAGATTATTCTCAAGTACCGAAGGATGGGGTGGGCTGTGCAAAAAAAACGAAAGCCAAAACGAAAACCTCATGGTTTTTTTTTTTTTGTTTGTTTGTTTGTTTGTTTGTTTTTTGGCTATAGGGCGCGTGCGTTCGCCAGATAGACAGAGAGACAGAAAGTGAGAAATCACCCCCTAGGGGGGGATGGCCACGCCGCAATCCCTTCTCCTCCATTCTCCTCTCAGGATTTTGGGCACGCACACACATGCACCTGGTGTGAGTTTAAGCCACCAGGTCCGGGACTCGAACTGTGGTCAGCTACATGGGAGTCCAGCAACATAGCCATTACGCTAACTGCTGGCCCCTAAAACTTCATGTTTTTGCGACACGCTGCCTGGAGTTCCCACTACCTGCTTCTCATTCGAGGAACCTGGAAGCCTTTAGCTGCGTCGGCAGGGGCCCCAGGGGTCTGTGGGATCAGGACTGAGCACACACCGGCGTCCTCACGTATAACGTGTCAGAAACTCAACTACCACTGCCTATGTGATACAAAGAAAAAACAGCCAGCATCTACTGATTTCAGCTTTTCCTTAGAACGAGCTCCGTAAAGATTCGAGTCATTGTGTAATAGGAGGGTTGTCATTTTCAAAGTGACCTTTGTTTGTTTCTTCAAGCAAATTTATGCAGCAAAAGAAAGATTCCTCCCCTAGAGCCCCAGGACCCTCTGCAGGCAGCAGCTTTGAGGCCAGGCCCGGGGAGATGTCTCAGCACTGACCTGCTCCCTGCTCTGTAGTTAGCCTGGCCCAAGAGAGACTTCCTTCACAAACCATGTCACTGGAAGCCTGAGCTGTTTTCAAACCATTAACAAACAGCTCTCCCCATCCCCGTTCAATCTTCCCTTCTCTCCATAACCCTGTATAAAAAACAGCTAAAGAATCAAGACAAATGTTAATAAGGTAGGCTAATGATTTCCTTTTAATTTCCAGAGCAAGAAAAGTTAAAAACACGGGAGTTACAGGCAGGAAAGATTGAAGCCTACTGCTAGTGATCTGACAGGTTCTGTAACTCTTACTGTTAGTAAGCTAAAAAGCATACAATTTTGAGGGGTTTAGTTATCTTGCTTTTTTTTTAACTTTCACCAAATCTCACTAATGATTTGTTTAACTAAGAAACAATTTTTAGAATCTGTTTTATTTTAGTGGATTTTTTTTTTTTCAGGAACAGAAAATGAAAATCAATTTGGGAAGACAGTTATTCAAAAGGGAGTAGTGACTATTTAAAAAATAGGACTCTTCTCGTCAAGCCAAATGGGAAATTCTTGTGGACAGAAGTGAATAAAAACAAAACAAACCAAAACAAAAATCTAGTACTTTGGGGTGAAGGAGAGGAGAAAAGAAAAGTCAATGCTCACTTTACCTTAAAAAGCAAAATTGAGGGGGAAAAAAAATTAAAAAGTAAATTTTGGGCCACCCGGTGGCATGGTGATTAAAATAGCTGTATCCCACATGGCCAACTATGGTTTGAGTCCTGGACCCGGTAGCTTGAAAAACACATTGGATATATGTGCATGTGTGCATGAGTGCCCCAAATCCCAAGAGGTAAATGGAGGTGAAGGGACCAAGGCAGGGTCCTCCCTCCCAGGGGATGCTTTCTCACTCTCTCCCTCTCTGTCTCTCTTCGGCAAGTGCATGTGACCCATAGCAAATTAAAAAAAAAGACAAATGTTATGATTTCTAGAACTTGAATATACAGGATATCTACCCAAAGAATGCCTGAAGTAGTGCCCTCTCAGTGGTTTTCAACATTCCCTAACATGCTCCTTAATTTTGGTGCGGAGGTTAAGGTACTGGATCCCACCGCACTGATACCATGGTTCAAGGTCCAGACCTGGTGGCTTGAAAACCATATTAGGTGCATGTGCATGTGTGTGCAAAATCCAGAGAGGAGACTGGAGGAAAAAGGACCGTGAGGTCGCCATCTTCCACAGGGAGCAATTCAGACTTTCTCTCTCTGGTAAGTACATGCGCCCTATGTCAAAAATCTAAAAATCAAACAGACAACAACAACAAAGAACTGCTCCCTAATTCTAAAGTCAAATCTGGAGAAGTATGGTAAGGTTACATATTTCTTTTTTTTTTTTTTTAAGAATTCTTTCATTTAATTTTTTTCTTTATTATCATTATCGTTATTATTTTCCAGTTTGATCAGAGAGAGACAGAGGGAGAGAGAGAGAGAGAGGAAGTGAGAAAGCAAGCCACCAGGTCCGAGACTTGAACCGTGGTCGGCCATGTGGGAGTCCAGCGCCTTTAACCACCATGCCACTTGCTGGCCCCGAAGGTTGCATGTTTCTAAGCATCAAGTGACTGACCATAAACGGTATTTAACACACTTGCTATATGATGTAACTACTAAATTTTTAGTCACCTCATTCTTTCATAGTTAAAATTAATAAATGAAAAGAACCTGAATTGTCAAAATAGTACTTTCATTTTAAAATAGGGGAAAAAATAAACAAAACAAAGCACTCACACAAGAATTGATCATGCCCCCAATATTTCACCCAGTCCCTGAGATCCAAAAGGATGGCCCTGGCTGGGCTATCTCAGCAGTTTGCACATGAACATTTGCTTCACTCTGGCAAGGACGAGGTCTCGAAAATAAATCAACAACACAGGAGGTGGTTTTGCATGTGAACAATGTAAGGTTGGGGTCAGGCCACACAAATAGAAGTGGCTGTGACATCTGGGACTAGGAGGCAGGTGGCAGTGGGAGGTGTCAAGGTAGCTAGATTGAGTTGAACACACAGAGGTGTCACTACAAGTCCTACCACTGCTCTTCAAGAAAGTAATTTTAGAGGGGGAAAAAAAAAGACTGAGGGTGAGGAATGAAGAGGAAAGGGGAGAAGAGAGAACCCTTGTAACCCTCAACCCTGGGGAAACTCGCACTATCTAATGATACCTAGTTCTTGTAAGACGGTGACAGTGTGTCCCCTCTAACTGGAAAATGCTGGTTCTGGCAAACAGATTTGCAAATGCTCACCAAAGACTCTGGCTACGAATCCCAGCGGGAACTGTGAGGCAAACACGGTAAGAAACCAGGGGGCAGCGTAGAGGCTGGGGCCGATCTCGTGCTCCTCCAGGTGGTTGTAGAGGTCTCGGTGGTAATCGTGCAGGAGTCGCGAGAGCTGGTACATCTGTATCTGCAGAGACAGACGCCCGTAAGGTGGAGAATCAAAGGTCTGCCACACAAACGGGGCTACTCATAGGCTCATGGTGGCAGGAGAGGAATGACTAGAACCTTAAGCTTTGTGCCTGGCCAGTGACCCCCACTGCTCTCAGCTACTAACCCATCAACAAGCTCTTCCGGGGTGCCTGCTGTGAGGCACCAGTTGCAGGGCCCAGAACGCCCATGTTGGGTCTTGTCTTCCGACCACTTCTGATTGTTCCTTGTGTCCCCTGGCTTAGAGAATCTAAGCATCTGTCTCATGTAAGCAGTTCATAAATTCTCTTACAAATACACATTCTTAGCAAAACTCATTTCTAAGAAATTAGAAATGAAAAGACAACCTCTGTGCTGGAGAGAGAACTAAGGGGATATTACAATTCCATAGGATGGGTCTGTAGTACATGCTCATTAAGGATATGCCTGCTAGGCTCCCAACGTTGCTCAGCAGACGAGCAAATGCCATTTCTTTAGGTTCAAAACACATCTCTGGGCAAGCTACAACAAAAATCCCAGTGTTTTTCTTAAGGAGAAGATAATAATGTATTCTGACTAAAGTCAAACTCCCACTTCAAAGGCTTCCCCCTCAATGAACAACAGGGTCCTGGAAGGATGCTGACTCCAGATCCTGTAGCCCCATGATGAATCCCAGGGCTCACAGAGGTCCTAGGGCAGCCCAATGGCCTGAGCCTAAAGAAATGACCATGCAGAGAGGGCCAGAATCCTCCTGAGATGCCCAAGTTGGACATGCAATGCCCAAACGGGGCAGAGGCACAAATGATATTATCTTTTTTTTTTTTGAAGAGGTTTTTGCAATAGGGCATGTGCGCTCGCCAGACAGAGAGAGAGAGAGAGACAGAAAGCGAGAAATCACCCCCAGGGGGGATGGCCATGCCACAATCCCTTCTCCTCCATTCTCCTCTCAGGATCTTGGGCATGCACGCACACACACCTGGCATGAGTTTTAAGCCACCGGCTCTGGGACGCGAACTGCGGTCGACTACGTGGGAGTCCAGCGACATAGCCATTACGCTAAGTGCTGGTCTTACAAATGATATCATCTTAAACACCAGCTGTGGCTCTTCAGTACCTGTAAGAGTCTAATGAGCCACAACTACTGGCCCACACGAGGCACGTTACCCTAAATTCCATAAAACTCAGAAATCCCACTCGCTGATGACAGTTGCTCCTATATTTAAGGTAATGCAGAGACTCTAGGAAGACGGTATCTTGAACCATACAAAAGTGTTTTGAACAACCAGAAAAAGAGTTTTGTGGTTCAAAATCTTTCTGTAAACGAAATGGCTTCGTTTTTCTAGATGTATGTCCACGTGGTTCATTGTCACAGGCTGAGAGGAAAGGACCCATAGTCACGTCATGGGTGCTCTTAAACAAGTCCTTCATGGCAAATG
This sequence comes from Tupaia belangeri chinensis, assembly GCF_000334495.1. Lineage (NCBI taxonomy): Eukaryota > Metazoa > Chordata > Mammalia > Scandentia > Tupaiidae > Tupaia > Tupaia belangeri. The sequence continues at coordinate 2,962,504 of NW_006206760.1, forward strand.
GGCCTACAAACATGCACTCCTCCGTTTTGAGGAACATACAGGAATATTCCCAAAGCAGGATCCAGGGCCTTCCCACCTCTGAAGGGCTCTCCCCCTGGCAGCACTCGGCACTAGGAATGGGCTGCTAGGCTTGTCCGTTCCTTCTTGACAGACTTTCATTCATCAGACACTGACTGGGTGCCTGCCTCAGCCAGGCGCTGCTCTAAAACTAGGGGCGCAGCTCCAAGGTCAGTAATTTCCTTCCTCCCTCACGAAGCTTACGTGCGACGGAAAGTCAGCAAATAAACAGAGAAAGAAGCAAATGAAAGATGATTAAGATGATTTCTGGCAGTGGACGCGTCACACACAAGTCATGAGTCAGGACAGTAGGAGAGGACGTGCCACGGTGGGAGCTGGGGACAGCACGTCAGGGTGGGCGGACTAAGTCTCTTGGTGTGAGATCTTAGCAGAGCCCTGGAAGATGAGGGTGCTGTGCAGGTGAGGATCGCTAGCAGATGTGGAAGCCAGGGGAGAGTTAGATCACCCGACGGTTGACAAACAGCAAGCGGGAAGACCTTGACCTGGCCCAATCAGTTATTATAATACCCAACCCCTTGGGGCCTTAGTCTTCCCATCTACAAACAGGGACAATGATCAGTGTCTTCCTGGGGGTTATCATGGAGGTCAGCATGTAGGAAGCACTTGGACCGATGCCTCGCAGTGTCCATTATTAGCAACGGCAACGTTAACTGAGGGTGGAAAAGCCCCTCCGCTCTACCTGGAGCAGATAAAACACCTCTCAGCTTTTTTTGCATTGAGATACAAGCAACATTTTCTACCTGCAAAATAATCATGTCCGGCCGATACTGTTTCCGCAGTCCCATGTCAAACATCAGGAACTTGAGCATTTTAAACGCCTCTTCCTCGCTCATGTGAAGAAGCAAAATGCCGGCCACGAAGCTGAGACCCTGGCAGTAGCCTACTTCCTGGTCCAGAAGGGAGTAGGCCTTCAGGATGTTGTAGAGAGAGAGCTGCCCCGCTCCAAGCTGCGCAGAGAAGTACGGGTGTGTTGGAAAGGTCCGCCCTGTGAAAAGTACACAATTTAGTTGGAATGAGAAAGGAAGTCTTTTGAACCAGAAATCCAGCATGCTGTAGGTGAAAGCAGCAGAATCTTCGGAAGCTGAATCACACCGTCAATCAGCCTTCTTCACTCTCTCTGCTGTAAACAAGGTCTTGGGATGTTCCTGGACTAATGTTGGTGATTAGAATCAGCGAGTATTCACGTTCTTTTTGGTGGGGGGTTCAGGCGATAGAACCACCCTGGATTTCAATCTAGAACATAAAGAAAATTTGACTCTAAAAAAAAAGGGGGGGGGGACCAGCAGTTGACATAATGGCTATGTCACTAGACTCCCATGTAGTCGACTGCGGTTCGAGTCCCGGACCCGGTGGCTTAAACTCACGCTCGGTGCATGTGCATGCGTGCCCAAGATCCCGAGAGGAGGATGGAGGAGAAGGGATCATGGCGTGGCCATCACCCCTGGGAAGTAATTTCTCGCTTTGTGTCTCTCTGTCTCTGTCTTTTTGGTGAGTGCACGTACCCTATAGCAAAAACCTATCCCTCCCCCTACAAAAAAAAAAAATTACAAGCAAACTTGATCTTCAGACAGAACCTCTGTTCTCAAGAGGAACACAACGGCTGTTTGTCTCTGAGCCCTGCCCCACCCCAGCATCACCTAACGCGTCCAAAGGCCTCGCCTTGCTGCAGACACACCGCCACGGCTTCTCCCAGACTGTACATATTTTGCCCACAAAAGCTTTAGCCTACATGCATGATTCTGTACTTTTAAACCACAGGCGCTGTTTTGAAACAGACGGGGAAGCAGCAGGTGTTTTCTCTTACACAAAACAGTTACCTTCCAGAAAAAGGCTTTAAGGGAAAAAAAAAAAAGCCCTCAACATCCTGATTATTTTCAAGGAGGCTGCTATTCAAATAAGGCTTAAGGCCTTTTCTCCAGGAGGCTTTTGTTGCTGGTACCTGGCAAGTCCCCTCTCCCCCTCCTTTCTGACTGGTGGGGGAGTGTGTTTCCAGGCAGCAGAAAAGCTGGCTAAGAAGAGAAAGTTCTTGGGCTAGCAGGTGGCATGGCACTTAGGGCACTGGGCTCCTCCTACATGCTGAGTGCAGACTGTGGGTTGCTCTCTCTCTCTCTTTCTCTCTCTCTCTCTCTCTCTCTCTCTCTGGTGAGCACGAGTACCCTGTAGCAAAATTTTTTTTTTTGGAGAGTTTTTTTTTTTTTTGCTACAGGGCGCCTGCGCTCACCAAACAGACAGAGAGAGACATAGAGACAGAAAGCGAGAAATCACTCCCCAGGGGGATGGTCACGCTGCAATCCCTTCTCCTCCATTCTCCTCTCGGGATCTTGGGCACGCACGCACACGCGCCCGGTGTGAGTTTTAAGCCACCAGGTCCGGGACACGAACCACGGTGGACCACGTGGGAGTCCAGCGACATAGCCATTACTCTAACTGCTGGTTCCCCCCTGTAGCAAATTTTAAAAATAATAATAGTAATAAATAAAATTAGATACTTTTTTTTGGAGAGGTTTTTGCTACAGGGCCAGAGAGAGAGAGAGACAGAGAGAAAGAAAGCGAGAAATCACCCCCCAGGGGGGATGGCCACGCTGCAATCCCTTCTCCTCTATTCTCCTCTTGGGATCTTGGGCACGCACACACACACGCCTGGCATGTCTCTCTCTGTCTGTCTGGCAAGCGCACGCGCCTATAGCAAAAAAAAAGAACCTCAAAGCTGGCCATGTGGGACTCAGTGCTTCAACCTCCATGTCACCTGCTGCTCCTAAAGTTCATGTTAATTGGCTATTTTATTAGGGCCACTGCGTGGGAGGCAGTAAGCTGTACTGGATGCTGGGGTTTGGCTGAAAGGGTGACCCGATCATGCTAGGAGTAGCTGTACATTCCTGTAATCCCAGCTGGCTGGGAGACTCGGGCAGGAGCACTGACATAGTGAGACCCTATTGAAAACACCTCTCTCCCCCTCTCTCCCACTCCTTCTTCCTTTCATAGAGGGGGGAAGCTGGTCTATTTAACGCAACCTATACAAAATATTACCACTTCAACATAGAATCAATATAAAAAATTAGCGAGACCTTTGCATTATTTTTTCTTGCTGTCTTCAAAACCCAGTGTATTCCTTTAAAAATAATTTTTTTAATTTAACTTTATTTTATTTATTTATTTTAATTTGACCAGAGAGGGACAGAATGAGAGAAAGAGAGAGAGAGAGAAAGTGAGAGAGCAAGCTATCAGGTCTGGGACTCAAACCATGGAGTCAGCCATGTGGGAGTCCAGTGCCCTTAACCTCGGTGCCACCTGCCGGCCCGAGACCCAGTGTATTCTTCATACTGACAACAGCCTATTTTGGACCGACCACGTTTTGGGGCTTGCCAGCCACAAACACACTGTCCCTGGATTCTCAAAAACATACCTGCTCTCTCGCTCCATCACCCCCACCAGCTTCTAAGCCTGTGGGATGCAGGGTTCGCCACATCTGCATTTTGCCTGAATGGTTAGTGTGAATGGTGTTCGATTACAGAACTTCAGATACACCATACACATCATCAAGACCCAGCTTCCAACCGAGACAGGAACGAAAGGGCACACACGTGGAAGTTTTGTAGCACAGATGTAAAATAACCTCTATTTCGGGTAGAGCAACAACCTTACAAAACCAACCATCTCTGTTCACCCTAACATTGCACATGAGCCTGAAAAATGTTGCTTTCTAATAGACCTCCAGAGGCAACGGAAAGTTTGATCTTGGTAACTGATTTTCATCAATGTTGGAATTCACAAACCCGTAGAAGTGAAAATTGATATGAATCCCAAATTTTACTAACCATCATCACTATCTACGTGGAAACACCTGTGAACCCCAAACTTTCAAATCTTTAGTTATTACTCAGACCAGACAAGTCTTTCATGTCTTAGGGTTTCAGAAACTAGAAACTAATTTTTTTAAATCTAAGAAACTTGTCCTGCACTAACTTGGCCAAGCCACAGCAACATTTCCAACGTGTTTCATGAGACGTCCAAATTCAATTTCATGCCGCATGGACTACTGGGACTTGGCATAGCAGAACAGGATTCTGAATCCACTACCACCCTGGGGACCAGCCACAAGGTCCTGGCCTTCATTTCCCAGCTGACGGAGAAGATGAACTGCCTGTCTAACGCTGTCAATCAGTCCCTGTCGTACACTGGCTTTTGCTTGGGGGAAACACCCTTCTGCCATCGCATGGTCTTCCAGGTCAATGGTTCTCAATGTATGGTAAGTCTGAGGACACCCAGGGTCTCCAAGACCCTTTAAAGGATTCATGAGGTTCTCTCTCCCCTTCCCAACAGGTATCTGTATAAGATCAGCTTTCTCTCACCTACTCCAAATACCATAATCGCAACAGACTGAGTGAAGTAAAATATAATCCAGATGATTCTATTAAAATAGACATTAAAGAGATTAAAAAAAAAAATATATATATATATATACAATGGGACCAGCATCCAACAGGTGACATGGTGGTTAAAGCACTAGATTCCCACATGACCAAATTGCAGTTCGAGTCCCAAGCCTGGCAGCTTGAAAATCACACCAGGTGCATGTGCACGTGTGCCCAAAATTCCAGGAGAACGGAGAAGCCTGAGCTGTGGCTGTCCCCCTTGGGGGGGGGGTGATTTCCCCACTTTCCCTCTATCACTTTCCAGGAAGCATACACACGCCCTATGGCAAAAATCTAAAACATAAATAAATAAACAAAAGCAAGGCCATTCCTCATACATTTTTTAATTTGGAAAACGGTCATTTTTCACCATGGTTACACAAATGAGTTTATTACGGTTGTTCTAAAATGAATATATATTATTTAACTTTCTCAGTTTTCATTTGTAATATGGTAAGTATCAATAGAAATGATCCATATCACCAACAGCTCTTTGGCCTACATCATAACTGAAGAGTGAAAGGGATCTTGATACTCGAAGACCGTATACGTGGTGTTGACCTGTATGGGGGACTGGGCCTTGCACAGCACTCATGCCAAACACGTCTGTGTAGCTCCTCGACTCTCAGTACTTACTAAAAGCACATTAGCTGGGAACATTAAGGCCCTAAATTGCTTTTTTTTTTTTTTTTTTCAGAGAGGTTTTTGCTATAGGGCATATGTGTTCACCAGAAAGAGACACAGAGAGACAGAAAGTGAGAAATTATTTTTCCCTGCCCCCCGCCGAGGGGATATGGCCACGCCTCAAATCCCTTCTCCATTCTCCTCTCAAGATCTTGGGCACTCATGCCTGGCATGGCTCTAAGCCAGCGGGTCCAGGATTTGAACTGCGGTTGACTACATGGAAGTCCAGCGATGTAGTCATTATGCCATCTGCTGATCCTGAGGCCCTAAATTTTTTTTTTTTTTTGCCTGAGGAAGTAGCCTCTCCACTCCTCCCGAGGCACGTGCCCCCCAACAATGCCAACTCTCCTCAGACCAACCGCTACCACTGCTGTTTGCTTCTAGACCTGCAACTCAACTTTAATCCCTATAGGCCCTTAGAGGGCAATACTAAGTATGACCATGAGGAGGTGCACTACATTCCAGAGAACTGCTTGGGTTTTCTAATTTATACAGGCAGAAGTCGGGAACACGTGTGGGAATGGATATTAAGGGCGTGGGGGAAAGAACATACTGGTGATCAGGCTGAACTTATTGGCATAGGCCTACTAGGGAGAGAGTGTGCATTTACTGTTGTAGCTTGAGGAAATAAAAGTTTGGTTGGTTGGTTGGCTGAAGCATTACTTGAAAAACGGCCAACCATGAGTGATTTGGAAATCACCAAATCTCCCTTGGTTTACTCTAGAGGAAGAGACTCAAAAGCTTAGGGAGATTGGAATGCTAGAGTGGATCTGTCACATAAACATGAGCATCCACACAGACGGAACACGGGTACTCTGAGAAACAGATTTGCGAGGGAGGAGCACCAGCTTCCTTGAAGAGATCAGTGAATGGTCTTCTCTGCATGACAGACCTCACAGTGCGAACTACGGTCACTCATTGGAAAAACTAAATGCAACAGGAATAATTGAATTCTAGAGTGGTGGGGGGCAACTGGGCGACAGCCAACTATCAAAGGCCAGGTGAGTGTAGTGACAGCGATAGACAGCAGAGGCGAAGCAATAATCAAGACAGTGTGACTTGTGGAGCTCTGTGGGATTGGCTAATTCTTCACGGTGTTCCTAAGCAAGAAAGCTAGACAGCCCTCTGATTTCTTACTCGATCTATATAAGCACACAACTTCTAGGTTGGGTGAACAGAAGTCTAACTTGCATTGTAAAAACAGAGAATCACAATTCCTCAAGTCAATTCCCAAGTTTAAGCCAGTTTACAGACTTAGAACCTCTTAGATAAAGGGGGAGGCCAGGCCCCCCTTAGGGAAGAACCTTGTAATACCACCAGCAATTTATACTGTTAATCTTTCTGCTATTCCCCAGAGAGACCGCCAGACTTTTACCAGAGAAACTGTGCTTTGGAGAAAGAGAAATAATCAGATCAGGGGCTACTGAACATGGCCTCTGATAATGACATTGATGCTAGGAGACCTGAAACACCACAGTGGCCCTGAAACAGCATTGGAGCCCTATGTAGGTTCCCAGATCTGTGCAGTAAAGGCTTATTATGATGAGGAAACCCAAATGGAGGCTGTTAAAGCTTCCTTTATTCAGGAAAATAGTAAATCAAAACCAGTATCGCATCCCTGGAGAGACTGCAGAGATCGGTGACACAATTAAGGACTAAAAGATCCAGGGATGGCGATTCCCACCGTGTTCCCTTTTAACTCTCCCATTTGGCCCACGTGGCAGATAGATGGATCTCGGAGAATGAAAATGGACCATCATAAGCTTAGCCAAGTGAACACATCTTATGGTACCTGGTGTGTAGCTACTGATCTGGCCAAAGCCTTTTTCGCCATACCTCTTCCTTCTAAGGCCCACCAGAAGCACTCTGCTTTCAACTGGCAAGGTCAACAATACACCTTTACTGTCTTGCTTCAGGAGATGCATCACTTCCCCAGCAATATCATAATTTAGTTTGCAGGGATCTCCATCAACTTTCCTTCCCACAAGCTAACACGCTGTTCATTACACTGATGCTGATCAGACTTAGCGAGAAGTAGCAACCAGTCTGGGCTTACTGGCAGAACACTTGTGTGCTTGAGGATAGGAAAGAAAGCCAACCACAATCCAAGGGCTTCTATCTTGGTTGGGACAAGGCTCTCCAGATGGCTGTCCAATATATGCTGCTGTCTCTCCCATAACCAGGATTTGCAGGTCTAGGAATCAAAGGGTAGACATGGAGGGTGGCAGTACTCACAATCATCCCCGGCAAACTTTTGCTTCTTGTTCCCGCAATGTTATACTCTGCTAGTCTCGGTTTCTACCAGGAGACACAACAAAGATGCCACTGAACTAGAAGCTAAGACTCCCACCCAGCCACTTGGACGCTTCGTACCTAAAGGCAAAGGGAATACAGAATGGACCGAAGACGAAACCACATGACAGGTTACAGAAACGAGGATTATAACTGGCATGAAGATTATGCCTGTGTTTTGTAAGAGCATGCTATCATATAACACAAGATTTAGATTTTGTATCAACGTGGTTAATTTTCCATTAGAATATTTCAGTTATAGGCAATGTGTTTTGGGTTGTACCCAGAACATCTGCCTCATGTTGGGCAGCTTTACGATCTTATTATGTCTTTATTTGGTTACTAGGCATAGCGTAAAGAAGTACCTGTAGGTGCCACGTTGATAAGGGACACACTCAAGATAATTAATTCTGGGTGTCCACTTGACTAGACTGAAGGTTGCCTGGAAGGTATATGAGACATTGTCTCTGTGTCTGTGAGAGTGTCACCGGATTGGCTTGAGTCTGTGGGATACGAGAGGAAGGCCCACCTTTGATGTGAGTGGGCACCATCCAATCAGCTGGGAGTATGGGAGGGACAAACAGAGGAAGTTGGGGTTCTGTCCTCCCCTCCTTCAACCTTTCCTTCCAGAGCATCCTGCATGTTCCACTCCTACACTGTGCTTGCTCCACCCCTGCTCTTCCTCGAGGCCCTTGCACCCCTCCAGCTACACAACCTCTGGCTGCTTGAGGCCTTCTGGGAGCCTGGCCCCTTTCAGAACTCAGACTGGAACTGCACCAACTTCACCTGCTTCAGGGTCTTTCAGCTATTTCTCCAGCTTACGGATAGCCTATTATGAAATGTTTCGACCCTGTGAGATCATTCCCGTAGTAAATCCCCCAGCTATTTCTCCAGCTTACGGATAGCCTACTATGAAATGTTTCCACCCTGTGACCCTGTGAGATCATTCCCGTAGTAAATCCCTTCTTTTACGTATATAGTTATCCTGTTGGTTGTGTTTCTCTGGAGAACGCTGGTTAGTAACAGCTACGAGTTTGTTCAAAATTCATAAAAAGATTCCAGATTGAGTCTCTGACGGCACAAGACGAGATATAAATGGCTGCACGAGCCCAGAAGAAGCACATTGGCTCTGGAAGACTCCAGCTTAGGGAACGTGCCTCATTTCTGCCAACCTAGAGGGAAGTTGGGCAAAAACGGTGAAATTCTTCCTACGAATGCACTTTGCTTTGGAGCCTGCCTTGTATTGAACAGTTTACCACAAAATAGAGACATGCAGGTCCTTTGAAAGTTCTCTCTAAAGCAGTCTACCAATGCACCTAAAGTAGGTGAACTGGTTCAAATGGGTTAGAGAAACACACGTGAGCACAAAGAAATTCCCTTATTAATACTGAAAGAATGTGTGAAAATGTTGTATCTGGGGTGCCTACCAGGAGAGACATGACAGAAAGACCTAGAAGGTGATCCACAATCCAGACCTATTTCCAAAGGACCTAGAAGTTAATTTTCATGAACTTTCCACACTCCTAAGTGTTCCCAGGGAATTTCACTCACCCATGGTTTTCATTTTCCATCACTGGAAGGGTGAAGAAGAGCTTGAACCCAGTGGTTTTCAAGCAGGAACCACTTTAGGATCTTCTGGGGAGCTTGTTAAACTGTGCTCATCCCGGAAGCTCTTAGGCAGCAGCAGGTCAGGGATGGTGCCTTAGGAATGTGTTTTTCACAAACTCTTCAAGAGGTCCTGCAGTTGTCCCTGCCCAGTGCTGTGAGAAATACCATCCATTCTCAGTGTCCAGCCTCAGAGCCCAGTTGACTTTATCTTGGACAAGACCCTGGTCAAGTCTGCTCTGTTTACAATGCTACAGCTGCTGCAAGAGGCCAGAGGTCTCTCGCAGCAAACAACGGGCCATCTGCCAAGCCATTCGGCCCTGTAGGGATTCTGAACAGCTGACTAGAAACTATCTTTCTTTTGCTCCTTTCACCAGGAGCCTGAAAATGCTTGCATCTCTAGGGACGGGGACTGGCAAACCAGCACTCTGACCCTGACCCTCTAACTCCTGGGAACCGGGCTTTTCATGTGCAGAAGGAAACTGAATGTCTCCCACAATCCTTCTGGGATGAGACTCTGTGATCCTCACATCTGAAATTATGTGTAGCTCTGAGCCGAATTTAAAATGAGAGACCAAAGAAAAGGGGACCCTCTGCAACACCCTTCAACATTTCAAGTGATTTGGTCAGCAGTTGCTCAGTGTCCGTCTCTACGCACATGGGCTTTGCAGAGTGCATGGGATACACCAGCTGCTCCAGAAAGGTCTAGACGATCACCCCTGAATGCAGAGGTGCAGGGATTAAGGAGGGAGTACTCCCCTGTGAGTAGGTTATTTCCGGGGATCATGTGACTGGCTCCAGCGACTGCAGCAGCTGGCTCCTGCCGGCTCTCCGCGTGTGCAGCTCTGCCCAGCTCCACCATCAGAAAACACGAGCTGGTGTGAGTATGCACACCATGGAAATCCGCAGATACTAAACACCAAGGCTGCTTTCGAGGGGCTGGGAGGAGCTGGTCGTCAAACACTTGCCAGCACTCTGCTGACTGACCTGGAGGACACGGGAAGAGTCAGACGCTCTGCGAAAGGAAATGAAATCGCACCCCTCGTGTCTATGAGCTCGCCCCTCCCACATTTAGTTATCACCTCAAGGTTAAAGGGCTTAGGTACAATGACCACAGGAATGATTTCTCGATGTGATCTTGATGTCAGAAACAATGGCAAGTCGCTTAGGAATAATGCACAACGGTGCAGCTGTTGGCACAATAACTTATTAGACCCTTGAACGGTGTTGTCCAACCGACCTCCACAAAGCACAGTCCTACACTGGCTGGACAGGGATGTCACATAATGTGATTATTGCATGACAAGTTCTAGGTACTTCTCCATCTTTTGCCAGTAAGGCTTTTATAGTCTCGCACACGACTTCAACTCCAAGACCACCAGCTGGTAAGGAACAGCTTTACCTGCTGCTCACACAACCGTAAGGCCAACCAGGAAAGGGGAAAGGAACCCGCTCTTGCTGGCTATGTAAGAGGCTGCTTGGTCATCTTAAATGCTCTCAGCTCGTTCCTTCATTGTGGAGGCTCTTTGAAGTCTCATCTCTCACGGATTCTCAGAAAGCAAGGAGGACACACTCTCTTCCTTAACACGTGAACTATAGTTTCTTTCCCCACACACCAGGCAGGCCTTATCCCTTGGTCTGCTATAACACATTGAGTGGAAGCAAACAGCAGCATGACAGCTCATGCTGGACCCCTGACCCCAGTGTGGCCTTTCGGACATAGGCTTCACGCCCTGTAGCACGGGCATGCCTGGACCTGACTGGGTCTCCCTGGTGGAGGAGCACTAGGAGTCCATCCCAAAACACCACTTCCATACCAACAGATTCATCTGCCCTTGCAGGGTATACAAATTAGACCATTGCATTGTTCAGTAATAAATGGATTGATGAAACGGAAGTAATTGATGTAGGAAGACAAGAAGCAGCTCCCGCCACGCTCTGATGGCGGGTATTCCTGGGTTTATGGGCCTGTTCAAATGTTGTTTGGGCTCCATCCTCCTCTCACGGAGAGGCTGCATGGTTTCTACCTGGCAGAAGCAGTTGATTGGGGGAGGTGTTCCAGGTAGGGGTGCCAGGAAGGGGACAGATAGATCGTTGCCTAGGGATGGAGGTCTCCAGCTAGTTGCTCAGCATCCTAGGCATGTCCCTAGGACCAGCGTGGGAGCCCAAGTCAAGATGCTTGGTTGTCCACGTTGTCCACTGAGATAGAGAGTGGGTAAAGGAGAGGAGAGAGCTCGCAGTTACCCCAGGGCTGGACAGATGGATGCAGATGGAACCAGGTGGGCAGGCAGAGGGTAGGAGGGTTCCTGAACTAAGACCTCAAGAATGATGGCCACGTGTCACCTGCTAAGCCATGAGCACAGGTGTCTTCACCTGGCTGGGCGTGGTCTGCTCTGAAGGGGCAGGACTCCACCAGACTAGAAGTGGGGAAGGTTGTTCTGGGATGGAATGGACAGAGCCAAAACAAGAGAAACAATATGGTGCCCTAGAAGGGACAAGATATGAAGAATAGGGGCCAGCAAATAGCGTGGTGGTTAAAGGCACTGGATTCCCATATGGCCGACCATGGTTCAAGTCCCAAACCTGGCAGCTTGGTTTCTCCCTTTCCCGTTCTCTCTCTTTCCACACTGGTCAGATCAAAAAAATAATAATAACAAATGGAATCAAATGAACAAATAATTCTTAAAAAATATGAAGATTAAGGAGACCTACGGTCCAATATTCTTTCTGCCACTGCGTAACTTGTAACTTGGGCAAAGAAATCACCCTCTCCAGGTCTCACTCATCCCCTCTACAGTGGAAATAATGACATGTGCTCAGTGTCTTACAGGGTTTGGTAAAGATAGTATCCGGCAAAGGTTTGAGAAAATACAAACTACAGAACACTGCCCCACCACAAGGTCTATCATGCTCACTTTGGGGAGGAAAAGTCTTACAAAAATCTAAACTAAAAGCCTATTTCAGAAAGTAAAGCAAAAAAATCAAAAATGAAAGCCCAAAATATATTCAGCCAACAAGAATTCTGTTCAGGCCAGGACGTGGAAGTCATTTTTTTTTTTTTGGAGAGGTTTTCGCTATAGGGTGTGTGCACTAGCCAGACAAAGAGAGACAGAGAGACAGAAAGCGAGAATTCACCCCCCAGGGGGGATGGCCATGCCGTAATCCCTTCTCCTCTATTCTCCTCTCGGGATCTTGGGCACGCACGCACACGCACCCGGAGTGAGTTTAACCCCCGGGTCTGGAATGTGAACCGCGGTCAACTATGTGGGAGTCCAGCGACATAGCCATTACGCTAACTGCTGGTTCCCAGTGGAAGTCATTTTTAAAATACCAGTTGATTCTGCTCTGCACCACACACCTTTAAAAGGGCTTTGCACTGGCCCTGGTGTAGCCTAAATAGAAAGTGCAGAGTAAACAGCAGACTGGGCAGAAGCACAGCCTCTCGGTGAGGTGAGAGGGAAATTACCAACCGAGTCTGGAGGACCCTCGAAGGGACACGCTCTAAACCCGAAGGGATGGAGTCAGGGCCTGGCAGGCGGCACTCAGGACCCCATTCCTGGGTCTGGGCCAGCACCCTGCTTCTGCAGGTCAAGCGAGGAGAAAAGGCTGACCCTGGATAAAGTCTGAAGAGACACATGAACGTGACTTGGGAAATGGATTTATTGCAAAGCAAGAGGTTCTTCGAGGCCCTCGGGAGGGTATCGAGAGGGCATTCAAAATGGAGGCCAGAGGGACCAGCATGTAGTGTAATGGCTATGTCACTGGACTCCCACGTAGTCGACCGCGGTTCGAGTCCCGGACCCGGTGGCTTAAACTCACGCCAGGCGCGTGTGCGTGCGTGCCCAAGATCTCGAGAGGAGAATGGAGGAGAAGGGATTGCGGCATGACCATCCCCCCTGGGGGGTGATTTCTCGCTTTCTGTCTCTGTCTGTCTGGTGAGCGCACACGCCCTATACTGAAAACCTCTCCAAAAAAAAAAAAAAAAAAAAAATGGTGGCCAGAAGTGAGGTGGAGAAGGGTCAGCGCTGTGAAGGAGGGGGGCTGCGGCTGGCCTCTGGGGAGCGGAAGGGAAAGGGTGGGAGCAGGCAGGAAAGCACGTACGGATTGGGCTCCACAGAGCAGCCTGGGCAGGGAGGCGGCCGGGCGAGGCTCAGGCAAACTCGGCCCCTGGGGACAGGCTGCCAGGCCAAGGCTGTGCTGACCTGGCCTTCTCTTCTCCCTGGGTGAAAAGTGCCACATCTGGGCAGCACTTGGTGGAGGACTGGGCCTGCCTGTAGGGGAGCGAGGGGGACCCTGGGAGGAAACGCAGAAGCAAACACTTGACTGAGGGGCAGGGAAAGCATGGCCCCCTCTTCCTCCTCCCACCCTGCGGGGGAGAGGGGAGGGAAGCGGCCTGCACTCACTCCCCACTGACCTTCTGCCCTCAATTTATTCTTCACCTCGTTTCCCAAGATAAGAGCGTGATGTCATCTGCTCTGTTACTCATCACGGTAGCAAACACGTCTGCTGCCAGTTCCCAAATGGCTTTCCTTGGAGTCACTGGGCCAAATGCGCTCCAGCCCCACTGGGCAGAGTCTGGGCCACCAGCCAGTTCCACAGCCCTGGGAGCACCCAGGCTCAGGGGCCCTCTGGCAAGTTAAAAAAAAAATAATAAAGTAACTGTAATGATAATAACTGTGGGGACCAGCAGGGGGTGTGGTGAAGGCGCTGGACACTCCCACATGGCCGACCATGGTTCAAGTCCTGGTGACTTGCTTTCTCACTTTCCCTCTCTCTCTCTGGTCGAATTAAAGTAAATAAATGAATAAATTAAATTAAATTAAAAAAAGAGTTCTTTAAAAAAATAATAGTAACTGTGATGAGCACCATGGTAAGAGCAACTGGTGTCTAGAAGGGCCTAGACCATGGGGAGGAGAACAGGATAGGTTGGGGACAGTTGCTCAGAGAGGACATTAAAGCTTTGACCTAGAGAGTAGCACTGCGGCTAGGAAACTACCCCTGAGGTTCGCCGTGTGGCTCGAGAGAAAATGGCTTGCTCCTGCCAGGCCCACTCACGCTTCTCATCTTTTATCCCGGCTGCCCAGCCATAGAACCTTCCGATAACCAGGTCACTGCAGGGCCCAGCAGCATGGGTGGGGGCCTCCCGGAGTCTCCCCCAGAAGCAGCAAGCAGACAGGTACTCTGGGAACACGGCCACACGCTCTAGAACAGCAGGCTGACTCTTGCCACACCAGCAGGCACAAGAGCATGCCACCACCTTGACCCCATGCTCAAGGAGGAAGGGTCTTCTGTACACCGTTAACTCTGTCCCCCGTCAATGGGTCTTCACTGCAGCACCTGCAATCGCAGATACACCAACACGTGTGTCCATCATCACGTGCAAGGGATGGGGTGCCGCCTGGCTTCCAAAATAAAACGGGGCAAAGTGCTTTCGACAATGTCTGGGTGAGTTCTGGTGGTCAGCAGTGAGGACAAGGTGGTGGTTCCTGTCATTAAGCCAAGCCTCGGTTCTGAGCACCTGCCTTTTCCAGGATGCTCCTTCTGTTGCCTATTAAAGCTATCAGTCCCTGAATTACTGACCTGAGCCACGGTGCGAACGCAGTCTGGAAGAGCAGCCCCCTCCAAGCCCAGCTGAGCTGACAGGCTGTCCAGTGCGAACGTGGAGGGTTTTATATACTTGGGTAAGATGTTTGTGATTATTCTAGGGCTTTTATTTTATTATTTTTTTTGGAGAGGTTTTTGCTATAGGGCGCATGCGTACGCCGGAAAGACAGAGACAGAGAGATAGAAAGCGAGATATCGCCCCTTAGGGGATGGCCACGCCGCAATCCCTTCTTCTCCATTCTCCTCTTGGGATCTTGGGCACGCATGCACACACACCCGGCATGAGTTTAAGCCACCGGATCCGGGACTTGAACTGCAATCGACTACATAGGAGTCCAGCGACATAGCCATTACAGCAACTGCTGGTCTCACTCTAGGGCTTTTTCAGTTAAAAGTCTCAGTAGTGCATTTCGGTTGCTCAACCTCAAGGCAGATGACTAAATAATCCAGACGGTCTCTTCAGGTTTTCAAGTGCATGGAACTCCCATGCTCACGTCTCATCCACGGCGCGGACTTACCGAGGTCAATGAGGATCGCGTGCTGCTGGGAGGTGAGCTGCTTCAGGAGTCCTTTGTAGGGCACGTCCTTTGGCTGCTGTTTACTGGGAAATGGGTGTTTAAGGTGGAACTGCTCAGCGAGAAATTTCCAGATTTCACCCCGATGATGACGCGGTACACCTTCAAGAAGGGCAGTAGAAAATACAGAGCAACTTTATGCACAGACACAATCTAATAAACATGAACTCGGGTGTCCTTCCAGTGCCCAATTCTTGCTGCATTGTAACAGTGGAGGCATGGAAGAGATGCAACCAAAAATCTGTTTCCCTTCCTTCCTTCCTTCCCACAATCAATTCTTCCCTCACGTCTCCTGGCTATCCTCTTTTCCTTCCCCTTTCAAATATGTATTGGGTCATCAGAAAAGTCACGACATATTTCTCTATGCATCAAGATTTTCTGACTACTGAATACTAAGTTCTGACTGTGTTAAACCCTGCAATGGCTAAACAGATGAGTAAGCTGGGGGCCCCTACCTGGAATTAGTAATATTAGTAATTAGTAATATTCTAGGGAACTAAGACCAAGCAGGACACACCATAATGCGAAATGTGATTTTGAAGGATGGAATCAAAGAGCAGTAAAGCTCAGATGAAGGAGCGCTGACTCATTTCCTTTTTTTCCCTTCTGCTAGAGGGTGTGTGTGCTCACCAGAGTGAGAGGAGAAAGCAGCCACCCACTCCCACACCACTGTGGGCCATGTGGTTTCTAACACTGCAGTTCCGTAGAGTATAGACTGTGCCACCCAGATGGGGCCACCATTCTCTCTCATGTCCTCCCTGTCAGAAACGTCCACACAGCTACTGAGATGAGTACCAGAGGAACATATTCTGTGTCTCTACCTGATAATTAATAATAAAACAACTGGGACCAGCAGGTGGCATGGTGGTTAAGGCGCTGGACACTCCCATATGGCCACCCGCAGTTCAAGTCCTGGGCTTGGTCGCTTGCTTTCTCACTTTCCCTCTCTCTCTGTGTCTCTCTATGGTCAAATTTAAATAAATGAATGAATAAATACAATGAAATAAATAATTCTGTAAAAAAGTAAAATAAAATAACCATCTATATTAGGTCATCAGGAACGTCATGACCTATTTTTCTGTTTTTCTATGCAAACATGTGTCATAACTTTCCTGATGATCCATCACATTTGAAGTCACTGGTAATCAATTTCATTTAACTGTTCTTCCACAGAAAGTTGCACTTGGCTCCCTCTAGGAAGTACTTAAGGTATAGTATATACTTTCGTTTCTCATAGATAGATAGATAGATAGAAATATCAGTTGTTAATAAAAGAAATAAAGTGAACCTGGAGGAGACATACAGCACCCCCCCTTTAACTGTAACTACAACCTATGTCTTCTCAAAATGTTTATCGCAGAGTTATTCATTAGTTAAATGCCACCCCCCCAAAAAAAAAAAAAACAAAAGAAAAGGTAAGTCTACTTCCTCTATCCTTAGAACCTGAGAATGTTACCTTATTTGGAAAAAGGGTCTTTGCAGCTATGATTAGCAAGGATCTTGGGATAAGCAGATCAGCCTGGATTACTTGGGGGGGGGGGGCTTACAGCCAGTGACAGTGACAAGTGTCCTTAAAACAGACATACAGATAAAAAGGCAAGAGGTAGCCTGGGACCATGTCAGCAGAGACCGGAGTGTCACAGCCACAAGCCGAGGATGGCTGGCAGCCTCCAGAGCTGCAGGAGGCGCCATGCAGCCCTCAGCTGTGGGATTCTGGCCTCTGGAACTGCGAGAGAGAAATGCCTGTAGTCTTAGTCAGCAGTTTGTAGTTAATTTGTTATAGCAGCAGTAAGAAACTAATACACGCTGACAGCTGTCTTGTATTATTCTGTCTCTTCTCTCCTCTACTACCTCTGCTCAGAGCTGTATCCTGGGTGCATGTACACACAAACACAGACACATGTACACGCGTGTACACACCAGTCCCTAATACTTCAAACTCGGAAGAGAAGTAAATGTCGACTGGGAGGCCGTCAGCTTGTGAAGTGATTTATCGCGGGACTTTTTCACAAGATATTTTTTTCCAAACTGGAAAATTTTCCCAAGTTACAAGAGTCCAATTTCCTCTTATTACTAAATCATTCCCATTATCTTATCAGACATTTTTTTTTTCTTTTTGAGGAAAGACATATTGGCTCTGTCGCTGGGCCGTCCTAGATATGATGGTTCAAAGCAAGCTTAGATTCTGTGATTTAAAGCAAAGGGTCATACAATAAGATCTAATGTGTTTGTTAAGAATGGCCTGGAACTCGCTTCCCCAGGCTCGGTTTTGCCTTCATTCCGAACCCACGAGAGGAGCCTGGCATACGACGTGTTGAGGTTTGGTTTTGTTAAAGATCTGTAGGCAGGGTTCTGGGTGGGCAAGAGGTCATTCCTAACCCAACCTCCCATAGAAATAGCTTTTTTTAAAAAAAAAAAAACGTATTTTATTTAAGCTTATTTATTATTATTATTTTTAATTTGACCAGAAGAGACGGAGACACACAGAGAGAGAGAGGGAAAGTGAGAAAGTAAGCTGCCAGGTCCGGGACTCCAACTGTGGTTGGCCATGTGGGAGTCTAGCATTTTTAATCACCACGCCACCTGCCGGCTCCCATAGAAATAGCTTTTTATTTTTACAAGTTTGAAAAGCAATGAATACTCATTGTTTAAAAGAAAAAAGATTTTGAAAATGCAAAAAGTATAAAGAAGAAAGTGAAAAACCATCTATAACTAGGATGAACCTATGATTTACATGCAAAGCAGGCTGCTTTTGGAAATGAAGAGGAGGAAGGCTAGGAAACAATGGTTTCACCAGGACAAGAGCCATGATCCAGGGCTGTGCCAGGTGCACCAGGAACCATGTCATCCTGCCCGTAACTCGGATACCCACAAGCACACTGTGGCTGTTCTTCTGTGCATACAAAAATACCAAGTGTACCCGAGACCATGCATACAGAAATACCCACTTGACGGAGACCACGTGCATGGGGTTGCCTTCTCACTTAACGCCTTATCTCAGACATCTTCGATCTCAGTAAATACACCTCTACTATGTAATGTTCTACAAACATGACATGGAATGGTCATCTGGTTGTTTTTTTTTTGGTTTAGTTTTGGCTTTTTTTTTTGCTTCAATCTGAAAAGAACAGATTCATTCTTTTCTCTGCTTTCTCCTTTTTCACTGCACCAATCTGGGGCCATGGAGTAAAAGGGGAAACTTCCAGCAACTGCTGCAGGTGCAAAGAACATACAGCAGGATACAATAAGCACCCCGCTACCCCGTTGGGTTGCTCAAGTTCTAGACTAAGTTTCTGTAAAGGGCATTGCTGGGCCAAAGGCCAGCAGAGTTTGCATCTGGCCCATGAAGCAACTGCTTGGGTGAACACTCTGCAATTGCGTGCCTAGGAAAGTATGTTCCAGCTTATACGGCTCTAGCTACATGACCGTAGAGAAATTTTTACTTAAACTAAATTTCAAATGATTTGAAACTTCATAGATGCTTCCTTTTCAGGTTGATTCCCAAATCGTGCCACTCCCATTGATTTTTGTTGTTGTTGTTTGTTTAACTTTATTTATTTAGATTTGACCAGAGAGGGACAGAGTGAGAGTGAGAGAGAGAGAGAAAGCAAGCTGCCAGGTCTGGGACTCAAACTGCGGTCAGCCATGTAGGAGTCCAGCGCCCTTAACTACCACGCCACCTGCTGGCCCCTACTCCCATCAATTTTAACTTGGAAAAGTTTATAGTTTCTGTCACTTAGGGGGTCTTTAGATCAGTAAGAGGATGGGCTTTATGGACTACACAGGATTGTCTTCTCTTTGAAGGTCTTTGAGCTGATCTAGCGTCCCCTTGAAAAGTCAAAAAGGTCCAGTTCTAACTTAATCTCATTTTAAAAATTCTGAGCCACAAGATGGACAGCAGTCATTTTCTAAACCTTCATATGTTGAAACCAGAAGATTGACAAAGCCCTCTCACACCCACCCTTTTTTTTTATTATTAGATTTTTGCCATAGGGCATGTGTGCTTGCCAGAGAAAGACAGACAAGAGATAAAAAGAGGGAAAGTGAGAAGTCACTCCCCAGGGATCCTTCCCCTCCATTCTCTTGGGATTCTGGGCACACATGTACACATGCCCAGCATGATTTTCATGCCACCAGGTCCAGGACTCAAATCCCATGTAGGGTCTAGTGCTCAAATCCCTGCTGGCCCTGACAAAGTCCCTTTTACAGTGAGAGAGACGGGCCTGTTAGGGAGTGGGCTGCACGGCAGGAGATGAGCAGCAATGAGCGAGGGAGGCTTCATCTGGATTTATAGCCACTCCCCATTGCTCACATTACTGCCTGAACTCCGCCTCCTGATCAGCAGGGGCATTAGAGTCCCACAGGAGCATGAACCTATTGTGAACTGCGTGTGCATGCGAGGGATCGAGGCTGTCCACTCTCATAAACCATCCCCACCTTGGGTCTGTGGAAAAATGGTCTTCCATAAAACCAGTCCCTGGGGCCAAAGATGTTGGGGACCACTAAAGTGAGTTATCTGGAAATAGGTTAGGAAAAGATGTCATGACAAGGAGAAAGATGGCCCTTGAAATTAGAACTTAAAACATGTTTATTCCACCTGCCTCTTCAATCACCAATGACCGGTGATGTTTTCTAGATCATTCCCAATAAATCTTACCTTGCCCAACAGCCGAGTGCATTTTTTCCATGTCAAACTTAATTTTTGATCTTCCAGGAGTGCTAAGCATCTTTTCCCACACTGTAGTTACTTCCTTAAGACAAGGAGTGATTTCTTCATAATCGAGCTTCAGGCGCTTATTCAGCAAATCATTTTCTGAGGCTGAAAAAGACCATTTGAGAATATGGTTGTAAGTGCTATGGCTACAGATCTTGTTACACAATATGGCTGCAACCTCTTCACCGCTTGAGATGTTTAGCCATCACAGCCAACAAGCCATCAGCCCAACTAAAGCCACCATCCCCGCCCCACTCCATTTTCCTTGTCTTAGAAAACCAAAAAACCTAGGAGGTGTCCTTAATGTCTCTTAGTCTATCACCTCCAGTGCATGCTGTTGCTCTACTGCTAAGACACAGCTCATATTTGTCTCATCTACCATCCTCGTTCTTTCCCCACTTACTTTCAAAGTCCTTTTAAATAATTTCCTGTATTTCTGGAGTCCTTTTTTTTTTTTTCTATTTAGGTGTTTGCCATAGAGCGAGTGCTCTCACCACAGAGAGACAGAGAAAGGGAAGTGAGAAATCACAACATGAGGGGTAGCCATGCTGCAATTCCTTCACCTCCATTCCCCTCTCAGGATTTTAGGCATGCACATATATGACCTGGCATGATTTTCAAGTCACTAGGTCTGGGACTCAAACTGTGATTGGCCATGTGGAAATCCAGCACCTTAACCACCATGCCAACCTGCTGGTTCAGGAGCTCCCATTTTGAAAAACATGTCAACCCTAGGGACCAGCATATGATGTAATGGTTACATCACTGGACTCCCACATAGTCGACTGCAGTTTAAGTCCCAGACCCGATGACTTAAAAAACTCATGCCAGGCGCACGTGTGCATGTGCCCAAGATCCCGAGAGGAGAATGGAGGAGACGGGACTGCGGTGTGGCCATTCCTCTTTGGGGTGATTTCTTG
>NW_006206760.1:2983463-2984119 GCF_000334495.1 Tupaia belangeri chinensis
AGCACACATTCCTTATAGCAAAAATCTCCCTTAAAAACAACAACAAGTCAAGCCTGGGATTTTTTATTTTTGATTTTTTTTTTTTTTTTTTGGCTCTGCGGATACACAATGATTGTCAGTGGGGTTGAGTTAATCCTGTGGGCAAATCAGATTCAGGAGCAGCCTTGCTGAGCAGTAACTGGAAGTAGCAGGGTTCTCTCAGTGCCAGTCAGTGTTCTCTGGGGATGACTTCTGCGGTGGGCGCGTCTGGCTGCCTTCACACAGCCCAGCAAGCAACACAAGGAACTTGCTCTGAACTCACACAACTTCGCACGGCCAGAAAGAGCTGGCCAGAAGACTCAGCGGTGCTGGCTTACTCCGTGCCTCGGCTAGCGGCCCCGGCAACGTCCTGCTGTTGAAGTATCCTGCTGCCTAAAATGTGTGGCCTCCAACATGCCTTATCAACCAAGGCAGACGGTACAAAACTGCAATAAACGCCCAGGCTCCAAGCAAGAACTTCAGAAACAAGACCCAACTGCTGAAATATTAAGTAAGAGCCCGCACGCCACGTTGTTTGCGAGCTCCGGGGCTCATAGCATTACATGGCAGCGTGTACTGTGCTTCTGTGTAGACCACGCTCGCCTCACCAGCACCATCACGGCTCCTCCTGTAGTCCC
>NW_006206760.1:3001026-3028967 GCF_000334495.1 Tupaia belangeri chinensis
CAGCGTGTCCTGTGCTTCTGTGTAGACCCCGCTCGCCTCACCAGCACCATCACGGCTCCTCCTGTAGTCCCAGAAGCCTCCAGCACCACTCCTGTCTCACAGCAATGCCCTGGTTTTTCACGGCTGGGCACGTCATTTGCAGGACAACTGGCCAGCACAGAAGCATTAAGGGTTCTCCCCAACACGGCGAGCATGACTGCCTTTCTGCTCTTTAGCAAAAAGCCCAGGATAACCCTGGAAACTGATGCCATGCTCCAGAGCCGTCATTCAGCTGATGACGTGCTTCGTAATGCCATCACTACCAATCATCTTGTAGACATCTGCTTTTAGAATTGCCTTCAGGAACACACCAAAAAGGTAGAAAAAGAGAACTGGCAGAAAGTTTAGCTCTCGCCTGCACCAAACACTCCTCACTGGGCCACCTGTGCAGCACCCTGATGGACGACTGTCCCACCCAGCTTCCACGTGGTGTCTGGACAGCTGGCTCCACTCCCAAACAGCCTGTTCTGACTGCTGGACTATTTCACCTCAAAGGTCTTACCACTTTCCATCTTCCTTGTTTTTGGCTAAAAAATGATATACCTCATCTTGACCCTTTACGTCTTCCTAGTTCCTGAACCCGTACCTTTCTCAGCTGCAGAAACGACGGTGCTGATGCACAGCGCTCTCACGGCTCAGTGGACACGCACAGAGAAGGTGCCCACCTCTGTGCCACTGTGATGTAACTTTCTCAGCTGCAGAAACGATGGTGCTGATGCACAGCGCTCTCATGGCTCAGTGGACACGCGCAGAGAAGGTGCCCACCTCTGTGCCACTGTGATCAGGGCAGCTGAGGGCTCTGCATGACTGGACCTCCCAGCATGCAACGTGTTCTCGAGAGCTTTCCATCAGGTCTGGTGTCTTAATGACTTTCAGCTCCATACAAACATCAAGGGCATTATTAAAAAGCTAAAATTCGGGACCAGCACCTGGCGTAATGGCTACATTGCGGGATTCTCACATAGTTGACCACGGTTTGAGTCCTGGACCTGGTGACTTAAAATTCACGCCAGGCATGTGTGCATGTGTGCCTAAGATCCTGAGAGGAGAATGGAAGAGAAGGGGAAGAGAAGGGACTGTGGTGTGGCCATCCTCCCGGGAGGCGGGGGTGGGGTGGGGGATGCTTTCTGTCTCTCTGACTCTCTGGTGAGTGTACATGCCCTATAGCAAAAATCTGTCTGAAAAAAAAAAAAAGACAAATATTTGCTCAAATGAATTCTAATTCCAAAATTGCTTTGGTGGAATGGCCACTGACTGAACCACTGGGTACAGCTTCCC
This sequence comes from Tupaia belangeri chinensis, assembly GCF_000334495.1. NCBI lineage: Eukaryota > Metazoa > Chordata > Mammalia > Scandentia > Tupaiidae > Tupaia > Tupaia belangeri. The sequence continues at coordinate 3,002,344 of NW_006206760.1, forward strand.
TTTGAGAAAGAGTATATTCGCACTGCTCAAAATCTCCATTACTTGATGTTATAGAAGGGCAGCTTTCTTTGTATGCCCTAAGACCCATGCTCTTTCCAGGGAGGACAGAAACTTAGCTTCTTAAGCTTTTTTTAATATAATATTTATTAGGGCAAGCAGGTGGCATGGTTATTAATGTGCTGAACTCCCACATGGCCAACTGTGTTCGAGTCCCGGATTTGGCAGCTTGCTTTCTCACTTTCTCTCTTTCTCTTTGTCTCTCTGGTGAGTGCACATGCCCTATAGCAAATAAAAAAATAATAAAAATAAATAAAAGCAAATAATTCTTCTTTTTTTTTTTTTATTTAAAGAGAGATTTTCACCATAGGGTGCATGTGTTCACCGGAGAGATGGAAACAGAAAGACAGAACATGAGGAATCACCCCCTGGAGGGATGTCCATGTCACAATCCCTTCTCCTCCAGCCTCCTCTCAGGATCTTGGGCATACATGCACATGTGCCTGGTGTAAGTCTAAAGCTGCAGGGTCCAAGACTCAAACTGTAGTCACCTATGTGGGAGTCCAGTGACATAACCATTATGCCATCTGCTGGTCTCAGATAAATAATTCTCTAAAATAAAAGACAATATTTACTGACTCAAGTGTCACTATGGAAACAGGAAATAAAACCTAAACTTCCACACTTTGTGTCACATTTTAATATTGTTTGTATCAGCAGAGGTAGAGCTCAGCTAATGTTTTCTCAATTTAACTCAATTCATGAAGAACACATGGGACATTATGAATTTCTAAGACTTATATAGGGCCAATTTATAAAGAAAATAATACTTATCAGAGGGTTAGAGATTATACTTGAAGTTTGTGTCTGAGAAAGTCTATTAATAGATTTTTTGCTAATAATGAACATGAAAGAATAGTAATAATAATGTACTACTAATAATAAAGTTGGTGAGATGATCATTAAATCTGCAGAAAGTAAAGTGTTCATAGTACTTCAAAAAAGTAAACAGTATTACATAGGTAAGTATGTGTTTTAGACTATCTTGTCTTTTTTTAAAAGACAGCATGTTTATATGTCTGACGCAATTTGCTTTAGAGCCAAGATGTGTAAAGATCTTCTCTATCGGGACCAACAGGTGGCGTGGTGGCTAAGGTGCTGGACACTCCCACGTGGCCAACTATGGTTCGAGTCCCAGAACTGGTGGCTTACTTTCTTACTTTCCCTCTCTCTCTCTCTCTGGTCCAATTAAAATAAATGAATGAATAAATAAAAATTAAATAAATAATTCTTTAAAAAAAGAAAAACAGATCTTCTCTGTGGGTCTCAGGGCACAGAGAGCTGCCCTCTCTACAGTCTGTGCGACATCTAAGTGGCAAACCGACCTTGCAGTTTCTGATTCTCCTTCTCCATCCTGAGCAGCAGGATCTGCTGGAGAATAGCCTTCCGCCACAGCTCTCGAAGCTCACGCGACGTCCTCTTCCTTTCCTCTGGCACAGGGCCGAACGGTCCGTCTTCACAAACTGGTTCCAAAGGAGAGCGTGGGGGAAGCTCTCCCAGCTCTGAGTAATCTGGAGAGGGAGAAGAACATTCCGGAACGGTCATTTTTCATCTAAACCACTTACATGTAAAGAAAGGGCCGAACCAGCAAATCCTGTTCATTTGGATCAAACAGATTGCTCTACCACCGCACTTAAAACTCGTGTTTTAATATGCATTAGAATAAACTAGGTGCGGGTCACAAGAAACAAGGAATACAATGAATCATAAGTAAGAGGTGTTGCTGAGAAAATGTTTAAATCCCTATTTTAAAAGAATTTTTATCTTCTAATGAACTTACTTAATAACTATGCATTGTAGGCATTATTTATTTCATTTTATTTATCATTATTTACTTAATTTGCTCCGGAGCACATGCACACACCAGAGAGAGAGCAGAATGTGAGAGAGGGAAAGCAAGAAAGCGGGTCGCCAGGTCCGGGACTCGAACCATGGTCAGCCACACAACCTGCTGGTCCCCAATAACTATTATTATTGATAATAACAGCAAATATCTTCATATGTCTGTTTATTAGTTTAAATCTCTGTATAATTCAAGTCTGTAACTTTCTCAACTGCAGACAGACACTGGCTGTTGTCAGTACAAAGTGTTTCTGGGAGAAACAAATAACCAGACAATTTATGCAGAGTTTAGGGGGCTGTCCACGTGTAATGGTCACTAAAAAAGTAGGAATCGAAATTTTCTATGTCGTTTATATGGTATCACCTCAACTTTAGAAACATAGTGAGAGGCAGCACAGAGATTCGTAGGGCAGGCTGTGAGGTTGCCTGGAGTTTTATCAAAACTCTGGCATTGGGGCCAGCAGATGGCCTAACAGTTATATTACTGGACTCCCACGTAGCCAACTGCGGTTCGAGTCCTGGACTTGCCAGCTTAAAGTCACTCCAGGTGCGTGTGCGTACGTGCCCAAAATCCTGAGAGGAGACTGGAGGAGAAGGGACTGTGGCATGACCATTCCCTGCAGGGGTTGATTTCTCACTTTATGTCTCTCTGTCTCCCCCGCACGTGCACACGCCCTATAGCAAAAACGTCTCTAAATAAAACTCTGATATTTATTGATTTTGTTTGCAAGTTCTTAACCCCTCCAAGCCTCAACTTCCCACTCTGTCAAGTAGAGCAGCAGTAACTCCCTCATAGTGACGCTAAAGAGACCATGTAAATACCCAGGGTATAAAACCACCCGGAACTGGGCCCATCGCATAGTGAGAACACAGGAAATAGCAGCTCTTATTGTTTGCCATCATTCATTCATAAAGAGCACAGAAAAACTGCTGAAAAGAAATACATCACCATTTTAGCCACTCAGGCCAGTGGGTGGCATAGAGTTTAAGACAGCTGGACCACACATGGCCAACTCTTGTGGTTCGAGTCCTGGATATGGTAGCTTGAAAAATCATGCCAAGTGCAGGACCAGCAGATGGCATAATGGATTCCCATGCAGTTGACTGTGGTTTGAGTCTCAGATCCAGCGATTTAAAATTCACGCTGGGCACGTGTGCATACGTGCCCAAGATCCCAAGAGGAGAATGAAGGAGAGGGGACTGTGACGTGGTCACTCCCCCAGGGATGATTTCTTACTTTCTATCTGTCTCTCAGGTGAATGCATGCACTCTATACCAAAAATCTCTCTTTTAAAAAAAATAATGGGAACCAGCAGTTAGTGTAATGGCTATGTGTCGCTGGACTCCCACATAATCGACCGCGGTTCGCGTCCTGGACCTGGTGGCTTGAAACTCACACCCAGCGCGTGTGCGTGTGTGCGTGTGTGCCCAAGATCCTGAGAGGAGAATGGAGAAGGGGCTGCAGCGTGACCATCCCCCCTGGGGGGTGATTTCTCGCTTTTTGTCTGTCTCTCTGTCTGGTGAGCGGACGCGCCCTACAGCGAAAACCTCTCCAAAATAATAATAACAATAATAATAATAATAATAATAATAATAATAATAATAGGCCAGCAGGAGGCATGGTGATAGGGGGCACTGAACATGGCCAAAAGCAGTTCGAGTCCCAGACCTGGAGGCTTGCTTTCTCACTTTCTCTCTCTCTCTCTCACTCTGGCCCTCCCTGGTCAAATTTAAAAAATAAGTAAATAAAAAGAAAGTTAAATAAAATACTTTTTTAAAAAAATAAACAAAGCAATGATAAAATAAGATCATGACGCGCGTGCATGTGCATGCATGGCCAAAATCCTGAGAGGAGACTGGAGGAGGAGTGATTGTGGCATGGCCACAGTATCCTTTCATCTTTTTTTTATTTTAAATAATTCTGGCCATTATTCTTATTTAATCCTATTCTGCAGCTTGAGGGCTTCTCTTTAAGCTCTTTTCTTTCTTTTTTATTCCCATTCCTTTACCATCTTGGCTGCTGGAATTCTGGACACTGCAGCTGTGATTGAAGTCCTGCTTTATCTCATAGTGGAGGTATTTATACTCCCACTGGTTTGCAAATGATTTTCATTTCCAAGATGTAATTCTTGGCTCGTGTGGCAGGCATAGAAGCAGCAGTGAGAGGAGAATTTTTTTTTTTTTTTTTTTAATTTTAACAACAGTCCGTGCAACGTGAAAGAGACAAAGGCAGGCACCCTGGAAAGGATCTCAGTACGCCATGATTCCATTTTGCCCTCACAATCTGCAGGATCTTGGGCAACTGAGTGCACCCAGTATGCTGTCAGGCTGACCTGGGGATCGGAACCAGCGATCGGCCACATGACCTCCAGCACTGCAGTGCAACAGATAAGAGCCATGTAGGCTGGGCTGAGGGCAGCACTTCAATGCACTTTTGTGTGTGTGCAGAGAGAACCCAGGGGCCTGTCCGGTCATGAGAGGGTCAGCTTGGCTGACTAGCAGGTGAAGCTGACCTGGAAACATCTTCCCAATCTGAGGCACTCTCAGGAACACCAGGGCTCACCCCACCTCGTCCAGTTTCATCTTTCCTGTTTACCAGTCTTCCTCCTCTGGAGTGTCTTGAAAATCCCTACTACATTACTTTACTTATTTTTAATTTTTTTTTTTCTTTTGGAGAGATTTTTGCTATAGGGTGTGTGTACTCACCAGAGAGAAAGAAAGTTAGAGATCACTTCCCCTCCCCAAAGGGGATGGCCATGCCTCAATCCTTTCTTCTCCATTCTCCTCTCAGGATTTTGGGCACACATACACACACATCGAGTGTGGGTTTCAACCTGCCAGATCTGGGACTCAAACGAAACAAAACAAAAAAACCAACTTAATTTGTTCTAAATCCGGCCAGGCAAAATCAAGTATGCTGTTTTCTTATTAATGCAACAAGATTCAGAACACAGCTCAGGTTTCACAAGCAGTCCTCATCTGTGTGTGTGTGTGTTTGAATGAGAGAGAAAGAGAGAGAGAGAGAGATGTAGGTTTCCAAGCAGTGGACTCACATGTATGGGGGCCTATGTGGAAAAGCTGAGTGAGGAAAAGAAAACGGTAATGTGGGAATTGTCAGCTAAGAACCCTGTCCTAATGATAAGTGTGAACCTGCCTTAGATAATTCCTCAGCCAATCGTACCAGTATTTACTGAGCCCCTTACACAGACCCAGAGACGTGATCTGCCCGGTGGCCTAAGAGCACCTGCTATTTTTTCTTTTTTTGGAAGAGGTTTTTGCTATAGGGCACGTGCACTCACCAAGAAGGCAGAGAGAGACAGAAAGACAGAAACGAGAAATCATCCCCCAGGGGGGAAGGCCACGCCACAATCCCATCTCCTCCATTCTCCTCTCAGGATCTTGAGCACACACACACACATGCACCTGGTGTGAGTTTAAGCCACAAGGTCCGGGACTCAAAGTGGGGTCGACTACATGAGAGTCCAGAGACATAGCCATTACGCCAACTGCTGGTCCCAGGGGCACCTGTTATTTCTAATATTCCCCTGAGCCATCTAGGGACCTGCTCTTTCCTCAGCTTGAGTTCTAGCTGAGAGGTCGCAGCACGGAGGCTAGTGTGGAAAAGTATAGTCTTGGTTCTACCCCAAACCCGTTATCTGAGACTCTGGGGTGGTCCCACCAAGGTGGGTCTGAACCACTGGGAATGCCAATGAGCACTTGCATTGAGAACCTTGGATGTTGGCATTCAGCACTATGTTAGCTACTTGCTCTGGTTCATAGGCTTACCTTCATAGGTGGCTTCATAGTAGGTGACATTAGGAAACAGAGGTATCTTTTAAATAAATCATTTTAAGTTACACATGACTCCACCCATTATGGATCAGCTGATAAGTATTAAAATTTAATGTATCTTGCTTTTTCCTTTTTGCTATTGGGTACATGTGCTCACCAGAGAAAGTGAAAAATGCCCCCCATGGGGGAGGGCCAAGACGCAGTCCCTTCTCCTGCATTCTCCTCTTGAGATTTTGCGTGTGCACTCACACGTACCCGATGTGATTTTCAAGTCACCGGGTCTGGGACTTGAACTGCACAGCCGACCCTTTGTAATCCAGCCACCTTAATACAGTCACCAACTGCTCTTCTATCTTTCAATCCCCAGCTGAATCACACTTTTTTCTTTGTCAAAGGCAACTGTTTGCACTGAAATGAATAACATTTTCTTAGGAAATAGTTTCAGAAAGGGGCCCCTCCCCACTGACCCAGATCAACTGCCCACACTATTAACCAATAAGAAGTTTCTTTCCAGAAAGCTTCCAGATCTGAACGTAGAAAGACAGAGCGATGAGTCACCCAACACAAGCAGAAAGATCGACGACTCAGAGCTAAAATCCCTATTTCTCAACCCGTCTTACTTAGCCATCTGCAGAAAAACAGCTCGTTCACAGCAGGTGTCCAGCGCCTCTGCAGTGGCAGCTTCTGCTCCAGGCCTGGGACGTTGAGGGTCTCAAGGCCTTTCTGCTTCTCAGTCTCCACTGAGGAAGGTCCAAAGGACCATAGAGAAGAAACCGAGTCCTCACCCTCGAGTCTTCTCGGACAGAACATGCTGTGAGGGTCCAGGTTAGACCTGGGTTAAGCATTGCACAGAGGAGACCAGATCTCACATGGACAACCAGGGTTCGAATCTTAACCACGGCAGCTTGAAAAACAAACCAGGCACATACATATGTTCAGAATCCTGACAGGATGGGAAAAAGGAGGGAAAAAAAAAAGGATTGGGGCATGATCAGGCCCTGCTGGAGGGTGTTTTCTTTCCCCCTCCCCTCTCTCCCCTGCACGTGCATGCACCCTGTGACGTTAGACACTAGACCGGAACAGAACCAAGGGACCATATAATGGACAGGGAGCTTTCAAACTACCCCGTAGAGCTCTGTTGGCAAAGTCCATGCGGAACACCAGGTGGACAATGGAACCCGATGCTGTAAGGAAACACAGTGAGCACGCTGGCTTAAAGTCGGAGATTAAGGTGCCGGCGGGCTGGGCTGCAGGGAGAGCCCTCTTCCTGACCGGCGGATGCTGGCTTCTTGCTGTGCCTTCATGTGGCAGAGAGAGGAAGGAAACTCTGGGGTCTCCTTCTCTTTTCATAAGGACCCTCGCCCTGTCACAGGGCTCCACGAACATGACCACACTACACCTGATCACCTCTTAAAGGGCACCCAGATACCATCGCATGGAGGGTCCGGGTGGGGGACACGAACATCCGACCCACAGCAGGAGCAAGTCTGGCTCCAAATCACCATCCGCTCCAAACCAGCACAGCAGGTTGCATTCCACACTCATGGGGCCTCTGTAAACTTTCCTTCAGAGACAGTTCAGTCAGTAGCAAAGGAAAACGTGTGGAAAACACAAGTTAACGAGGCTTTATTACAACCAAAAGGAACACACGGTTTTCACCGAGTCTTGATCAGCGGGCACCATTCAGAATGTGTCTCGTTTTGCAGGAGGAGGGGCCGGAAAGGGATCTGCTGGCGCAAAGGCATCTAGGGCTCTCGGAGCTGAAATCGCGGCACCTGCCCTGGGTCACCGACACAGCGACTCCCCGGAGCCACGTCACACCTTTCCTACGTGTTCTTTTTTTGTTTTTTTTTTGAGAGATTTTTCAATGTAGGGCGCGTGCGCTCGCCAGACAGACAGAGAGAGACATAGAGACAGAAAGCGAGAAATCACCCCCCAGGGGGGATGGTCACGCCGCAATTCCTTCTCCTCCACTCTCCTCTCGGGATCTTGGGCACGCACGCACACGTGCCCGGCGTGAGTTTTAAGCCACCGGGTCCGGGACACGAACCGCAGTCGACTACGTGGGAGTCCAGCGACATAGCCATTACGCTAACTGCTGGTTCCCACGTGTTGTTTTTAACTGTAAGCCAGGTGCTGGGCTAGATGTAAAAGTGTACCTCGCTGCCTGGTCTTCCCTCTCTCTTCCTCATACTGCCTGCTCCCTTGCAACTGCAGGACAACAGGACAACCTGGTCCCTAGCCTACCATGCAGAGCAATGTAAAGCAAAAAAAAAAAACCACTGAAGTTTTGTCCAAAAAAAGGGGCAAGATTTAGTCCCTGGGGGCTGGGCAGCAGCACAGAGGCGATGCAACACTTCATGAAGCTGGCCCACAGGGGAGGGTTCTGGGTTTGTACAGAGACCCCCCTCGGATGCCCCAGATCTAGAACCGGCCGAGGACAGGGTAGATCGTGGCCTGAAGCTCTGTCGGGAATGCCCCTCTCTCTCGTGCTCATGCAGGGAGGAAATAAATAAACTCTGAAAACAAAAAATATGTAGTTTCTGCCACATAACATTTACAACACAGCTGGGGAGATTTCGTGTTCATTTATAGTTAGATAGTTCTTCTTAAAGGTTAGGGTAGAAAGGGATCTCTTATAAAGCTGCAACTCTCAAATAATGAAGGTTTATGTCACAAAAGAGCATCGCATCAATACAAGACAACTACAAGCCTCCAGGGACTTTAAGATTGTTCCCTACTGGGGACCAGTCAGTGTAATGGCTATGTTGCTGAATTCCCATGTAGCTGACCACAGTTTGAGTCCCGGACCTGGTAGCTTAAACTCACACTGGGTGCGTGTGCATGCCTGCCCAAGATCCCAAGAGGAGAATGGAGAACGGATTGCGGCGTGGCCATCCCCACGGGAGGTGATTTCTCGCTTTCTGTCTGTCTGTCTCTGTCTTGGTGAGCGCATGCGCCCTATAGCAAAAAACAAACAAACAAAAACCCTCTCAAGATTGTTCTCCATTGCCACGGCTTTCCACTATACTGGGTCATCAGAAAAGTCACAACATATTTGCATTTAAAAAAAAAAAAAAAACACGCATCCTGCCTTTTCTGACAACCCAGAAGAACCTTACACTTATCTCTACTGTACACCCTGGACTTCCCCCTCCTTTTTCTCTCTGGGTGTTCATTATTTGTCTCCCTCACTACACTTCAATGCTCCCTTATCTAGCATTAAACCACTCCTAACCCCATACCCCGTAAATGCCATGCACTCGCAGGTGTGCGTTCAATGTGCCCATACGGTAAATCCACCTCATCGTGCCTGGGACAACAGTTGTATTCCCAATGCAAGTTTTGGACCTGCATTACCAACTATATTAGTGCACCTGATGGTAGAGACGGTGCGGCAGACTGAACCATCAGGAGAGGGGAAGGGTCAGCCGTGGTGGCCCTCAGGCTCTGAGAGGTGGAGTGTGAATGTGAGCGACCGAGTGACAGTCGGGAACGGGAAGGGAAAGTGAGTGAGAGGCCTCTGTGGAAGGAGAGAGAATGCGGGGGAGGGGGTCGTCAAAGAGTCTCTGATCTCACGTGGCAAAATGAGACAACCGTGGCACAAATGGTAACTTTTAAGAACAGAACCCGATTTTTCTCTCTGGCCCAGGAGAAGATTTTAGGCATGCTAACCATTTTCTCCCCTTAACAAAAGTGATATTTTTGCAGATTGCAGAGCAGCTGTAAACACTAAAATACATAGTTTTAAAAAGAATTATTTATTTTAATTTTATTTATTCACTCATTTATTTTAATTTGACCAGAGAGAGACAGAGAAGGAGAGGGCAAGTGAGAAAGTAAGCCACCAGGTCTGGGACTTGAACCATGGTCAGCTATGTGAGAGTGTCCAGCACCTTAATCACCATGCCATCTGCTGGCCCCTAAAATATACGTATTTTTAAAAGAAAAAAAAATTACCTATAATCCTACCTCCCAAAGATAAGCACTCATAAAATTTTCATGTATTTTCCCTCTGGTCTTTTCTGGACGTTTCACCGTGTGTATAAATGTAACTCGTGCTCCATGTGCTGGGTTTTCCCAGCGCTTCATTGTACACGTCTCCTGGGGTACCTAACCTTTTTTTTCTTGGTCATAGGACACATGTGCTTGCTAAAAAGGAGAGAGATAAAGAGAGACCGAGAGAGGGAAAGTGAGAAACCATACCCTAGAGGGGACAGCCATGCCACAATCCCTTCTTCCCCATTCTCCCCTACAGATTTTAGATTCGGAGCATTTACACACATGTATCCAATGCGACTCAGAAGCCACATGGTCCAGGACTTGAACCATGGTCAGCCATGTGGGAATCCAGCCACCTTAACCACCACGCGACCTGCTGGCCCCCTAACCACCCTCTTTAAACATCATAATGGGATGCAGACTCTGAAACACCACATGTGGCCATGGAGGGAGGCTTGGGGGACAGTGGTTCATGACGCTGGTCTCACAGAGAGGTCACAGTGGGGCACACACACTCAGGACTCAGGTCTGCGAGGTGGCATTGGCGGCCGTTTGACTAGAAGTCATTTCAAGTGTCCAGGTCACACCTTAGTCCCACACTGGGGAGACACTGGGTAAAATTGCTGGCAAACGGGAACAAAGTGGGAATGGGAAGCAGATGTGGGAAAAGGGACTGTGGGGGATGTAAGGAAAAAAAGGGTGACCAAGGAAAAAAAGGAAGAGGGAGGGAAGGTCCCAGAGGCACGCACAGGTTGTTGTCCAAAGCAGCGGAGGGATCCCGTGGGGTTCAGCTTGCACAAGAGTCCTGACATGAGAACTCCCGCGTCTCGGGCGCTGACAAAGTCTGAATCGCTGAAAGTCCCAGTTAGAAGCTTTCCTGCCCTCCACCCTCCCTCCTGCCTCTCATGCATCTGTGGCTGAAATAGCTAGCCCCACCCATGCCATTACACAATGCTTATCTGGGTGTGATCTAAGGTCGGAGTCCATGAAAGGAAGCCCATGACTTACAAGTTAGGAAATATTTTTGTGCTCTGCTGGGGAGAGGGGATGGGGAAGTCCACACGATGAAACAGAACTTGAAAATAATGAGCCCGATTCTTCCCTCAGCACGACACAATGCTCATCGAGTTATAAGTGGAAATGTGACCTTTCCACCTGGAAAACCCCAACCGGTGGCTTTCCTTATTAGGGTTCACACGCTGAAGGAAATGAACATGGGATGCTGCATTCTTTGGGGGTATCCATGAATATGGTGAGGCGGTGGGGAAACAGGGACGGTAGCTGGATTAAGTTTCAGGCTTCAGTGTTCTCCTCTAGAAAATGGGGACAGGGAGGCTAGACTGTGGCGTAGTGGTAACATCCGACACTCCGCAAGGCCCACCCACGTGGGAAGGTTCCCAGGTTGCATCCGGAGCCTGAGCACTCTGGGCACATGTGTGTCCACGACCCAGGGCTGGCTGGAGCTGGGTTTGGATTGCAGAGTCAAGAGCCCTATTGGGGGTGCACCTGTCTGTCTTGCTCATGGAAGAATAAATGAGTAAACTTAAAAAAGAAAAAAAAAGAAGAGCTGGCAGGAGGCGTGGTGGTTAAGGGCGCTGGACTCCCACATGGCCGACCACAGTTCAAGTCCTGGACCTGGCGGCTTGCTTTCTCACTTTCTCTCTCTCTCTCGCTCTCTCTGGTCAAATTTAAATAAATAAATAAAGTCAAATAAAATAACTCTTAAAAATGGAAAAATGGAAACAAGACTACACAGTCACTGGGAGGACTTCCACCCCTTCACAGTTGGGACAGTGACATTCATCTAAAACCCCAACGGATTACACTGAAACTTAATTTGTTTTATGAGTTAAAGTGGACAACTCAAATCCAAGTGTTTGTCGAAAAGGGTCTTTGTGATTAAAAAAAAAAATTCTCAATTACCCTAGTATACTTGGGGAGGGGGGGGACTCCTTAAAGAAGCAGCATTTCCTTCAAAAAGTGTCTACTGACCGTAACCGAATGGGACAAATCCCAGCTCATGAAGATCTCATCCGGAATTAATAACAACAGAGAGTTGTCACATGTGACCAAAGGCTGGTGCACACGCAGAGGAAGAGAGGACAAATCAGCTGGCCTGATCACATAAAGTGACTCAAGACAGACGTCCACTCCGCTCCTCTGAAGGAGGGAGATGCTTCCGAACAATAGGCTTAGCACAGAAAGCAAGGGACGGTCACAGAGGAAGTCACTCCTTCCCGGGCTGATCCTCGTGTGCTCGGGCGCTGGGTTCCACCTGACTGCACTTCTGGACTCCCACATGGCCGACCACAGTTCAAGTCCTGGACCTGGCGGCTTGCTTTCTCACTTTCTCTCTCTCTCTCGCTCTCTCTGGTCAAATTTAAATAAATAAATAAAGTCAAATAAAATAACTCTTAAAAATGGAAAAATGGAAACAAGACTACACAGTCACTGGGAGGACTTCCACCCCTTCACAGTTGGGACAGTGACATTCATCTAAAACCCCAACGGATTACACTGAAACTTAATTTGTTTTATGAGTTAAAGTGGACAACTCAAATCCAAGTGTTTGTCGAAAAGGGTCTTTGTGATTAAAAAAAAAAATTCTCAATTACCCTAGTATACTTGGGGAGGGGGGGGACTCCTTAAAGAAGCAGCATTTCCTTCAAAAAGTGTCTACTGACCGTAACCGAATGGGACAAATCCCAGCTCATGAAGATCTCATCCGGAATTAATAACAACAGAGAGTTGTCACATGTGACCAAAGGCTGGTGCACACGCAGAGGAAGAGAGGACAAATCAGCTGGCCTGATCACATAAAGTGACTCAAGACAGACGTCCACTCCGCTCCTCTGAAGGAGGGAGATGCTTCCGAACAATAGGCTTAGCACAGAAAGCAAGGGACGGTCACAGAGGAAGTCACTCCTTCCCGGGCTGATCCTCGTGTGCTCGGGCGCTGGGTTCCACCTGACTGCACTTCTCGACCTCTTATCTTTTCTCTCTTCTCAGCAAGAGTGTTTTATAAAAACAGAAAAGACACACCGACAGCCGGGTCTTTCATGCAGCTGGCAGAGGTCTTCCTAGCCCTCAGTATGGAGCATCGGGGGTTGCCCAGCTGGGTATGCACCTGGGAGGTGCGGGCACCCCCTACCAGCACCTGAAGACCCAGGCCTCCTTGGGCTGTGACTTCAGGCCGTGGTGTACACTCTGCCGAAAAGCTGAGGCTGTTGTGCAAACTGCCAGCTCCCCGCTCAGGAGGCCCAGACCGGTTCTTCTGGCAACATGGCTGTCCCTGTGGCTGTACACCACAGTCGTTGGCTGGCCAAGAACATGCTTTAGGTTTTTGTAAAAGTGTGATAATGTTAAAAGTGAAGGTGGAATTAGAGAATGGCTAGCATCTGTGGAGGAGACTAAGAAGGTATTTTTTTTTTTTCTCCTTCAAAACCCTATTAGTGGACTAACAGTTAATGTAATGGCTATGTCGCTGGACTCCCATGTGGCTGACCGCAGTTTGAGTCCCGGACCCAGTGGCTTAAACTCCCATCAGGTGCGTGTGCGTGCGTGCCCAAGATCCCGAGAGAATGGAGGAGAAGGGATTGCGGCGTGGCCATCCCTCCCCACCCCCCTTGTTTTCTGTCTCTCTGTCTCTCTCTGTCTTTCTGGCGAATGCATGCGCCCTATAGCAAAAACCTCTAAAAAAACAAAACAAACAAACAAACAAACAAACAAAAACAACCTATTAGGAGTCAGTTGCAGTGGGGCAGTGGTAATCCAACACTCTGCAAAGGGGAAGTCTCACAGGAAGGTCCCAAATTCACATCCCCAGGTCTCCCTGTACAGGCCAGGTGCACACTGGTTTGCTTGTGATCCTGGCTCTGAAACCGAGAGTGGAGAGTGTTGGAAAGACCTGCTAGGGGTGCCTCCCTCCTTCTCTTTCTCACAGAACAAAAAACTTTCTTAAAAACCCTACTGGGAACAGACTTTTCATCTAACAGTCATTCTCACCTATTGAGTGCCTCATTACTGATTGCCTCAATATCTCTAACCATGAAGAACATGCTATCACTTCACTCATGGTGCAGCTGAAAATACCAGGGCCCAGAGAGGTCAAGCAACTGCTCGTGGTCAAACAGCTCAGAATTGTGTCAGGGTCTATGTTCTGCCCAGTCTGACTTTAAAGTTCATACTCAAACCCAACAACAAAAAACAAATAACCTGATGAAAAGAAATTGTAAACAGGGAAGGGGCTTAAGAGACATTTCGCCAAAGATGGCATACAAATGGCCAACAACAATATGAAAAGTTGCTCAACATCAATAACTATTAGGGAAATGCAAATCAAAACCACAATGAGACATCACCTCTCTTTCATCAGGGATGGCCAGGCCACTATAAACTTAACAAGTGTTGGTGAGAAGGTGAAATAATTGGAATCCTTGGGTGCTGTCGGTGGGCAGGTAAAATGGTACAGTGGATGTGGAAAAGAGTATGGAGGTTCCTCAGAAAACTAAGAATAGAGTTATTGCATGATTCAGCACCCCTGCTTCTGGGTATATACACATAACTGAAAGCAGATCTCGAAGACCTGTGTACACCCCTGTCAGTATCCACAAGAGCCAAGAGGTGGAGACAACTCAAATGTAACCTGGAGATGAATGGGTAAGCAAAATGTGGTAGACACATCAAACAGAATATAACTCAGTCTTTGAAGAGAAAAGAAGGAAGGACCCAGCCTGGAGGAGCAGGTGGCAGTGTACGGAGCTGCAGTGTTGGAAGCCACGTGACTGACCCGGGCTGAGATTCCTGGCCTGGTGGGCCTGGAACACACAGGCAGACTCTGCATATGCCCAGGATCAGGACAAGCTGGGTAACTGGGAGAGGAGATCCAGTGTGGTCAAATCGAAGGCACTTCTCTCTCAACAAGTCCATGTGCTCTCATGAATAAACAAAAACGAAACAAAACCAAACAAAAAAGGGAAATCCTATTAGATACTACAATATGGACGAGGACAAATGGATGATACTACCCTGCGGACATTATACTAAGTGAAATAAACTAGAAACAAGAAGACAAATACTGAATGAGTCCACTGACATGAGGAATCTCAAGCGGTCAAACTTAATAGAAACAGAAAGTAGAATGGTGGTTACCAGGGACTGGAAGAAGGGGAGAGGAGGAGGTGTTAATGGGTACAGAGTTTCAGTTTTACAAGGTGAAACAATTCTACGAATCCATTGCACAAGAACGTCACTATTTAACACTGCTGTACTGCACGCTTAAAATTGGTTAAGATGGTGCGCCAGCTGGTGGCACGGTGGTTACAGCAGCTAGACCCCACAGAGCAGACTGTGCCCTTCAAGTCCCAGACCCAGCACCTTGAAAAACATG
The DNA here is from genome assembly GCF_000334495.1 of Tupaia belangeri chinensis. NCBI lineage: Eukaryota > Metazoa > Chordata > Mammalia > Scandentia > Tupaiidae > Tupaia > Tupaia belangeri. The sequence goes on from NW_006206760.1 coordinate 3,017,426, forward strand.
CTAGGCATGAGAGCATGCACAGCCAAAACCCTGGGAGGAGGGAGACGTGAAGAAGAGACTGCTGCAGTATGACCATCCCCCATGGGGGGTGCTGTCTCACTTTCTTTTCCTGTCTGTCTCCAACAAGCACATGTGCCCTCCGGCAAAGTTATTTTTTAAAATGGTTAAGATGGTAAGTCTACGCTAGGTTTTTTTTTTTTTAAACCATAATTAAAAATAATTTAAAAATTATTAAAAATCTAACTCCCTTAATTAACCAGGACATGACACTGACTCTCCATCGTTTCTAAAATTACACAAGACCCTTTTTCCTTCACGTGGCCAGAAAACATTCACAGGAATAGTCATTACAATGGGACTTACTAACCAGGACTGAGTTTTCCTTCATACTGTCCCGTGACATCCCGAAAAACAAAGCTCCTGGCTGGAGTGAGTCAATGGAAAAAAGCTCCCAGGGCCATGTTTTAAACTCTGGCAGCTTGGAAGAGGAGGGAGTGCAAGGCGAAGAGTCTTGAGACTCCAGGATATCCTCCCAAAGGTCATGCCAATTCAAAACATGACATCAGAACATTTCCGAGCCATGCAGACGGGCTTTTCTCTAGATCCACGTGGCTCTCTGAGGCCTTGTGCTTTTGCCTGCCTTAGACCTGAGCTCCCATTCTTTATGCAATACTGCCTCTTGTGGGCCGAGGTAGTCACTGCTACCCCCACTTCACAAAGGCAAGGTATCTGCCCAAGGTCTTAAAGAACAGAAGCAGTAGTGGTACCCAGAGCCCGGAACACAGCCCCAACCCTGGGGCTAAGCCTAGATGCTCTTCCTAAGTGACACAAAGGAAGGCTCCTGGGGCATTGTGTCTTAGAGCCTCAGTCTTCTCATCTCTAAAAGGAAGCATTAGATTAAGAACCCTTTTTCTTTCTAATGTGAAATAATCTATCATCAGGATCGATCCCATGGCTTAGTGGATAGGGTAGCCAGATCCCACATGGCCAACTGTAAGTTTCAAATCCTGGCCCCTGAAGCTTGAAAAACATACCAGGTGCATGTGGTATGCAGTGTGACCACATCCTCCTCTTGCCCCATCCCAGCAAGTGTACATAACCTTTGGTAAATTAAAAAAATATATTTCTCAGCAGTTACCAACTAGAATTTATTGAGCTCCACATTCTCAGAGTAACATGACAGTATTTAAGTAAACAATAAAACCTTTTCACTGCCATCCAAAAGTCTACAAGTCATGGAAGGCGATTACAGACCACAACCAAAAGAGTTGTGAGAAGCTCAAGGTGGGTCGACCAGAAGGCCGCTGAAGAGGACTAGAGTTTATATGAATGTAGGGGGACTGAAGAAAGCCAACGGTTGAAGCCCTTCCCTGAGAAGGGTTTGATAGATGGTGACCTTGGTCATTATGTCACTAAAAATAAACACTTTATGTTTGCTTTTTCATATCTCTGATGCTCTGATACCGTTCTTCAGAAACGATAAAATGTTGTATTGTCAGGAACCTTAAATAGATTTCAACCACTGAGTTTAAACTTTAACAAACTATGTTCACTTAGAAAATGGCAGAGGGTTAGAGGTAGAGAATCAAGGGAGAAAAAAAATTTTTTAAAAGCAAAATATATAAGAAACAAGAAATAGAAAAGTATTTGTTGATGACAGCATGGATAGTAATATCCTTGATTGAGCCAATATATAATGTATTCTGGATGGAAAAAATCTCATTTTGTGTACTGTATTCACATGCCGTGAAAGAATGTAAATAAATAAATAAATAAAAATACATTACAAAAAATAAAAAAAAAGAAAGAAAGAAGTGGGACCACCTGATTTGGAGTAACTTATCTATCACAATTTTTCAAACAAAGGTTGGGTGTGTAAGAAGACTGACCAGGGAAGACTGACTGTGGTATTTTCTAAGTTCCTGGATTCAGATAAAAGGATACAGAAATTGCGCTTTCATATTTCTCTTTAAAAAAATCAGTCCCCAAACTCTTCTGTGAGAATATACATATGGCATGATAAAATATTGAGAACCGAAACTCCCAATGAGCGGTAAGCGTCCAAGTGCTTTGGGACACTTAGCGCTCTTTCCTGGGGCAGGTTGAGTGCAGAAAGAGAAAGGAGGGCCCAGGACATCTGAGGCAGTGGGAGGGCCAATTGCCCCATGACAGCAATGGCGGGAGGGCCAAGAACAAGAAACACCCTTCAATGGGGGCCAGCAGGTGGTGTGGCGGTTAAGGCACTGGATGAATTCCCACATGGCTAGGTTTGAGTCCCGGACCCGGTGGCTTGAAAGTCAGGTCAGTGTGTTTGAGAGTGTGCCCAAAATCCCAAGAGGAAAATGGAGGAGAAGGGATTGTGGCACGGCCATCCATGCCCCCCACCCGGGAAGTGATTTCTTTCTCTCCCTCCCCCAGCAATTCCCCCTACCCCATCTCTGTTCAGCATACGTGCCCTAGCAAAAACTTTAAAATTAAAAATTGTTTTAAAAAGTCCTTGAAACACAGATCACCTATGTACACCTAATGTTTGAACTTGATTTCTGCCAATTCAGGCTTCTATTTGCTCAGTTACCGGGCATGCCAAGTTTAATAGTTCCACAGAAGAAAGAGGGGAGAAATCCCCACATGATTCTCTGTAGCCCCAGCCCATAAGAGAAAAGCAATTTTATAATGGGGTCTATTTCCAATAAATCTGAATACAGTTGATCCTTGAGCTTTGTAGGGTTAGGAGTACCAACCCCAGCACAGACAAAAAGACACATGTAACTTCTGACTCCCCCAAACTGAACTAATAGCCTGCTGTTAACTGGAAGCCTTACCAATGACATGAACAGGCACTTAACCTGTATTTTGTACGTTATAAATACTGTAAGCTAAAGAAAATGTTATTAAGAATACTCATATGGAAAAGAAAATAATTTTCGGCACTTATTGAAGTAAAGTCCCACATCATTTTAAGCAGAGCAGGCAGTTCGAACCCGCGTTGTTCAAGGGTCAACTGTACTTGTCACGTCATGATTTGTGACAGGTATGTTTCCTCCTTGACTTGCAGGACTAAGTCTTCTATAGGAAGACTAAGTATATTTCAGTGTTCCTTCTTAATTAAAAATGAAGTTTTCTTTGGGACCAGCAGATGGCATAATGGTTAAGTCACTGGACCCCCGCATGGCTGACCGCAGTTTGAGACCCAGAACCAGCATCTTGAAACTCACACCAGGCATGTGTGCACACATGCCCAAAATCCCAGGAGGAGAGTGGAGGAAAAAAGATTGCAATGTGGCCAACCCCTCTAGGGGATGATTTCTCGCTTTCTGTCTCTGTCTGACTCTCTCTGGAGAGTACATGCACTCTACAACAAAAATCTCTCTCTAAAAATAAAAAATAAGTTTCCTTCTCTTAAAATGTTACATTACAAAATTAAAAAAAAAAACAAAAGGAGGCTATCTCATCTGTCACCACACTTTCTCAAACTTCTATAGTGTATGTTTCCCTTGTATTTTTTTCCATGTGTATAATTTTTTTCCCACAGCACAATCCAAGTACTTACAATAAACATTTTTACAATAGAACACTCCAATTTGGTAAATATTCCAAAATAAGATATCCCTTTACCCAAGAGAACTCAAGGACCGTCTACAAACCAAATGTTGTGGCAGGTCGCAGGACTCTAACAGGCGGAACCACCGCCCTGATCAGCTGCAGGTGGGTTTTAGAAATGTACCCCAAGTATTTCCAGCAGCAGGGCAGGACTGTAGAGGGTGCAGGAGCACGTGAGACCTCCCTAAACCCAGCTTGCCTCATGCGGTGTGACGTGGGTCCCTGGCATGGTCCAGACTGATTCCGCAGTCTCTCCTCCTTCAGGGACAGCTTGACCACCCTTGCGTGTAGAGCCCCATGACAACTATTTTGCTCTGAAAATTCCACCTTATTACTGGATACATGTATTGATCACCCTTAGATCCTAGCAGAGGGACTTTTGACAGTACTTCTAACCAAGTAGTTCTGGTAATAAGAGATTTATCAACAGCATTGTTACAGAAAACAGTACAGCGAGTCCTTGAAAAGCTAAAAATACAGCTACATTATGATCCAGTAATTCCGCTCCCGGGAATATATGCAAAGAACAGGAAACCGGTATGCCAAAGAGGTAACTGAACACCCACATTCACTGAAGCCCTGTTCATATTAGCCAAGACATGGAGCAGCCTAGAGTCCAACCACGGATGAGCGGATAAAGTCGACGTGGTACACATACGTTGTGGGATAGTACTCGGCCATTTGCAAAACGAAATTCTGTTATCTGAGGCAACACAAATACATCTGATAAGATATTATATATTACAGGCTGCAGAACATACTCCAAACTCGTCCGTGTGGACAAATATCAACAAAGAGAAATACCGTATGTTCTCATTCACAGATGCAGAAGCTAAAAACTGACCCCGCAGAAGGAGGGAGGAGAATAATGGCTCAAATTATCCTGATTTTCTGATAACACAATGTATTCATTCTTGCACCAAAACTCCACTTAAAGCTGTACAATTATTTGTGCCAATTAAAAATATTTTTTTTAATTATAAGTAAGTAAATAAGGGATTTGCACTGCCTTTCCTACGCACAATCCCATCTACCTTTAGGTAACTGGGAGCTGTCACAAAAGGGGTGACTCCCAGTTATCTTCTGGTCCCAGAACTGCCTTGGGTTGATAAGTGAAACAATGAACAAGGACGCACCAGCTGGAGGCTACGCCCTCTCTTCCCAGCTGTGTCCCTGCCCCACTTCTCACAGCCCAGATGACACCCTGGGTGGGGCCCTGCTGTCACACGGTGCCACAGTTCTCCAACTCCTCCCTGGACAAAGGGCTATCATCAGCCAATCGGCCCTTCCCATCAAATGACCGGAATAAAACCCACTCAGCCATCAGGCACTTGGTGTCTTTGAAGCTCAGAGGTCGTACGGGTTTGGGGGCTGAAAGAACTACAGAAAGGGATAAGCAATTTGGAGAGCTGGTGTAAGGGATGCAGAAGAGACCAGAAGCAAGAACAAATACACAGCCCGGGTGAGAGAGAACAGAGAAATAATCTCAGTTCCTGTCAACTTCCTACTTCCCAGCCTTTACCCTACCTTGATTTTTAATTTTTAAAATTTTTTTGCCATAGAGCATGTGTACTTGCCAGAGAGAGAGAAAGACAAAGGGAAGGACAGTGAGAAATCACTCCCAGGGAAAAAGGCCACACCACAATCCCCTCTCCTCTCGGGACCTTGGGCAGGCACGCACACATGCTGCATGTCATTTTCAAGCTACCAAGTCCAGGATTTGAATCCCATTTGGCCATGTGGGAGTCCAGCACCATAACCACCATGCTACTTGCTGTACTCCCCCCACATCTTAATTTTTTTTTCTTTTTGAGGGAGATTATTGCTATAGGGTGCATGCACTCTCCAAAGAGACAGAGAAAGAGACAGAGAGGCAGAAAGCAAGAACTCACCCCCTCGGGGGGATGGCCATGCCACAATTCCTTATTCTTCATTCTCCTCCTGGGATCTTTGGCACACACGCACAAGTACAGCATGAGTTTTAAGTCTCCGGGTGTGGGACTCAAACTGTGGTTGGCTATGTGGGTGGGAGTCCAGCAACATAACCATTATGCCATCTGTTGGTCCTCCATCTTAATTTTTTTTTTTTTTTTGGAGCGGATTTTCGCTCCAGGGCGTGTGCACTCGCCAGACAGACAGAGAGAGACATAGAGACAGAAAGCGAGAAATCACCCCCCAGGGGGGATGGTCACGCCGCCATCCCTTCTCCTCCATTCTCCTTTCGGGATCTTGGGCACACACGCACACGCGCCTGGCGTGAGTTTTAAGCCACCAGGTCCGGGACGCGAACCGCGGTCAACTACGTGGGAGTCCAGCGACATAGCCATTACGCTAACTGCTAGTTCCCACTCCATCTTAATTTTTAAAAGCCTCCTTCTGATTAAGCTAGTTTGATTCATTTTCAGTTTCTTGTAACTGGACAATCACTGGCAGAGGCAGGCTTGCACTCACCCATCTCCAACCCCGATCACCATCTGCACGCCACGGGCGTTCGGGCACAGCTAAGGAGCTGAAACAACGCCCCCTCTCGAGGAACTTACAATGGATAAAGTGGCAAGAAACAGAACATAATTAGGGCAAACAAACAGGTCAGTGATACTCAATGAGTGTGGCTGAAAGAGAAAGGAATGAGGATATGACAACCAAGATGCTAGTCCATTTTATCACTGGCTGCCTGGGTGACCCCAAGTGGGAAAAGCAACACAACAGGAACATCTGATGGCCTGGAAAGATGACCCGCCTGTCAGTGCTCAAGCACTCTGGGTAGAGTAATGAAGTCCACACGGCCCACCATGGTTGGAGTCCCGGACCTAGCAGCTTGGTCTCTCACTCCCTCACCCCCACACCCCACGCTCTCTGGTAACTAAAATACATTTTTTAAATAATAATAATAAATTAAATAAATAATTCTTAAAAACAAAAATCCTGGCTACTTGAAGAAACACAGCAGGCCAGGGAGCCCGTTATACCGACCGGTCCCTCTGGCTGCCCGCCCCCACCCATCCTCCCTGAATGATGCACTGGGCAATGGGCCTGGCCCACACTCAGCATCTCCAGCCTCCCTGTGGCCCCAGAAACCAGATCAGGTGACACAGTTTCTGATGAGACCCAAATGAGGGTCCACTACAGATTTCTGGAAGAGATTTGCTCTCAGGATGCAGAGGGGTTCCCCTTTCCTCGGTGCTTCCTTCTGTGTTCTGCTGGGAACTGAGGGACAGTTGGAGGTGAAGGCACCTGAGAGAGTGAACAAGGAAACCCAAAGGGCCGGGCTCACCAGTCGCCTCGAGGAGCCGCAGAACCAGCTTTGCTCCCCCATCATCCGGACTTCCTGTTAGGTTAGTAACATCAAGGCCTTGGGGCCGGCCGGTGGTGTGGTGGTTAAAGGAGTTGGATTCCCACATGGCCAAACACGGTTCAAGACCTGGACCTGGCGGCTTGGTTTCTCACTTTCCCTTAATTCTCTCTCTCTGTCTCTATCTGGTCAAATGAAATAATAATAGGGACCAGCAGGTGGCAAGGTGGTTAAAGCGCTGGAATTCCCACATAGCTGACCGCAGTTCGAGTCCTAGACATGGCGGCTTGCTTTCTAACTCTTTCTCTCTCACTCTCTCTGTCTTTCACTGGCAAAATTCATGTGAATAATAATAAGAAAGAAAGAAAAATTATTTAAAAATAATAAAATAAAAAAAATAGCAAATTGAATTGAATACATAAACAATTCTTAAAAAAAAAAAAAAAAAAAAAAAACAGACAAACAGAAAGAAAGAAAGATCAAGGCCTCTTTGCTTGTCCAGTGTGGTGAGATTTCTGGGACAGTCAGCCAGACACTACCTCTCTAAATGAGGTCAATGCTGGTATCTGGAAGGGAGAGGCTGAAAACATAGAAATGGCAGGGCAGAGAAAACTGGGTAATGGGGGGTAACAAAGAAACCCCCCCAATACAGAGAGTGGCTTTATTACGTGCTGGTAAAACCTCGGGTCTCCCTGTAGGAAGCCTGTGTACAGCAGGCCGGACACCAGGGGCGGGTCTGAGGCTGCAGGTCAGGGACCTGGTGCGTACTGGGTTCTCTCAGCAAAACTCAAAACTGCTTTGCAAGCAAGAACAGGAACAAGTACCAACCTCCCAGGGAGGGTCCTGCTACCGCTCTAGCCTGAGTTCCACAACATGAAGCCTTGGGGGGATGAAGACACCGACGGCCTCTACCACACCCCCGACGTGGACCCTAGCCAGAGAAGAGGCTGGAACCGGCAGAAGAGCCCCCTCCGCCAGAATCTCCCGAGGTTCAGGAAGACGCTGCTGCCAAAGACAACCCCAGAAAGCAGAGTGGCTGAAGTGAGTCCGACCTCTCCTCACCGGAGTCTCCTTCCTCAGGAGCGCTCGGGCTAGGGCACCTGGACAGGAAATGAATCGCCACACTTCAACTTTCCGTGGAAAGCAATGACTCCCTCAAGCTTGAAATCCGCAATCTGGCACCGCACATCACTCTCAGAATTATGTCAGACCGCGGGTACAGTGTTCGCCCTCTGGTTAAGGACGTTTAAAATCTTGTTAGTACTCATGGTAAAAATATGGTCATTTATGTGAAAGTGATAAAACAAATGCACTTGGAAAAAGTCCACTTGGAGAGCGGTTTAATGTGTCCCTTGGCCGTGGCTCAGGACTGGAGAGTCAAGAGCCCCCTGAGGGTAGGACAGCTGGAACCCTAGAGCACTCATGCCTCTGCCACTTCCAGGAGCCAGTGGGTCTTGCATTTATTTATTATTATTCTCAAAAAGAATTATTTTATTTAACTTTATTTATTTATTTATTTATTTATTATTTGTCCAGAGAGAGAGAGAAAGCGAGAAAGCAAGCCTCCAGCTCTGGGACTGGAACAGTTGTCAGCCATATGGGAAGTCCTACAAATACAGAAAACATTTGACTGGGAGGATTCTAATTTGGGGGAAAAAAAAAATCAGGATTCCTAATAATACCAAAAATGCATGCTTTAGTAGCAAGAGTTAATAATCCATTCTCGAATACTTCCGACGTAAGAGTACTTTTTTCACTCTGACATAGCCTGTCTCCACACAAGCACTAATCTGAGTGAGTAAACCAGTCACGGCTCTTGATAATTTACTTCTAAAACCATCAGCAATTCCTTGTGATGAAGGGACTAGGCTGAGGGGACCAGCAGGTGGCGTGGTGGTTAAGGCGCTGGACGTTCCTATATGGCCGACTACAGTTCGAGTCACAGACCTGGTGGCTTCCTTTCTCACTTTCTCTCTCTCTCTCTGGTCAAATTAAAATAAACGAATAAATAAATTAATAATTCTTTTAAAAAAGAGAGAGACTAGGCTGAGAGTTCACAGACTGTATTTGAACCCTAGCTACGTGACATAGGGTTACCAGACCCATGGTTACGAGCTGTAATCTTTCTGGCTGCATTCCTTCAAAATCGGGCATAATCCCTAGGACATGAGAACCATCTTCCAGCCGTGTAGCCGAGCAGACGCTCAATGCTTACTACACGATAAGAAAAATGCAATGGCTGTGATTAAAAATGATTAATTTCATTGCAAGGAAAATAAGATTCGCTGGCTGTTTCACAATCTGCCATAGATCTAATTTCTCGATCTGCTGCTTATTTACTAACGATCCCTCAGGATGTTTCTGGCCGGAGTTTCAATCAGCGTAGGAGGTACCCTTGCTTATCAGCTGCTGCAGTTTGAGGGCTCCCCCCAAGAGGATTCCATCTCCAGAGTCAGAAACTTTGGGAACAGAGAGAGGCCCGGCAAACTGCATTTTCCATGGGTCCTCCGGGGGTTCCCAGGGCACATTCGGTTTGAGAAGAGCTGAAAGAAATGTAGCTCCATGCAAATGCCACTACCCTGTGGCCCTCTGGTGCCTCCTAGAGGCCGAGGAGGGCTGTGGGAGCCCGGGGGCAGGCCTCCTGGAGACCTCTTCCACCAGCCTGTCCTGCACCCTCCCTCTGAACTGCAGCAGAAGAAAGTGAGTGCGGTCAGCCACAGGGATGTCTGGTGCTGGGGGGCTGAACCTCCCCAGCTCCTTCGGCCTCCCCATCCCCGATGGTCAGGAATGCAGAAAACGCCCTCCACCCCCTCCCCACCAGAGAGAGGCTCTGTACCAGCTCACACTGACGATCCCCCCTAACATTCATCTACACAGAAGCATCCACATCACAGAACAGACTAGGGACTAGCGATTACTGGATGATGGACAGCGGGGAGCAAGGGACGGAGAGATCTGATCACCACACACAGCTGCAGTGAGACGGGGAATGAGCGTCAGGGTCACACAGCGTGGCGGGTCACGAGGGCTAAGAATAATTGATCGTGCGATCGTGTGTCTCAGATTAGCTGAAAGGGAGGACTTTGTGTCTAACACAAAGAAGTGACAAATGTTCGAGGTGACAGACACGAGAATCGCCCTAGTTTGATCCTTCCACACGGCGTTCGTGTACTGAAAATTACGCGCCTGGTGTGATTTTCCAGCCACAGGGTCTGGGACTGGAACTGGGCAGTCGGCTGTGTGGGATCCAGCTACCTTAACCTCCACGCCACCTGCTGGTCCAGGTAGGGGATTCTTTTTTTTTATAACAGGACAAGAATGTGGCAAAATGAGATTGTGGTGATGGTTGTACAACCACATCAATATACTTAAAAAAAAAAAATTAACTGTATACCTTAAATAAGTGAATTCTATAGTATATGAATTGCATCTCAATGAAAGTGAATTGCATCTCAATGAAAGTGTTATCTCTTTCTTACTTATGACAGAGAAAGAGAACGGGAGAGGGAGAGAACTCCAAACAGGGTTCCAATGCCCTGACCCAGTCCCAGCTGGGGCTCGCGGACACACACAGGTCCAGCACTCACAAGATCGCAGACACGAGCCCAGGGCCTTCCCGTGTGGGCCAGCCTGGTGAAGTGCCACATTAACCACTGCACCACTGTCAGGTCTCAGTAAAGTCGTCGTTTGTTTTGTTTTATTATTTATTTATTTATCTTGGTAGTGGTTTTTGCTATAGGGCACATGTGCTCGCGAGAAATCATCCCCCAAGGGGGGGTTGGCCATGCTGCAATCCCTTCTCCTCCATTCTCCCCTCGGGATCTTTGGCACGCACGCACACACACCCGGCGTGAGATTAAGCCACCGGGTCTGGGACTCAAACCACGGTCAAATACATGGGAGTCCAGGGACATAGCCATTATGCCATCTGCTGTTCCCATGTTTTGTCTTGCTTTTTAAGGAATTATTTATTTATTTTTATTTACTGTTATTTTTACTTTTAAATTTGCTACAGAGCATGTGTGTTCAGCGAGACAGAGAGAGAAAAAGAGAGAGAGAGAGAGAGACAGAGAGAGAGAAGGAAAGTGAGAACAGAAGCCACCAGGTCCAGGACTCGAACTGTGGTCAGCCACGTGGGAGTCCAATGTCTTAACCACCACCCTATCTGCAGGCCCCCCAAAGCTGTTTCTTTTAACAAAACAAATTTTTCCCACCAAAGAACCCTTCCACAGAGTTGATCCATCTCTCCTGTGCAGGCTGTCCATTCACTTACAACGACCAGGCCACGGGCCACGGGCTACACAGGGCCCACCTGCGGGGAGGCAGCCGTCTCGAGGTGGATCATTAATGAGGCGCCCAATCTCGGGCTACTGTGAGCACAAGGTCAGCCCCACAGGGCTCTGGAAGTGGGCGCCTGCTTAAATTCTGCACCCAGGGCACTCCCAAGCCTCATCCTAGTTCTAGCCGTGAAAGTAAGGCTAACTCATGCTTAGAGTAGTCTACAAATGAGATTGAGCCCCTGAAAATATTTTCATACTATTAGGTCACTAGGGAAGTCAGGACGTATTTTTCTGTGTTCTTCTATGCAAAAATGGGTCTTGCCTTTCCCAATGACCCGATAGCTGCCACTCCCTAGCCTCCCGGACCTCA
>NW_006206760.1:3029234-3033887 GCF_000334495.1 Tupaia belangeri chinensis
GCGGCCACACACAGGTCCAGCACTCACAAGATCGCAGACACGAGCCCAGGGCCTTCCCGTGTGGGCCAGCCTGGTGAAGTGCCACATTAACCACTGCACCACTGTCAGGTCTCAGTAAAGTCGTCGTTTGTTTTGTTTTATTATTTATTTATTTATCTTGGTAGTGGTTTTTGCTATAGGGCACATGTGCTCGCGAGAAATCATCCCCCAAGGGGGGGTTGGCCATGCTGCAATCCCTTCTCCTCCATTCTCCCCTCGGGATCTTTGGCACGCACGCACACACACCCGGCGTGAGATTAAGCCACCGGGTCTGGGACTCAAACCACGGTCAAATACATGGGAGTCCAGGGACATAGCCATTATGCCATCTGCTGTTCCCATGTTTTGTCTTGCTTTTTAAGGAATTATTTATTTATTTTTATTTACTGTTATTTTTACTTTTAAATTTGCTACAGAGCATGTGTGTTCAGCGAGACAGAGAGAGAAAAAGAGAGAGAGAGAGAGAGACAGAGAGAGAGAAGGAAAGTGAGAACAGAAGCCACCAGGTCCAGGACTCGAACTGTGGTCAGCCACGTGGGAGTCCAATGTCTTAACCACCACCCTATCTGCAGGCCCCCCAAAGCTGTTTCTTTTAACAAAACAAATTTTTCCCACCAAAGAACCCTTCCACAGAGTTGATCCATCTCTCCTGTGCAGGCTGTCCATTCACTTACAACGACCAGGCCACGGGCCACGGGCTACACAGGGCCCACCTGCGGGGAGGCAGCCGTCTCGAGGTGGATCATTAATGAGGCGCCCAATCTCGGGCTACTGTGAGCACAAGGTCAGCCCCACAGGGCTCTGGAAGTGGGCGCCTGCTTAAATTCTGCACCCAGGGCACTCACAAGCCTCATCCTAGTCCCAGTCGTGAAGTAAGGCTAACTCATGCTTAGAGTAGTCTACAAATGAGATTTAGCCCCTGAAAATATTTTCATACTATTAGGTCACTAGGGAAGTCAGGACGTATTTTTCTGTGTTCTTCTATGCAAAAATGGGTCTTGCCTTTCCCAATGACCCGATAGCTGCCACTCCCTAGCTTCCCGAACTTCAGTGGCTCCCTGGTGTCTGCAGATTAACGTGCCAAGGTAACAAGTCAAGATGCACCACTTTGGACTTTATCCCGTGGACACACGCACACACTCTGGAGGTAGGCTGGCCTAAGGAGGACTGCCCTGTCACCTCGGGGCTGTAAGCGTCACTGTGGGTCACCTGACACCACTAACGGCAAGGACTCCAACCCAGGCCATGAACTCCAGCACCTGCACCCTCGGCCCTGAGCCTTCTGCTCCTGCAGCCTTCGTAACCAACTACAGTGGCCAAGGTGCTGGCTAGGAATCACCACAGCTCTGAGCCCCAGCCCTGGCACGAAGCTGAAGGTCTGGCTGTTTAACTGCTAACTTAAAATTGCTAGCGGGCACCGAAACGACAAGCTGTGCTCAAACCTTGCCATTCGCGGTGGCTTCCCTGACTGCTGACCTGACCTGCCAAGAAAGAAAAAATCCAGTGGTTTTTTACAAAAGTCAATGAATAATCGGATTCTGTGCTTGTAGTATTTTTTTTTTTCTTGAACGTGGTCGTTATTTACCGTGAAAATGTAAAGTTATATAATAAGTAAATTAAAAACAAGCTTAAAAAGCCATGTATCTGTGGCAATTGCAGACGTATTTTTTTCCTTCCTTGTTTTGCCTGCATCCTAAAATCCTCTAGAAAATGAAAATGAAGCATCTTGATTTCAGAAAGCAGCTCTCCTTCCAAATAAGTTGCAAATGAGCAAAAAATATGAATATCATAAAAACTTCGAAAACAAACCCTCCCCCCCCCCCCAAAAAAAAAAAAAGAAAGAAAACAAGCATACTTTCCTGGAACGGGAAAGACGTGGTCTCTGAGACAGGGAGCAACACTGCCACCAAGCGGTAACAGTGTTTCAAGCCACCCTCTGAGATCTACCAGAATTGAGGCTGACTGGTCTCAATGTTGCAACCATCACAATCCTTGGGGGAAGTTTCAAAACAAAAAAAGAGCCTTCCCACATCAACAGCCTCAGTGGGGCAGAGAGCCAAAGAAGCACATCCCGCCCGGCTTTTTCCAAACTTTCCAGGGTGATTTTTGGTGCATGGGGCACATCGAGAATACTCAGCAAAACAAAAGGAGCAGATACAAATGTCTCCAAGATGCTTCTAGATTCCGGTCAAGTTTTTATTTTTTAAGCTTATTTATTTCTTCAGAGAAAGAGAGAAAAATGGCATCTCCAAAAGGGCCTTTATGCTGTAATCCGCCCTTTGCATCAGCCAGCCGTGGTCCCGTGCACGCGTGTGCTCAGGGAAGCCCCCGCATGTGAACCCAGGCGTTTCCCGGGTAGGGCCAGCCATTACCACACCATCACCTGGCCCCACCAGTAAACTTTCACTTGTACAAGTTACCCAGTTTCTATCATCCATGAAAATTTCCTAAGAGTATTTACATTTGAATACTTTGGGTATGTATAAGACAAATTAATCTTAAGTCACCCAATAGTGTCTACATTTTTGCCGTAACATAAAATAAGTCTCGATTCATGTCGGGGAATTTTCTGCTCCCAAATCAGTCATGCCCATCAACTATTCACCATCCATTTTAGCTTTGCCATTGCTGATTACATCTAAATTTGTATCTTCTATGGAATCCACCAGACTTAATGTGGCCATAAATTAGCCACACTGACACAGCTCTACCGAAGACACACCCAAAAACCCCTTTGAACTTAAGTTTCACTGGACTATGTGCTCAAACAATGGGCGTTTCAAATCAATACATCATTCTTATCTGTGTAAGAACAGGTTTTCTTTCTTTTTCTCTTTTTAATGTGAAGTCTGAAAGCTTCTATTGTTGATGAAATACACAATGGAATCTGAAATGCTTCAATGAGAAGTATGAGGGCCAGGACTAAAATTGTGTCCTAGGATATAGTGCTATATAAAAGGATTTCCCCTGTTCCTAAGTTGGAAGTTGCCTAAAAAATGATGTCTTAACAACAAATAATGATCTTTTTTTAAGAATTATTTATCATCATCATTATCATTATTATTTAATTCACCAGAGAGACCGAGGGAGGGAAAGTGAGTAAGCAAGCCACCAGGTCCAGGACTCGAACTGTAGTCGGTCATGTGGGAGTCCAGTGCCATAACCACCATGCCACCTGCCAGCCCCAAGAATTATCCTTTATATGGCTCATTAGGAAAAAATGGTGGAGAATATGCCATCAAATATCTAGTCAGAAGTAAAATTTCTTCACGTGTTCCCTTACCTCCACCCATGTGATGACCAACATTATACTGGATGCCAGGAGAAATTCAAACAGCTCATTCCAGTTCCCAGCTCCTAGGCTGGGGGCTGAGCACAACACCGAACCCGTGAGCTCAGCACGTGGAAGAGCAGAGCTCTGTTCCCAGTCTCAGAGGAACTCACCAGTGAGCTCACAACCCCTTCCCCAAGCTCGCCTCTGGGCTACCACGGACCTCCAGTGTGGCGAGGCTGGGGGTCTGCCCTCCCGGGGCACGGGTCCCGCCAGAGTCACCGACATGGTGTGCTTTGGATTCAAAGTCCCTAAAATGTCAAGATAATTGATTTAGGACTGGCAAGAGAAGTTTCTGGGGGGTAATTTAGCTACACTTTTTTTTTTCTTTTTAAAAAAAGCATGTAATGACGAATTATCTTTGTACAAGTGAACACCTTTAGATACTCACTGAAGTTAAAGCAGCTCACAGTTGGGGAGCACCCTAAGGACTACGGTCTCGTAGGATGCTTTTTATGAAAAAAGCAAAATGGCAGCCCTTATATGATTCTTATTGTAACAGATATTAAGAAATACGTTCCAGACATCATAGCTCCCAAATGGGCCTCTCGGTGCTACCTCAGAAAAGAGAAGCTGCCTACAGGGGATGCTGCTGCAAGGGTCCGATCTGCCCTGGGCTGTGTGTGGGAACGCAGCCGGTCCTCAGTATGTAGGGTTGGCTCCCCTCGGATACCAAAATCCACATGTGCTCAAGTTCCTTATGGAAAGTGGTGTCGTATTTCCATATAACCTAAGCACATACTCCTGTGTACTTTAAATCATCCCAAGGTGACTTAGACAACGTAAATGCCATGCCAGTAGCTGTTCCATGTACCGTTCAGGGAGTAATGACAAGAAAAAGAAGGCTACACGTGACTAGTAGAAGCATAACCAAGCTGTTTTTTTGTTTGTTTTTGTTTTGTTTTCTTTTTGTTTTTCCCCTAAACACATTTTGATCTGTGGTTGGTTTAATCCCCAGATGCAGAAACCATGGATTGCCACAAAAAATTAGCAAAGTTACAGTTTAATGACGCAGAACCATCAAGGCAATAATTATGGAGTCAATTTCTGAGGATGACTATCTTCACGCTTTAATTTTTTAAACTTACAAAACATACTTATCCATATACGTAAATACAATGTGATTGTTTTTTTTCTCTTTTTTTTTTTGAGAGGTTTTTGCTATAGAGCGCGTGTGCTCGCCAGACAGAGAGAGAGAGAAAGACAGACAGCGAGAAATCACCCCCCCAGGGGGGATGGCCACACTGCAATCCCTTCTCCTCTATTCTCCTCTCGGGATCTTG
>NW_006206760.1:3034677-3037847 GCF_000334495.1 Tupaia belangeri chinensis
GCTCCATTCGGGGGGTGACCCTACCTTCATATCTGCGGGGAGAGTCGCAGGATTTTTGTGGGGTGGCCACTCGGAGGAAGATCTGCTGCCTCCATGAATGCCTCCGGGTCTTCACGGGCGTCCCGGTCCCGCCAGAGTCACCGACATGGTGTGCTTTGGATTCAAAGTCCCTAAAATGTCAAGATAATTGATTTAGGACTGGCAAGAGAAGTTTCTGGGGGGTAATTTAGCTACACTTTTTTTTTTCTTTTTAAAAAAAGCATGTAATGACGAATTATCTTTGTACAAGTGAACACCTGTAGATACTCACTGAAGTTAAAGCAGCTCACAGTTGGGGAGCACCCTAAGGACTACGGTCTCGTAGGATGCTTTTTATGAAAAAAGCAAAATGGCAGCCCTTATATGATTCTTATTGTAACAGATATTAAGAAATACGTTCCAGACATCATAGCTCCCAAATGGGCCTCTCGGTGCTACCTCAGAAAAGAGAAGCTGCCTACAGGGGATGCTGCTGCAAGGGTCCGATCTGCCCTGGGCTGTGTGTGGGAACGCAGCCGGTCCTCAGTATGTAGGGTTGGCTCCCCTCGGATACCAAAATCCACATGTGCTCAAGTTCCTTATGGAAATGGTGGTCGTATTTCCATATAACCTAAGCACATACTCCTGTGTACTTTAAATCATCCCAAGGTGACTTAGACAACGTAAATGCCATGCCAGTAGCTGTTCCATGTACCGTTCAGGGAGTAATGACAAGAAAAAGAAGGCTACACGTGACTAGTAGAAGCATAACCAAGCTGTTTTTTTGTTTGTTTTTGTTTTGTTTTCTTTTTGTTTTTCCCCTAAACACATTTTGATCTGTGGTTGGTTTAATCCCCAGATGCAGAAACCATGGATTGCCACAAAAAATTAGCAAAGTTACAGTTTAATGACGCAGAACCATCAAGGCAATAATTATGGAGTCAATTTCTGAGGATGACTATCTTCACGCTTAAATTTTTTAAACTTACAAAACATACTTATCCATATACGTAAATACAATGTGATTGTTTTTTTTCTCTTTTTTTTTTTGAGAGGTTTTATTATCCATATACGTGAATACAATGTGATTGGTTTTTTTCTTTTTTTTTTTTTTTTTTGAGAGGTTTTTGCTATAGAGCGCGTGTGCTCGCCAGACAGAGAGAGAGAGAAAGACAGACAGCGAGAAATCACCCCCCCAGGGGGGATGGCCACACCGCAATCCCTTCTCCTCCATTCTCCTCTCGGGATCTTGGGCACACACGCACACGCGCCCGGCGTGAGTTTTAAGCCACCGGGTCCGGGACGCGAACCGTGGTCAACTACGTGGGAGTCCAGCGACATAGCCATTACGCTAACTGCTGGTTCCCAATACAATGTGATTATTCACTTTCTACCTGTTCACAAGACAACTTGGTGAGACCCTTGTAACTGACACCCTGGTATGTACCCAGAACTAAGCGACCACCCCACTTACAGATCACACAACCTGGCGTACTCAAGACAGCCCAGTGCTCACTGCCACACACAGGCTCCCACTGAGTGCACTGCTTAAGGCTTCCTCTGACTTCTGAAGACAACACCAATAAACTAATTCTGGTCAAACCTGGACAACACAGTGCACATTTTTAAAAATAACATTTACTAAGGAAAAAAAGTACAGGAAAGAAGATACGGGAGATTTAGCTAACGTTATTGTTTTTTAATGGCAAAAGAACAGTTTTTGTTTTTGTTTTTTAAATCCCTGAATATCTAACAATAATTCAATACTTATAACATCAAGGCTTGATATATCTAAATTAAACCCTACCTTTTTGTGTTCATAAAGTCAGAGGTGTTATTTTCATCTACAGGAGCCAGAAATTTTAGAAAATTTGGCACAGAGGAAGAAGAATGAAGTTTTTTCCTCAGGGCATTACGGTAGGAGATGCTGAGAGTTTGGTTGAAAAGAGAGTTTAAGATAAAGAAATATAAAATATAAACATACAAGGCATAACATATACGCTTCAAAACAAAAGAAACATTTTGTTCTAATGCTTAGAAGAATAAATAGATAAAAATGAAAAAAATTCACGAATAAAATCTATTTTCTTGTTTCAGTTATTAAAATTCAATTGTAAATGAAATGGATCATTGAGTGAATTAAAAAAAAAAATCAGTCCATCTTCCAATAACCTTTCCTTTCAAACTGCAAAAAAAAAAAAAAAAAAATTCTAAATTAATCAGGAAGTTTCATTTTTCACATCACTGCAGTGTACGTGATTGAACACTTGTTAAGCTGTGTGTGTATACACACGAAGGCAGTAGTAGGTGAAAATAAATAAATATGCATCTGTGTCTATGAGTATGCAAATATATAAACATAAAAGTTTGCCATCAAAACCTGTTTCTATGATACTTTTTAAGAAAATTCATCAACAGTAAAAAAAAATTAGGATGGTTCGAATGACAGATGACAGATTGGAAATAATACAACCGAAAATAACCGTACGCCAACACAAAGACACACACTCAAGCGGTGGCCCCGGCTTCCTGCTGGCCTCTCCTCCCATTTAGCACATGCTCCCTGCAGTGTGAGCTCCCCGGGAAGACGAACAACACTGAACGTGGCATGCGGGTGCGCTCACCTCTTCGGCACAGTATTTCCGCTCTGTTCCCCACTGGAATTATGTTTTAGGTACTTAAAAAAGTTGGGCGAGGAGGCGGAGGGGTTAAGACGAGGTGGAGTAGCAGGAGCTGAAGACTGACCTGAGCCACTCTTAGCCTCGCCCACGCCCACGGGTGGCTGGTCCACGCTAAATGACAATTAGAGAAAGCATGGGGGGATTAGAGGGGGAAGGGAGACTGACGGGGAAGCATGGAGAAACCAGAGGGAAAGGAGCAGGTGTCTGGGCCTCGTTATTTCCTTTTGAAGTCACAGCGAGAGCACTTCTTTCCATCCCTCCTCCTCATCTCTGCTCTCTCGCCGCCAAAGGGAATTTTCAGGAAAAACCAGAATGTGTCATAGGCGATGACTGATTATTTCCCACTTGCCTATGTTCCCAATAATACTTTTATTTCTATTCCTGTTTTGGGAACTGACAGGGGGAAAAAAATGTAAAAATTAAATTAAAACATAAGCAAAAAAAAAAAAAAATCAATTTAAAAAAAACAAT
>NW_006206760.1:3038060-3057582 GCF_000334495.1 Tupaia belangeri chinensis
CTTTCAAAACGCAAAAAAAAAAAAAAAAAAATTCTAAATTAATCAGGAAGTTTCATTTTTCACATCACTGCAGTGTACGTGATTGAACACTTGTTAAGCTGTGTGTGTATACACACGAAGGCAGTAGTAGGTGAAAATAAATAAATATGCATCTGTGTCTATGAGTATGCAAATATATAAACATAAAAGTTTGCCATCAAAACCTGTTTCTATGATACTTTTTAAGAAAATTCATCAACAGTAAAAAAAAATTAGGATGGTTCGAATGACAGATGACAGATTGGAAATAATACAACCGAAAATAACCGTACGCCAACACAAAGACACACACTCAAGCGGTGGCCCCGGCTTCCTGCTGGCCTCTCCTCCCATTTAGCACATGCTCCCTGCAGTGTGAGCTCCCCGGGAAGACGAACAACACTGAACGTGGCATGCGGGTGCGCTCACCTCTTCGGCACAGTATTTCCGCTCTGTTCCCCACTGGAATTATGTTTTAGGTACTTAAAAAAGTTGGGCGAGGAGGCGGAGGGGTTAAGACGAGGTGGAGTAGCAGGAGCTGAAGACTGACCTGAGCCACTCTTAGCCTCGCCCACGCCCACGGGTGGCTGGTCCACGCTAAATGACAATTAGAGAAAGCATGGGGGGATTAGAGGGGGAAGGGAGACTGACGGGGAAGCATGGAGAAACCAGAGGGAAAGGAGCAGGTGTCTGGGCCTCGTTATTTCCTTTTGAAGTCACAGCGAGAGCACTTCTTTCCATCCCTCCTCCTCATCTCTGCTCTCTCGCCGCCAAAGGGAATTTTCAGGAAAAACCAGAATGTGTCATAGGCGATGACTGATTATTTCCCACTTGCCTATGTTCCCAATAATACTTTTATTTCTATTCCTGTTTTGGGAACTGACAGGGGGAAAAAAATGTAAAAATTAAATTAAAACATAAGCAAAAAAAAAAAAAAATCAATTTAAAAAATACAATTTCCTTTCAAATGAACAATATCCTGCCAGGAATGTCAATGTCTTGCTTCCTATAGATAAACAAGAAAAGACTTTACAAGAAGGGAAGAAAGCCAAGAGGGGCGTGCTATAAAGAGACAGACAGACAGACACGTCCCTATCCCTCTTGTCACTCATGTCTGACATGACTCTTTACAAAATTGCTTTCTTAGGGGAGAAAGGAAAGGCACCAACACCACATCTGGCATGCATGAAACAGCAGGCTTAGCAAGAAAACTAGGATTCTGGACACAACTGCTTCCATTATCACCAAAAGTGCTGGAAAGAGAGGGCTAGGCTTGCAGCGGTTAGGCGGAACAACAGCAGCGTGTAGACAGAGTCTTAAGAAACTTACACAGTTACAGCCAAGCTATGCTTGTCTCTAAAATGTCGCGTTTATTAAGTGTTAGCTTCTGAAGTAGGTCCTGCTTCTGTGATCAGAGTTATCCAGCTGAATTCCAAAGAACCAACAACTATTGTCAATGGCTGAATGAAAAGGAAGCTGAGGGGCTTTACGACATTCTGCAGGATTGTTACTTCTTCCATCGAGACATCTCGAACGCCGCGGCAGAGTCACGCCTGTGTGCAGAGTCCCCATCGTCCATGTATCAACCGCACGACACAGACGCCCGGTGGCTTCTGTGGTTGCCAATCAGAGCAGGGAAGGAACTGTACAGAGGTGTGGCCCTCATATTTAAAAGGTAAGGGATTACAAGACTTCTTTTTTTAAAAATTTTTTTAAAGAGATTTTTGTTACAGGGTGTGTGCATTTGCCAAGGAGGGTGAGAGACAGAAAGCGAGAAATCACCGCGTGGGAGGATGGCAACGCCACAATCCCCTCTATTCCAGTCTCCTCTCAGGATTTTGGACACTCACACGCAAACAACTGGCATAAGTTTCAAGGCTCTGGGTCCAGGACTCAAACCATAGTCAGCCATGTGGGAGTCCAGTGATGTAACCATTAAGCCATCTGCTGGCCCCAAGGGATTATAAGACTTCTAAAGCTTTTTCTTTCGTTTATTCAGTTTTTGGGTTTTGCCATAGGGCACGTGCACTAGCCAGAGAGAGATAGAGAGAAAGACGGTGAGAGAGAAAGTGAGAAATTACCTCCCCAGAGGAGATGGCCATGCTGTAATCCCTTCTCCTCCATCCTCCTCCTGGGACTATGGGCATGCACACAAACATGCCCAGTGTGATTTTAAGCATCCAGGTCCAGGATTTGAACCGTGGTTAGCCATGTGGGACTCTAGCTCTTTAACCACTATGCCACCTGCTGGTCCTCTGTAAAGTTCATTTTTAAAGATAATTCTGTGTCCATTTATAGTCTCTGGCACCTAGAGTAAAATTAATTGCCTTCTCATAATCAGAGTCTTCATAAAGTCCATGGAAAATGTGTCTTATGGAAAAATATGCATATATTTCAAAATTAATTTGCACCAAAATAAACATGGACTTTAATTCTATTTTCTACGAACTTTTTGAAGTCTGTATGTAGTGTTCATCCCTTTTTATAACCAGAAAATTCCCACTATTCATTTGAGCCCAATTATTAAAACTGTAAATATGGAGCCAGCAAGTGGCATAGTGGTCAAGGGCGGTGGGCTCCCACACGGCCGACTGTGGTTCGAGTCCTGAACCTGGTGGCTTGCTTTCTCACTTTCCCTCTTTCTCGCTCTTTCTCTCACTCTGTTCCTCTCTGGTCAAATAAAAATCAATAAATAAAAGTTAAATAAAGTAATTCTTAAAAAAAAAAAAATAGTAAATCCTGCTAGAATAATATAGAATTCTCAAGGTAAAAAGAGATTTTAGAAAATGCCTCTTCCAATTTTGTCATATGGAGAAGTTCCACAAATTTGCCCAGGTCAAACTAGTCTACAACAAAGCTAGGCCCAGAACCCAGGGCTCCTCAGTCCACTGTGACACCCACGTTCCTGTGAGACCCAACACGCCTCTCCTGCTCTGCCTGTGGGGATCACACCGTCCCACTGCAGCTCTTTCCAGGTGAGGATTCATCTGCTTGCCCACTCCCTAGCGCTCCTCAAAGCCCAGAGCCCAGTTCCGAAGTCAGCAGTGTCTCGGACTGCTGGAGGAGTAATTGTTGCGTGCGGTGGCACCATTCTGCTCACACTTACCTGCTTCTGGATGACACTTCTTACTTACACAGTAACAAGTGTGTCCTATTCTACATGTTTATGAAGGGAGCTGGGACGTGTCACTGCTTCAAGCTGTGTCTTAAGTCAACAGGGAAACCCGGCTTGACCTTCTCGTCTACCCAGTAAAGGTACCTGGGACGCACATACCTGGTAGTCAGATATGCCCCCAGCTATTCACACAACAAATCTATGTCTTAAACGAATCTTACTTTCGTTCATGAGGCGTCTCTGTGCTCACTGAGTGATACCTCATAAGCTTCCGTTGAGAGACCCCTGGAGACCCCTGGGCAGGTTCCGGAGGTTGCTGGCAATCCAGAGGGAGGTGACTCAGGGTGTTCGCTCGCCTCCTGAAGGCCTGCTGGGGCGAAAGTGGAGCCGGCTCTGCTGATTGGCCCTCCACGTCACTGGACAGGTCATCTGAGGAGCCAAGGAGCTTGAAGGAGCTCTCCGAGACGGACAGGGCCTCCTTTTCACACACGGATGGCTCCTGGGACCAGACAGACGGCAGATCAGACACAGCTCAGGAGGGTTTGTGGGTTCGTCATTTCTCTAAGCAGGACAAAGGTTTAGTACGGGAGCACATCTGCTGAGGATGTCCCCTAGCGGCCACCAGAGATAAAACAAAGGTGTAGGAAAGACCTGGTGGTCAGACCAGAGGCTTGTTTGCTGGGGAAACGGGGAAACTGCCCAAATGCAAGGGTGAAGGATGTAAGCCATAGAATACTCTGTAGCAAAGCCTTACACAGCTCCCTCGAGGAAAAAGAACTCTTCACTACAGCCTAGGAAAGTATCATGAATGCTGTGTAACTTGGCTCCACCACTGGGTCAGACTGAGCTCTTCGGCTCTGCCCAGTGTGTTCACTCGTTAAACCCACATTTTAAGGCCCTTTCTGAACCTGATCTAATATCAAGATTTAACTTTATAATACTGAGGTTAAAAACGATACCCTTGGGGCCGGCAGTTGGCGTTAACGGCTATGTCTCTGGGCTCCCATGTAGTCAACTGCAGTTTGAGTCTTGGACCCAGTGGCTTAGACTCATGCCAGGTACATGTGCGTGCATGCCCAAGATCCCAAGAGGAAAATGAAGAAGGGATTGCAGCGTGGCCATCCCCCTGGGAGGTGATTTTTTTGCTTTCTGTCTCTCTGTCTCCATCTTTCTGGTGAGCACACACGCCCTATAGCAAAAACCTCTCCAAAAAAGAAAGAAAACAAAAAACAACCCAATACCCTTGGGGCCAGCAGATGGCATGGTAGTTAAGGCACTGGATACCACATGGCTGACTGCAGTTCGAGTTCTGGACCTGGCAGCTTGCTTCCTCACTTTCTTCCCCAATCTCTCTCTTTCTCTCTTTCTCCCTCTCTCTGGTGAGCTCATGTGCCCTATAGCAAATTAAAAAATAATAATAATAAATAAGATTAAATATTAGGTCATTGGGAAAGTCATGACAGATTTCTCTACATTTTTCTATACAAAAATGCACTGTGACCTTTTCAACGACCCAATAACTACTTATTTTTTAATAAGATACCTTTTATTCTTCTTAGAGTTAGACAAATCTTTCTTCAAGTACTTATTACATGATTCAAGGCAAATCCTAACTTCTTCCTGCACTTCGATTCCCTCATCTGTAAAACGGTTTAGTAAAAATGTATCCCACCGGGGTCTAAGAATTAAGCAAGATAACACAACCAAGAGTAGTAAGTACACTGCAAAATACTATATAGATATTACTTGTTATTTTATTAGGTCCCCGACGAATTTGCTGGCTGGGCACTGACAGTACTTTATGGTTGAGTGCTTTCAGGACCCATGCTCTTTCAAAGGAATGAACTACTCCCACTCGCACAGTCTAATGCTTACTGAGCGTAGGACTGGGTTGGTCGATACATTTTTTTTTTTTTTTGGAGATGTTTTTGCTATAGGGCACATGCACTCGCCAGAAAGAGAGACAGAAAACGAGAAATCACCCCCCAGCGGGGGATGGCCACACTGCAATCCCTTCTCCTCCATTCTCCTCTCAGGATCTTGGGCACGCACGCACACACGCCTGGAGTGAGTTTAAGCCACCGGGTCCAGGACTCGAACTGCAGTCGACTCCCTGAGAGTCCAGTGACATAGCCATTACGCCAACTGCTGGTCCCGCCATCAGCATTTTTAAATAAAACAGAAAATACTTGCAGGTCTGGCATTTTGTTCACAGTAAACGGTTTTGTAAGCTTTTACTGGAGTGTCCGAACACGTGTGAGTTTGTGAACTAGGTCACAACTGTGCTTCTGACTGTCGTTTATGGACTAAACGCTTTGAAAAGCTACACGTCTAGGAGAGACCGCAGAAGGATTGAAACATGCCTGTGGTAAGGAGCTGGCCACCACAAAAATTCTCTCTTGCTTACATCAGAGCGTGCTCCGACGGCAGAAGGGAAAGCGGGCCTCTCAGAACGAGACCCCAAACCCACTTCTTGGTAGTTATCAAGTCAAACTAACCAGGTTTAAATATGCTTAAGCATCTGGAAAGTGACGTTAAAACAAAAACCTAGCCACAGATTTATTACCAAAGAGAATTGATAGCCAATTCATTATCACAAAGCTATGCATGGTGCCATAGGGTGAAGGTAAATTGCTTATTTAAAAAAAAAAGAAAGTCATGTTTCATGAGGATCATAGCGCCAGCTAGCGGATAGTTTCCGAAATTTAAGCTGCCTACTTTTCTGATTACACAGTCCCATTTTTGAGATTTTTTTCCCTGAATTTAATTACTTTTATTACTAGAAAATCTACTTGGGAAAGAAACTTGTGCATCGTAATAAAGGAGGCTTGGGTCGTCTAGAATTGGGATCCCCTTTCCTTGTTGAATGGTCCCCCCTCTTCACGTCAGACGTTCGCGCTGCAGAAGAACTGTACGAGAAGCCCTCTGCCTACAGCAAGAATTCTGGAAGCATTGCACTTTTTATGTGTGGAGGTATGAGGCTTCTTCTTATTCTTTCTGAGAAGGTCCTGCAGGCAGAAGATCAGCGGGAGCTATCTGTTAGCCTCTGCAAAGAGAAATGTGCTTACTTTGCTGGTGTTACTTAAAGTACTAGACGCAGAGCTGTCCAGATCCACGCTGGCAGAAGGTTCCTGCAGCCCTCGGGCCTTATTACCCTACAGAAACAAAAAGCAGTTGAGTTATGACCTTGAGGCTTTTGCAAAGGCATCAGCACCTTGATTCATTTAAAGCAGCTCAGGAAAAAAGGAACGGACTGAGAAACGCTGCGTGTGCATTACGACAGTTGACATTTCTGTCCTTGTTTTGCTTTATTCTTTTAAAAAATATATATAAGACACCAATCTAAATGTTCCAAAACACCTCGGGTCATTTGGCAGGGGTAGCAGGCAGGAAGAAGCGACAATCTGTTAGGAAGAAAAGCTCGTGCTTAAGCTAGCGACACCGCAGCTCTCTCCTGCATCACGAGGCGCCGAAACCAGCCAGCTCTGTGTCCCTCGAACCATGTGCAAGCCTTCTGGAAGCTCTCAAATGCAGACCCTTGCAAAACCAGCTCGGTACCTTTGATGTTTCTGAGGAGTTTGCAGAGCATGCTGCAAACTCCTCAGAAACATCTTCCAACAAAGAAAATATAACTTAAAAAAATTTTTAAAAAGCACATGTTTCAAAGCCAGAGTGTCATAAAATCAGAAAGAGCCATAGGAAGATACTAGGAGTTCCAGAAAGGTGTGAGACCTCGGCAAAAAGCAAAAAGTTAATTCTGATTTCTTAGAAGTCCACCAGGGCTACTGATGGGACGTGGTATTTCTTTTTGTACAGAATTAGCTAATTTAAATTTATTTATTTATTTATTTATTTATTTAAATTTGACCAGAGAGGGACAGAGTGAGAGAGAAAGTAAGCTGCCAGGTCTGGGACTCAAACGCCGGCAGGTGGCATGGCGGGTAAGGGCACTGGACTCCCCCATGGCCCACCGGGGTTCGAGTCCCAGACCTGGGAGTGTGTTCTTGTCTCCCGGTGTCACCAGGGACTCAAAATGCCAGTGAGTGTTACCTGCTGTTGTTCGGTGTCTCTAATTTCTGCTCGTTAGGGGAACTGGTCAACAGATAACAGTTTCATGAGATATAATACAAGAAAGTAGAGTTTTTTTTTTTTTTAAAAAAAAGAACCCTAGACCAAGTTAAAAATAATTTTAATGTACATAATATTGTTCTAAGACCAAAAAGAAGCAAAGATGATTTTGATGACCTTTAAACTTTACAATGAACATGGAAATAAAAACAGAAAAGGATCTTAGGCTCTCCAAAATAAAAAATAAAAACAATTTAACTTAAATCAGGAGAAATTATACTACTTACCCGAGACAAAATACTTTCTAAAGACTCTGTTAAAGATCGCTTTGCTTTGTTTTTCAACATATCTAGCCGAAATCGCGTGGCACTGGGTGCCAATTCACTTCCAATATTCTCTGGTGCAATCTGCGATGCCTAGAAAAAAATGAAACAATGAGAAGATACATCAATTATCATTTTTTAAGACACTGGGCCTTCGTGCTGACTCTGTGTTCTCATCTCAGCTGTGACTTAGCGGCAAGTCCAGGAAACAGCTCTGTCTTCCACAGTTGCTTTTACTCTCCCAAACGAAATCAGAAAATGTGCTTTGAAATGAATCAGTAAAGGCAGTGCGGAAATCAGGCTCTGCCCCGGGTCAGAGAGTGGCCGTTCATGAACACGGGTGTCTTACTTCATCCGAGCCTTGATTTCCTTTTGCCTTAATTTCCTTTTCAGTCACTTGAGATCAATGAGATCTAATCACAACACTGGGTTGTGAGATTAAAAGAAGTGACATATAGAGGCCAGCAGGTGGCGTGGTGGTTAAGGGCATTGGACTCCCACATGGCTGACTCACAGTTCAAGTCCTGGACCTGGGGAAAAAAAAAAAAAAAGTCCTGGTCCTGGTGGCTGTTTTCTCTTTCTCTTTCTCTCTCTCACTTGGTCCCTCTCTGGTCAAATTAAAATAAATAAATAAGGAAGGATCCACTCAGTATTTTTCTAATTTATAGAAAATTATTCCCCTGACAGCTCCCCACCACTGTCCTTTAGTCTTCGAACTGACAGAAGCTCAGTACTGGGATGAGTGTTCAGTGCCCACTGGCCTCCTTTGAAGGCCGGTGGCCAGAGAAGTTCTTTGTCAAAGCCACGGTCTCACCTCTGCCTACCTCTAGGCCCTAACACACTTCCAAAGGCCATGGGAATGTTAAGGTCCAACAACAAGGTAAAGAAATCCACGTGGTGAAAGTCTCAGACCATAGAAACTGCAAGCAGGGGGCCAGTAGGTGGCGTGGTGGTTAAGGGCACTGGATTCCCACATGGCCGACCATAGTTCAAGTCCCGGACCTGGTGGCTTGCTTTCTTCCTCACCCTCTCTTTCTCTCTCTCACCCTGTACCTCACTGGTCAAATATAAATAAATAAATAAATAAATAAATTTTAAAAATCAGGTAAAAGAATTTTTTAAAAAAAAAAAAAAAAAAAGAAAATGCAAGCAGGAAAATACTGGTGCGTTCCAAAGCGACATCAGATTAATTGACTAAGTAGCTGCTGCTCCGAAAACCCTGCTCCTCAGAGCCCATCAGGGTGTCCAGGCGGGGGACGCCGAGTGCATCTAGAGATCAGGTCAACTCCCTTACAGACGCAGGCAGGAGGCTTCTGGGTCACAGAACGTTTAGAATCCCCTAGCGAAAGTACCGTCAGGACGCCAGTTGTGCCTGAGAAGTTCAGTCTCTTACATCAAATTCTTGGTGTTTTTAAAACAGGAGGAAAAAACCACATTCTTAATGCATTTATCCATTGAACGACTCTATGCCCAAATCATAAAGGTATTACTCAGGTCCATAAAAACAGAGTGAGTGCTTAGGTTAAAATTTTCCATGCGCCATAAATGCTTCCCTTTTCTAGAAGTTCTCCGTGACTATGAAATGATCGAACAAGTCAGACTCAGGGAAAAAAACGTTAAGAGAAAAATACTATTAGTGGCACCAAAAGAGGGAGAAAAGAAGTAGAACAGGGGCAAGAAAGAGGCTGAGAGGGGGACTGTGGGATTAACTGAAACCTCAGAGTGGGCGGCCTACCAGGTGAGCAGGAGGGCACAGAACCCAGACAGCCTGCAGGCTACACCTGGGAAGGGAGGAAGAGGAAGCAGGAGCCTGAATCATGGTACCACACTGCATTAGGGTCACTGTGAGGACACCCTGGGGTCAGCTGGTGAGATGAAGAACACCATGGTGGACACCGTACCTGGGCGCTCTGAGTTCAGGAAAGAGAGCTGGTGAGTGTGCCCCCGAGCAGAACCGCACACTCGGGATACCAGATGACGAAGGCCCTGCCAGGGCAGCGGGGCGAGGGGGCGCGCATGCCAGGGAGCAGTGAGGTGCCCTGGGACAAGCATTCAGGAAGGGTTTGCAAAAAGAAGGACAGTGCGCTTTGGAAGACTAAGGAAACCGAATGCCTTTCACTCAATTTCCTCTGTATTTCCTGGCCGAGGAAACAAAATGTATGTAGTTTGAAGTTACTGACAGAAATGCCTTAGTAGGAACCGACTTACATGGAGTCGAAGACACAGAAAAATGGTCTCTAGCACCAAGTAAACCCAACCCGGGACAAGAAGTTCCTCAGAGGCAGAGCTGTGCAAGTAGCCCAGCTTCTGACACGGCACCCCACAACCAGAAAATCTAAATACAGCTATGGACAGTGGAGGGCGGGAGGGAGACGCTGTCCTCCCTCTTACATAAAACAGGAGGAATGAAAGTCCCAATGTGAACGCACATAAACCACACTGCCCGACGTACTGCCCGACGCGTATCTGCTTTGTTAGTGGCACGGCCGACATTCATGTGGCATCTGTATTTTTTTGTTTGTTTGTTTAAGAGAGATTTTTACTATAGGGTGCTGGAGGGACAGAAAGCCAATCGCAGAAAGGATAGCCGTGCTGTGATCCCCTCTCCTCCATTCTCCTCTCGGGATCTTGGGCATGCACGCACACGTGTCCAGCGTGAGTTTTAAGACGCCAGGTCCAGGACTCGAACTAGGGTTGACTGCGTGGGAGTCCAGCGACGTAACTGTTACACCATCTGCTAGTCCCAGCATCAATGTTATTGAGAACTTTTAGGTACTTGATGTAACGCTGAATGCAAACGTAATGTCGTTCCCATTTTATGAGGGATGAACGGGGTGACAGTGGCTGCTCTCGGCAGGTCCTGCAGCTAGCTGTCCTGGCAGCGTGAACCCGATTCCTGGTGCCCTACGTCAAGCCCCTTGTCAGAGCAACAGCCCCACCCCCTCCATGACACAGAAACCTAATCTTGAAATCTCTCTACGTGTGCAACAAATAAAAAGAAAACACAGGGAGAAAAGGGTTCAGAGCTCCGGCACATTCTCAAGACTTTGTGTCCACGGTAGAAGACAAAAATGCCATACCTGTTTCATCTCCCCAACGTGGACGTGTTCTTTCTGCTTCTCTTCATATAAACATCTCAGAAAAGAAATAATCAACTCATTCTCTCGCTGCTCATTTCTGGGTCTCAGTTTCTTTTTTTCAAAAAGAAATCAGAAAGAGGATATATGATGTCAGTGGTTAAAGGTCAACATAATCACTAAACTCCCCCTTTCCAGAAATGCCAAGTTCCCATCTACCAAGAGTGCTTCTACCTAGCCACGCCACTAGGGGGCACCAAAGGTCCTCAAGGTGGAGATAAGTTTTAACCGTCAATGAATGGGCTAGACTTAACTTTCCATCTTATGCCTTCATACCTCAAATAATTGTCTTTTGTTTCTTTTAATTACTTGTCAGAGGGCATGTGAGTTCATCAGAGAAAGAGAGAATGAGAATGCCCCCCAACGGAGCATGAGCATATCACAATCCCTTCCACTCAATGTCTCCATCCTCTCAAACTTCCGGGCACGTATATGCACCCAGGGTGCCTTCAAGTTCCGGGGCCAGGATTTGAACCACCACTGGGCATACAGGATCCCATTCCATAAACTTCTTTTTCTTTTGGAGAGGTTTTTGCTATAGGGTGCGAGTGCTCGCCAGAAAGACAGAGAGAGACAGAGAGACAGAAAGTGAGAAATCACCCCCCGAGTGGGAATGGCCACGCTGCAATCCCTTCTCCTCCATTCTCCTCTCGGGATCTTGGGCGCGCACGCACACGTGCCTGGTGTGAGTTTAAGTCACCGGGTCTGGGACTCGAACCACAGTCGACTACATGGGAGTCCAGCAACATCGCCATTACACCAACTGCTGGTCCTGCATTCCATAAACTTCTAAAAGCTATGGGCCCAGCCCCTAAAATACATTTTTAACATCAGACAGAGGCATAGTCCAGTTATTTAAGAAACAAGTAGTTTTTAAAACAGAAGGAAAAGAGCCAGCCAGTGGTGTGGTGATTGAGGCTGCTGGATCCCACATGGCTGACCACAGTTCAAGTCCCAGACCCGGAGGCTGGAAACTCATACCAGATGTGTGTGTCTATGTGCCCAAAATCCCAGGAGGAGAATGGAGGAGACGGGACTGCAGCATGGCCATTCAACTCTGTGGGGGTGATTTCTCACTTTCTCTCTCACTGTCTCTCCTATAAGGGCATACTCCCTATGGCAAGAATATTAAAAAAAAAAAAAAGTCAAGATGTGATAAGTCAATCAATGATAACATATCTGAGTCTAGATCAACTGGCAACCTTCCTCCCCAACTAACCAAGGAGCCGTGACTTAGCCCCAAATGTTAAAGGCATTACAAGCAAAGGTGACAGGAACCCAGAACTTCTGGAATCCCCTCTCTTAAAGGAAACGCTCATTTTGATGGGTAGGCTGTTCCTGTGAGTTGAGGAAAAGTTGGTAAATGACTAGACCGATTTGTTTCATTTTTTTAAAGAATTATTTAACTTTATTTATTTCTTTTAATTTGACCAGAGAGGGACAGAGAGACAGAGAGAGACAAAATGAAAAAGCAAGCCACCAGCTCTGGGACTAGAACCGCGGTCAACCACGTGGGAGTCCAATGCCCTTAACCACCATGCCACCTGCAGACCCCGAAAGGTCTATTTTTATTGAGGATCTCCTATTCTTTCAAGTTGCAGATTTAAGTATTAAATGTTTTAGATGCTGGAGCACCTGAACTTTAGGCTATGAATCTTGATGCTACATAATGTTATGTATTAAATGCAACACGCAGATTTTTCTAGACCGTTTCTGTGAGATCCTCACAAAAGGAAAATGGTGGTTAAGTGCTCTAACCCCAACTCTACACAGCTAGATCCAGAAAAGGTCATGAACACGCTAAGTCTAAAATTCGATGCAAGAACAGGAATGTTCTCATCGCTGGTGGGAGTTACGAAACGATCCAGCCACTTGGAAGACAGTCTGGCGATTTCTTGTAAACTAAACAAACATACTCTTACCACACGACCAGTAATCACACTCCTTGGTGTTTACCCAAATGAGTTAAAAACTTACGCCCACAACAAAAACCTACATACAACTGTTTATGGCAGTTTTATTCCTAATTGCCCAAACTTGAAAGTAACCAAGATGTCTTTCAGTAGGTGACTGGGTAAACAAACTGTGGAAATTCTATCAAGTTGAATATTATTCAGCAATAGAAAGAAATGCATACTCGAGCCATGAACAGACAGAGAGGAAACCTTAGGTACTTATTGGTAAATGAAAGAAGCCAATTTGAAAAGGTTACAATGGTGGGGACCAGCAGTTAGCGTAATGGCTATGTCGCTGAACTATGTAGTCGACCACAGTTAGAGCTCTGGACCCAGTGGCTTAAACTCATACTGGGTGTGTGTGTGCATGTCCAGGATCCCAAGAGGAGAATGGAGGAGAAGGGATTGCGGCATGGCCATCCCTCCTGGGGGGTGATTTCTTGCTTTCTGTCTCTCTGTCTCTGTCTGTCTAGCGAGTGCACGCGCCCTAAAGCAAAATTCTCTCCATTAAAAAAAAAAAAAAAAGTTACAATGCTGTAAGATTTCAACTATATGACATGCTGGAAAAGGCAAAGCTATGGAGCCAAAACAAAAGTTCCAGAAAAGAGAAAGAGACAGAA
Source organism: Tupaia belangeri chinensis (assembly GCF_000334495.1). Classification (NCBI taxonomy): domain Eukaryota; kingdom Metazoa; phylum Chordata; class Mammalia; order Scandentia; family Tupaiidae; genus Tupaia; species Tupaia belangeri. The sequence continues at coordinate 3,051,297 of NW_006206760.1, forward strand.
ACTAGAGGTCTCCGAGCAGATGCAGGTCTAAGAGCTGACCCCGTTCCTTCTCCTCCTGTGAACCCAAACAGGAAGGTCCCTGGTTCAGCTCCCAGAGCACATCTGTACCTGCAGGGCCCACGTGCACACCTGGAATCTGGATGGCTGTGGGGATGGGATCATGGCATGAAGACCCTGCTGGGGATGCCTGACCCCTCATTATTCTCACTCTCTCTCTCGTGGAAGAAATGAATAAATAAATGTTTCAAAAAAGAGCAAGAGTCCTTTTTTGGTGATCAGGGCAACCAACAGGTTGCAGAGATTTAGACGTTCACAGGAGCCCAGGACAGTCACTGCGTGCTTGGGGCAGGGGGAGTCTCGGAACCACATCCACGAGGAACTTCTCACAGCAGCAGAAGACTTCCTATGCATCGCCTATCGTGACTCATTTCTCTGTTTTAGAAAAACCTACATGGTGCTGTCTAAATAAAAAATAAGGAGCTAGGGAGGCTGGCCGGTGGCTTGGTGGTTAAAGGCGCTGGACTCCCACATAGATGTCCACAGTTCGAGTCTCAGACCTAGCAGTTTGATCTCTCACTTTCTCTCTCTCTCTCTTTCTCTCTCCGATCAAACTGAAAACTAACAATAATAATAAATAAAGTTAAACAAAGCAATTATTAAAGAAGAAGGAGGAGGAGGAGGGGCCAGCAGGTGGCATGGAGGTTAATACAGCTTGATCCCATATGGCCAACTGTGTGGTTCAAGTCCGAACTGGTGGCTTGAAAAACACACCAGGTACATGTGCATGCATGCCCAAAATCCCAAGAAGAGAATGGAGAAGGGACTGTAGCATGGCCATTCCCCTAGGGGGTGGTTTCTTGCTTTTCCTTTCTCTCTCTCTCTGAGTACACATACTGTATAGCAAACTAAAATGAGAGGAAAAAAATGAAAATCCCTATTAGGGAAGGAAGGCACATCTTCCATGCTTGTGAGAAAGAGGCTCCCGGGACCAGCAGTTAGCGTAATGGCTATGTTGCTGGAGTCCCACATAGTCGAATGCAGTTCACGTCCCGGACCCGGTGGCTTAAAACTCACACCAGGTGTGTGTGTGTGTGCGTGCTCAAGATTCCGAGAGGAGAATGGAGGAGAAGGGATTGCGGCGTGGCCATCCTTTCTGGGGATGATTTCTCGCTTTCTGTCTCTATGTCTCTCTCTGCCTTTCCGGCGAGTACACACACCCTATAGCAAAAACCTCTCAAAAAAAAAAAAAAAAAAGCTAGTCCTTTCATTTTTTTGTTCCGAAAGTGCCAAGTCATGGACCATATCCACATGGTCCTTGCCCAGTGAGGAGGAAGAATTTATGATCCTCCAGTTGGTGAACTTATTTAGTGACTCTATTTGTAGCAGCTGCGGGTTGCCCCATGCACCCCAAAAAGAGACTTCTATTTTGTACCGATGGCCTCTCTGCCCTAGAAAAGTGCAGGACACCATGCCCCTGAGCTAAAGCAGGCATGGAATTTTCGATGAGCTCATTAGCAATTGATCAGGAAAGGTTACAGGGTCACAGGCAAGCCAGCAGAGGCGGCATGGTCTCCCCGAGATACCTCGCAGCTAACTGCAGGGACGAGAGCTGGTCTTCAGAGCTGACACAGAAGGCCAGGGTATTCTGTCCTGTTCTGACTTTTTTATTTTTTAGGTTGGATAGATTATGTGGCTCTATGCAGAAAACCTCCCCTCAATTTATTTTCAAAACTGAGAAGTAACAGGACGATGACGTCCAAGTTCAGGCACCAAACACCGTCCTGTCCGACTCCCGTCCTGTCGGGATGAGATCTTGAGTGGGGACAGCCTGGCCACGGTTCCCAGGGAGCAGACTGAGTGTGGCCGACCAAAGTTCAAGTCTTCTGCCTCCTGGGCTGAGGCTCTGGCCCCTTTGCAATGTCCTTTCTCTTATTCTAATATATTTTTTGCTATAGGAGAGGTTTCTCTGTTTTGGTCACTTTACCCTAAAAGCCAAGCCCTGATATTGAGGGTGCAGTTCTGACCTGGCCTCTCTAAGGACGGTGAAAAGCTAAGAGGAGGAGGAGCTGCAGGTCCTGTCCTAAGGCCGTGCCAGCACCGGGCTGGACACATCCGCTGTTTGGTACACACGGCATTTCACAGGAAGACGCTCTCTGTCCTTCCTCCTGCACACGAGAGCTTGTACTATACCTGAACCTCCTCGAAAATCGTGGCTTGCTCCTGGTTGGTTAGTGTGGTCAGGTGCTTTTGCAGTTCAAGTTTGGTTTTAGAAGGATTCATTCCTATGAAGAGAAAAAAAAGGCATATCAAAATACCAGGTAAAAGTTATGGCGGAGTTAACCTCTTTCCTCTGTATTCCCTTCATGTTCTCAACTGACCACCCACTTCTGACTTCCAAGGTTTTACGGAAATTCTTTTTTTTTAATAATTACTTTATTCAACTTTATTTATTTATTCATTTTAATTTGACCAAAAGGGACAGAGTGAAAGAGTGAGAAAGCAAGCTGCCAGGTCCAGGGCTCGAACCATGGTCGTCCATTTGGGAGTCCAGCGCCCTCAACCACCATGCCACCTGCAGGCCCTGTTTTATGGGAATTCTAATCAATAACATCAAACAAAGCTGATATCACTGCCATCGTCTTTAAACTGCACTCTGTAGTAAGCATTACGTTTTGCATCATTTCACTGAAGCCTCCAGATGATCTGATGAAGGGGTGCCATTATCCCCATTTTACGGTTAAGGAAACCAGGTCTGGAGAGCGTATATGATTTCCAAAGACCACCATCTCGGAATCCGACCTAGCTTTGTGTGGTTCCACGTTACTTTCTCCATGTTGGAACACCTCACAATAATCAGAATGCTGTCCTTGAAACCGATACATTTCCATGATGGTTTACATGTAACAGGACAACTTTTTCTTTTTTAAGTTTTTGCCATAGGGCACATGTACTCACAGAGGAGAAAGACGGAGAAAAGAAAAGTGAGAATCACCCCCCTAAGGGGACGATGGCCATGCAGGAATCCCTTCTCCTCCATTCCTTTCCTGGGATTCTGGGTACGCACGCACACGTACACACATCTAGTGCGATTTTCAAGCCATCAGGCCCGGGACTTGAACCACAGAGGGCCAGGTCGGAATCCAGCTGCCTTAACCACCATGCCACACCTCCTGGCCCCAACAACTTTTTCTTAAGGAAAAACTACTACTCGGTTTGAAAACTGACACACATAATTCTCTCACACGTTGGGTGCCCTTAACATAAAACTGACCCAGGTGGCTAACAAGTTTTCTTTCACCACTGCTTGCTTATTAATAGTTTTAAGGCGGGGAAAACAGGTGACATGGTGGTTGAAGCACTAGACTCCCATATGGCTGACCACAGTTCAAGCCCCGGATCCAGCAGCTTGCTTTCTCACTTTCTCTCTCTCTCTCTCTCTCTCTCTCTCTCTCTGGTGAGCACATGTGCCCTATAGCAAATTTAAAATAATAATAATAATTAATAAAATTAAATAACTAAATAAAAAAGAAAAATTGTCTTAAGACTATTTAACATCACAAAGCTTTTATTTTTTTGGAGAGGTTTTCGCTATAGGGTGCGTATGCTCGACAGACAGAGAGAGACAGAGAGACAGAAAGCAAGAAATCACCCCCAGGGGGGATGGTCACGCCGCAATCCGGTCTCCTCCATTCTCCTCTCGGGATCTTGGGCACGCACGCACACGCGTCTGGCGTGAATTCTAAGCCACCGGGTCTGGGACGCAAACTGCGGTCAACTACGTGGGAGTCCAGCGACATAGCCATTATGCTAACTGCTGGTTCCCGACATCACAAAGCATTTTGAAAAAAAGTTAAGAAACAAGGTCATTATATCATTTTAATGCCAGGGCCAGCAGGTAGCTTGGTGGCTGAGGCACTGGACTCCCACATGTCTGACCACGGTGCAAGTCCCAGACCTGAGTTTGCTTTCTCACTTTCGCTTCCTTTCTGTTTCTGTCTCTCTGGTCAAAAGTGAAGAATAATGATAGTAAATAAAATTTTTAAATAAGTGGGACCAACAGGTGATGTAATGGCTACATCGCTGGACTCCCATGTAGTCGACCGCCGTTGAGTCCCAGACCTGGTGGCTTAAACTCACGCCGGGCGTGTGTGCGTGTGTGCGCAAGATCCCGAGAGGAGAATGGAGGAGAAGGGATTGCAGTGTGGCCATCCCCCCCGGGGGGGGTGATTTCTCGCTTTCTGTCTCTGTCTGTCTGGTGAGTGCACACACCCTATAGCAAAAACCTCTCCAAAAAAATAATAATAATAATAAAATAAAATAAAAAGTAAATCTTTAAAAAGTAAGAATAAAAAGTAATTTTGTGCCATTAGAATCTGGTATGTCAAGAAGTTCCTTCCTCATACAGACACAGCTTAGAGCCCACTTTGCCAGTTCTCTGTGTCCAGAGATAAAAGCCACACGTGGGAGAAGATGTAGGATGGGAAGTCTTGCAGGCCCGACTGTCGGGACGAGACCCACGCTGGTTACTTTCCTTCCCCGGCAGCTGCCCCCTCTCCAACAGCCAGTCCCTCTGCTCGTCCTGAGGAGGCCGAGGCAGTGAGCGAGAGAGCAGCGCCAGATGCACCCACGTAACTACAGAAAAACGGAGGAAACCGGTGGGACCAGGGACTTGGAAATCAGGCCTTTTGAGAGATGAGTTTGTTGACGTCCAGGGGAACCAGGCGGCTTGTCTAAGATCAGGCAGCCTATCAGCAGCTGAGCCTGCCCCAGAACAGACAAGGCCACACCGTCTGAATGAGGAGGGCAGAGGTTGCTACTCCAGTGCAAACAGTCACAGCTTCCAGAAAAATCATTGTACTTTTGTTTGTTTGTTTGTTTTTAGAACACGAAAACTCTAAGAGGCTGTCACAAAAATAACCAATATGGCAAGGGACCAGGTGGTGGCATAGCAGGAACAGAACTGGACAGGAGGCCCGGCCTTTCTCCCACACTGAGGCTTTTGGACAAAATGCCAGACAGGATAAGGCTGAGTACTGGGTTCGCGTCCTGGGACCTCCATGACCGTGGTGGTCTTCCAGCAACCTGGCAGCTAATACGAGGCTCCACTGTACTCACTGCTTAAATGTTGGAGCAAAATAGTGTCTAATAAAATAAGAGCGTATATTCTCCACACCCGTGGAGATGTCTCCGACACAGATAGCGGATTTTGGAAATGCTACACTGCTTGATGAAACAGTCACACGGGGGGAACCACCCCAAACCCCAAGAAGACTGAAACGAACTATCAGGTGGTTGGAGAAGTCACGGCGTGTTTTTCTATATTCTAGGCAAAAATGCAGCTTGACTTTTCCGACCCCCTGGATATCCTTCTGACAGTCTTGGGTGAAATCCTGACATGCAGTCTGTTCATTTCAGCGGCTACTGAAGAGCTCTGCCAACCCGTTCCAGCCTGTCTTCAGGACACCTCCAGAGTCATAGGACCTCTTTCTCCATCTCAGAGAGGGTGGTCCCGCTCAGGATCACGCACCTTCCATATGGTATTTTTACATTTTTTTTTTAAGTTCATGTATTTATTCCTTCTGGGTGAGAGAGACACGCAGCAGCCCCAACAGGGTCTCATCGAGCTTGGCTCATGGGCACAGGCCCAGCGTACTCAGGAAGGTCTCCAGGCACAAACCTGGAACCTCCCTGTGTGGGTCAGCCTTCCAGACCACCACCGCCCAGCCCGCGTGGGAATTCTTAGGGTGGTTTTGCAGCAACTTTCCACCTAAAGGCATCTCCTCGGAGGGCCCCATGTGATACTGGGAAGAGGGGCAAAGGAAGAAAGGGGCAGGGTGGACAAAGGTCACCAGAACCGAGGGCATTTGCAAACCGCAATTCCTCCCAGCCTCGTGGTCAGGACAGGAGAGGAAGAGGCCCTCCTTAGGGAACATGCCCACCGATGACGCTGCCCTGCCTGAGGACAATGTGCTCCGAGGCAGAAAGTAAAAAAACCCTCACTTCAACCTTTTCATTTTCATTGAAAATCGAATTCATTCTAGTAATCCCGCAAATGCTCCTCTAACCTGTAAAACAAAGCAAGGAACACCATACGACTGCTCCCCGCAGCTGTGTTCCTCGCACGGTTCAAATGCAGAACTGAGGGACCAGCAGTTAGTGTAATGGCTATGTCGCTGGACTCCCATGTAGTTGACCGCAGTTCGAGTCCCAGACCCAGTGGCTTAAACTCAGGTGTGCGTGCGTGCCCAAGATCCCGAGAGGAGAATGGAGTTCCAGAAGGGATTGC
>NW_006206760.1:3057613-3090206 GCF_000334495.1 Tupaia belangeri chinensis
GCCACCCCCTCGGGGGGGGGGGGTTGATTTCTCACTTTCTCTCTCTCTGTCTCTGTCTTTCTGGAGAGTGCACGCACCCTATAGCAAAAACCTCTCCAAAAAAAGAAAAAAAAATGCAGAACTGAGTACTGGGTCTCTGCACTCCCAGGCCAGCACTCAGCACGTTCGATACCCACCCTGTTATCATCCTACTCTGGAAACAGAACGGGGCATACACTGACCACATAGGCTGATGTGCAACACTGTCTTGTTTTCGTTTTCAGTTTATTTATTGCTTTCTGCCCTGAGAGGAGAGAGAGACCAGGAGAGAAGGGGAGAGAAGCACCCCCAAGAAGGTCCTGAAGCCATGACCCAGCTCAGCTAGTCAGGATGAAGCACACGCGTCCACACCTGCGGCCAGCACAGGGAGACCTCGGGGCACAAACTCAGGGCCTTCCTAGAATCTCAGCACTGTGAGGGGCTGGGTTACTGCTGCCCCAGCGCGGCTGGCCAAGAAAAGGGTCTTTAAGGTCTTTTTCTGGCCATACCACTGGTCCTATCAGAGGAGTTTTTGGTAAGACCATTACTTTCTGTTAGAACTAGTCATATAGAAATACACAAATACTTTTAATAAACAGCTTCATTCTACTTATTAGGAGTGCAGTAGCAAAAAGCAAAGGACTTCTAAGCTTTTCACGAAATAATTAGCATCTCCCCTCCTAAAGATACCTCTTCATAGCATGCCATTCATACTTTTTGTTTGTTTTTGCTATAGGGCATATGCACTTGTTGGAGAGAGAGACAGAGAGACAGAACACAGGAAATCCAATGCCCAGGGGATGGCCACACCGCAATCCCATCTCATCCATTCTCCTCTCAGGATTTTGGGCATGCACGCACACGCACCCAGTATGATCATCAAGCCACTGGGTCTGGGACTTGAATCATGGTAGGCCATGTGGGAGTCGAACACCTTAACCACCACGCCTCTTGCTGGCCTGTCATCTATGCTTTTAAGAAATGCTTCCCATGGGACCAGCAGTTGGCGTAATGGCTGTGTTGCTGAACTCCCATGTAGTCGACCACGGTTCGTGTCCCGGACCCAGTGGCTTAAAACTCACGCTGGGCTCATGTGCATGCATGTCCAAGATCCCAAGAGGAGAACGGAGGAGAAGGGATTGCGGCGTGGCCAGCCCCCCTGGGGGGGTGATTTCTCACTTTCTGTCTCTCTGTCTCTGTCTGGCGAGCGCACGCGCCCTATAGCAAAAACCTCTCCAAAAAAAAAAAAAGAAAGAAAGAAAGAAATGCTTCCCATTAGGTAGATAAAACACACTCTCACCAGACTCCTACCTGCACTACCTAATGGATGTTTTCTACATCAGCAGAGCTCTCTGCCTTGGCTGGATTTTATGCGCTAAAAGGTGAAATCAATGATTAATTTCAAAACCACATCAACGAAATCCCTACCCTGTGTAAACCTTTCAGCTCTAACTTTCTGAAAGCCAAGCCAGACCAAAGAAAGGTTCATCAAGCAGAACTCTGGAAGCATCCCAGGTTCTGAAGATCGCGAGCTGCCTCATCTTCAAGGTCACAGTCATTGCCGGCTTCTTAACGAGCTCTTAAGGGACATTTCTGTCATCACTCACTGTAGCCTGACAACCGCCAAGGAAAGGGCTCGTGAGCCTCTCAGCTGGGGTTTCTAGTTAAAGAAAACTTTCCTGTTCCCAGATATTTTTTGTACAATGACAGCAAATAATGACCACGTGGAAAAAACTCACAAATACCAACCATGTTGCTTTAAAGGGCACTGTAATGCCAGAATGAACCTTCTCAGACCTCAAGACGTCATTTTTTTAATTCATCTTGTTTACAAAGGGAAATCAGATAGCAATTCATAGCCATCAAGATGGCTATCATAAAAAAAGAAAAGAAAAGAAAGAAAGAAAGAAAACAAACTTTGGCGAAGATGTGGAGAAGCTGGAACTCTTACACATTCCCAGTGGAAATGTAAAATGCTAAAACCACAATGGAAAAAAAGATTATGGCAGTTCCTCAAAAAACTTAAACACAGAATTACCAGAGTCCAGCCATCTTACTTCTGGGTATATACCCTAAAGAATTGAAAGCAGAACTTGAATGACTAGTATTTGAACCAATATAAGTAGCAGCATTATTCATGATAGCCAGAAGGCAGAGAAGGCTGGCAGGTGGTATGGTGGTTGAGATGTTGGACTCCCCACATGGGCAACCACAGTTCAAGTCCTGGACCTGGTGGCTTGCTTTCTCATTTTCCCACTCTTTCTTTCTCTGTCTCTCTCTGGTCAAATTCAAACAATAATAATAATAAAATAATAACAAAATGAAATACATTTAAATAAATTGATAGCCACAAGGCAGAAACAACCCAAATGCCCACTGACAGATGCATGGATAAACAAAACGCGATAGATTCATACAATGAAGTATTATTCACTCTTAGAAAGTTAGGAAATTCTGATATATGCGGCACCACAAATGAATCCGGAAGCCAGTAGGCTAAGTGAAACGACAGAGAAACAAGATAACTAATTCCAAATGATTCCATTTCTATGAGGTGCTGAGAGCCGTCCAACTCAGAGGCACAGAAAGTAGAATGGCGGCAGCCAGGGGCTCGGAGGTAAGGGAAAGGGAGTGAGTGCGTTTTACAGCTTCAGCTGGGGAAGCTGAGAGTTCTGGGGACGGACGCTAGCCACAGTTCCACGGCAATGTGAAAGAACTCACAGTCAAAATGGTCAATTTTATGTTATGTCTATTTTTACCCCAATTATAAGAAAAGGAAAATCAGACCCAAATACCAATGCAGTTTTTTTTTTTGGGAGACGTTTTTGCTAGAGGGTACATGCACTCACCAGAAAGACAGAGAGAGACAGAAAGATAGAAAGTGGGAAATCACCCTCCAGGGGAGATGGCCATGCCGTCATCCCTTCTCCTCCATTCTCCTCTCCGGATCTTGGGCACGCATGCACATGCGCCCGGCATGAGTTTAAGCCACTGGGTCCAGGACTCAAACCACAGTTGACTACAGGGGAGTCCAGCGACATAGTCATTACGCCAACTGCTGGTCCCACCACCCCCCCATGCAGTTTTTCTTTACATAATCAAGGCTTAGAAGTATTCTACATGCATGGGAATCAACTCTACCTTTGTTTTCTTTTTATAGTAACATGGTGGGTTTAAAATCATGTGACACCTCCAAGACCATAAAAAAATAAATAAATAAAAATAAAATAAATAAACAGTTAGAGATTCTAGAGATCCTCCCAGAAGTAGAAAATGAGAAATCGAGAAAAGAGAGGCAGAAGTCCCCTCACCTTCCAGACCGCCTCAGTGACCCCTTCACCACCCATTTCCCCACGGGCCTTAGGTCTTCCTTTCCCCTGGGGCCCTCCCTGCAGTTCCAAGACACTCTCTTTCCTGCCTGAGGCAGACCCCGCCCGTGGTCAGATGACTCCCTTCTATGCTAACCCTCTGGTCCTTTAGGTTCTGAATCTTCTCCAACCTCCTGAAAAACAGAGTCACCTGGAGGCACCCACATGACCTTCTGGAAGGACAGGTTTGGTGGCTGATAGATAGCAAGGACCCTTAAGGCCCAGGGCTGAACCCTGGGCTCCCCGGACACTAACCCTCAATATACCCACCCGTGAAATGTGCAAAACAGTCCCCTTTACTCCTGCAAATATGGTGAGGGTCAAACGGAAAATAACCCATGGTAAAGACAGCACCTGGTCCAGAGCCAGGCGCATCCTAAGAATTCAACAAATATTAGTTACACATCATAACACGTCATTACAGTTTCTAGAAATCACGGTCAGTACTCAGAATCCCCATTTCTTCCCCTTTCTTCATTCATTATAGAGAGCGTGCACCTGCTCATGTAGGTGCACACAACAGGGGGTAGGGGGACACCCTCAACAGGGCTTCTCAGGCCATGGTCCTCTGCCCTCAGATCCTCCAGCTTGTCAGGATCTTGGGCACACACATGGACACCCAGCGTTTCAGGTCTGCCAGACCAGGGATCCGAACCTGTGGCCAGCCTATGGCTTCCAGCACCGCAGTCAGGTTCACTACCAACTGCACCGCAGAGGCTGGGCCACTGTCCACCACTTTTATCCTTTCCCTTTCACTCCTCAACTGCAACCTGTCTTCTGCTCTCCACTTTCCATTAAGTCTGAAGATATCCACAACCTTTTTTTTTTCTTCTTTTATTCCTATGGGTACTTTCCTTTTTTAAAAAAATTATTATTTAATTTTATTGATCATTTTCTAGTAGCAATCCTTAGCTCTCACCTTGCTAGAACTCTGTTGTGGCCAACACAACTGAGCACTCACGCGATCTCAGTAACCCCTGTGCTACTGGCTGGGGAACTTCTGTTTCCCCAACTCTCCCACCACCTGTGGAATGCCCTGGAGGGGAACTGGTAGAATGGGAACATAGGCTCTTGTCTCCGTATCCCCAGCCCCTACCACAACACTAACACAAGGAAGATACCCACTTCACACCGGAAGCTCACCTTCAAACTCAGTGACGTACACAAGCCTTTCCACACGTGCGTACCATCTGAGATGTCCTGAGGCCTTTACCTCCCACTAAGGTGAAGCTCAGAGAGCCCCTACTCACCCTCTATCCTCTCGCAGAGCTTGTGCAGGCCCTGCAGGGGGCAGCCCTCACAGAGCTGGGCCGGCGCCTTGGCTGTCTGCTGCACCGCGGCCACCGTGAAAGCTTGTTTCAGGGTCATCATGATTTCATCGACCTGGTCAAAGACAAGAGAAATAGTAGCGGGCAAAAAGTCCATGAGATTTCAGAAAACCTATGAAAAAGACTTAGCATTTTAAGAATTTTCTGGACTGTTCTTCACAGGGTGACAGGTAATAATTGTTGTAACTGCTATGATTACTGTCTGAGAAATACTCCCAAGTTCGAGAAACTTCTTTTAATTTAGAGATGGGGCAGAGACAAACAGAGAGACAGAGAGAGAAAATGCACCCCCAAGCGGGTATGGTCAAACACAACCCCTTCTCCATTTCTCCATTCTGTCAGAATTTTGGATATGCACATGTGATCGTGTTTTTAAGCCACCAAGGCCAGGATTGGAATCACAGGGCTGGCCATGTCGGATCTGACTCCCTTAACCACCAGGCCACAGGGCTGGCCCAGAGGCTCAAAGTTCTTAAAGCAGGTAAGGTAAAAACTAAAAATATAAATGACTGAGTAAAAAATACTCCGATTAGGGACCAGCAGTTAGCGTAACGGCTATGTCACTGAACTCCCACGTAGTCGACCGCGGTTCGAGTCCTAGACCCGATGGCTTAAACTCACACCGGGCACGTGTTTGATCATTTTCTAGTAGCAATCCTTAGCTCTCACCTTGCTAGAACTCTGTTGTGGCCAACACAACTGAGCACTCACGCGATCTCAGTAACCCCTGTGCTACTGGCTGGGGAACTTCTGTTTCCCCAACTCTCCCACCACCTGTGGAATGCCCTGGAGGGGAACTGGTAGAATGGGAACATAGGCTCTTGTCTCCGTATCCCCAGCCCCTACCACAACACTAACACAAGGAAGATACCCACTTCACACCGGAAGCTCACCTTCAAACTCAGTGACGTACACAAGCCTTTCCACACGTGCGTACCATCTGAGATGTCCTGAGGCCTTTACCTCCCACTAAGGTGAAGCTCAGAGAGCCCCTACTCACCCTCTATCCTCTCGCAGAGCTTGTGCAGGCCCTGCAGGGGGCAGCCCTCACAGAGCTGGGCCGGCGCCTTGGCTGTCTGCTGCACCGCGGCCACCGTGAAAGCTTGTTTCAGGGTCATCATGATTTCATCGACCTGGTCAAAGACAAGAGAAATAGTAGCGGGCAAAAAGTCCATGAGATTTCAGAAAACCTATGAAAAAGACTTAGCATTTTAAGAATTTTCTGGACTGTTCTTCACAGGGTGACAGGTAATAATTGTTGTAACTGCTATGATTACTGTCTGAGAAATACTCCCAAGTTCGAGAAACTTCTTTTAATTTAGAGATGGGGCAGAGACAAACAGAGAGACAGAGAGAGAAAATGCACCCCCAAGCGGGTATGGTCAAACACAACCCCTTCTCCATTTCTCCATTCTGTCAGAATTTTGGATATGCACATGTGATCGTGTTTTTAAGCCACCAAGGCCAGGATTGGAATCACAGGGCTGGCCATGTCGGATCTGACTCCCTTAACCACCAGGCCACAGGGCTGGCCCAGAGGCTCAAAGTTCTTAAAGCAGGTAAGGTAAAAACTAAAAATATAAATGACTGAGTAAAAAATACTCCGATTAGGGACCAGCAGTTAGCGTAACGGCTATGTCACTGAACTCCCACGTAGTCGACCGCGGTTCGAGTCCTAGACCCGATGGCTTAAACTCACACCGGGCACGTGTGCGTGCGTGCCCAAGATCCCAAGAGGAGAATGGGGGAGAAGGGATTGCAGCGTGGCCATTCTCCTGGTGGGTGATTTCTCGCTTTCTGTCTCTCTGTCTCTCTCTGTCTTTCTGGTGAGCGCATACACCCTATAGCAAAAACCTCTTAAAGAAACAAAAAACAAAAAACCTCCGATTAAGAGGCCAAAATGACACTTGAAAATGCTAGACCAGAGGGTGAAAATGAGCAGATTCTTCAAAAACAACAAAAATAAAAACATGCTGCAAACCGTTTCAGATGCATACTAACTAATTATTAAAAGGCATAAACAAATCATAAAAGCCAAAGAATGGTCGGTCCATTAACGAGGCTCTCCAGGGTTGCTAAGAAGAGCAACCCCAGTGAGGCTTAAATGCCTTGAGTGGATGACGCGAGGTTAGGTCTCTCACCAGAGCTTCGTTGGCACACTGGAACACATAACAGACGAAGTGAAAGCCGCCGCCTCCCGAACACTCCCGGCAGATGAAGCCAAAGTGGTCCACATGGCGGATGCCCTGGGGAAGGCAGGGGAAGGAATGAACTCAGTTATATCAGGAAGTGGCGCCACCCTCAGAAAAGGACCTTAAGATTTCCACAACACTGTCTGAAAGAGCACTATAAATCCACTATCTTAGCAGATTTTCTAAGATTTAAAAAAAATCTGAAGACATCTCCCTGGTATGATAAGAAATTAGCATCATCTACTAAAATACTACTTTCATGACTTCCACAATCATAAGAAAATAAAATCTAGAATTTCAAGTTTGAATACTCGTTCTAGCATTAAAAGAAAGGGGAGAAAGCTGATAGAAAAATTCGAATTTTTGAGGCCAGCAGGTGGCATGGTGGGTAAGGCACTGGACACTCCCACATGGCCAACCATGGTTCGAGTCCCAGACCTGGCGACTTGCTTTCTCACTTTCCCTCTCTTTCTTTGTCTCTCTCTTCTGGTCAAATTAAAATAAATGAGTGAATAAATAAAATTAAATAATTTTTTTTAAAAAAAGAAAAATTAGAACTTTTTAAGGCATGAACATACAAAAAAAACTACTTGAAAAATCAAGTGTAGACCATGCACATGTGCCCCATGTGTTTTATGAAGCCACCAGGTTTGGGTCTGAAACTACACAGTCAGCCATGAGGGATCTAGCCTCTTTTTTTTGGAGAGGTTTTCGCTATAGGGCGCGTGCGCTCGCCAGACAGACAGAGAGAGACATAGACACAGAAAGCGAGAAATCACCCCCCAGGGGGGATGGTCACGCCGCAATCCCTTCTCCTCCATTCTCCTCTCGGGATTTGGGCATGCACGCACACGCGCCCGGCGTGAGTTTTAAGCCACCGGGTCCGGGACGTGAACCGCGGTCGACTACGTGGGAGGTCCAGCGACATAGCCATTACGCTAACTGCTGGTTCCCAGGGATCTAGCCTCTTAAACCACCATACTACCTGGCTGGCCCAGCATTATTTATTTTTTATATTTTAAGGTAAGAGAAATATTGATGACTAACACCAAATAATATGAACTTTTGCCCAGAAGAAACACATATCTATTTGAAAACATGTATTTGTGTGTATATGCAAAAACACACACGTGTAACACGCACACATATACACACACATATACACGGAAGCCATCACTATGGAACATTACTGCCACTAACCAGAAAAAAAAAAATAAATAAAAGATTTTGTCCAGTAGGTTATTGTAGCTAAGACTAAAATTCCAAATTTCAAAATTGTATTTATAACTTGCCTTTAATATACCAAAGCAAAGGAGAAAGTAGTACAAGATCACAAATCAAATACTTAGAAAATATACACCTTATAAGTCCTAGCACCTTTAGGTAGATATTAAAGGAATTCATTACAAAATTCAATTGTAGGAGTCAGCAGGTGGAGGGGTGGTTAAGGCACTGGGCTCCCACAAGGCCGTCCACGGTTCAAGTCCAGACCTGGTGGCTTAAAAATCATGCCAGGCACATGTGTGTGCAAGCCCAAGATCCCAGGAGGAGAATGGAGGAAAAGGGATTGAATCACAGCCATCAAGTCTCGGGGATGATTTCTCACTTTCCTTCTCTCTGTCTCCAGGAAGCACACTTGCCCTACAGCAAAAACCTTAAAAACAACAACAACAACAAAATCCGATTGTAATTTTCCAATAACCCGTCTCCACTTACCTGAGAGCAAAATGATATCTCCTTAAAATTCTTCTCCAATGCGATTTTTTTGGTGTCGGGACTGATGAGGTAAACTTCCGACTGGCCAATCTTAAAAGACAGACAAGAAAGAAACTCGCTTTTCATGAAAGTTGAATTGAGATTCGCTATATACCTACTTTATTTCATGGCCTATGAAAAGAAAGAATAAAAGGGGCATGGCCCTACCACGCTCTCATTATGTCACTGTAGAAAATCTCTTCGAAGGTTTGCATCACTTCCCTCCCTTCTTGCTTTCAGGGTATAATGACCTGGTCTCCCTCCTGCTGGCCACCACCATTTGCCAGGCTGTGCCGTGGCACCAGAAACAACCACCATGACCACACGGATGAAAACCCAGGTGCTTGTGAAGCCATTGTTCCCGGGGGGAAGGGCTGCACTTGACTCACTGTTTACCATTAATGTCAGGTGGCGATAAGCATTATGGAGAAAACTAAAGCAAAGAAGTAAGAGGAGATGGGGCAGGGGTGGGGGGAGCAGCAAGTGGCACAAAGGCGAAGGCAGCTAGATCCCACATGGCCAACTGAGCACGTCAAGTCCCAGACCTGATGGCTTGAGAACTGTGCCAGGCACGTGTGCATGCCTGCTCCAGACCCCAAGAGGACAATGAAGGAGAAGCCACTGCCATGTGGCCATGCCTCCCACATAATTTTCCCATCTCTCCCTGGAGAGCCCATGCACCCTTTAGAAACTAAAAAAAAGGTGGTGGGTCAGATGCTGCCGCTACTGGTCTCACAACAACATGGTTTCTCCATGTCAGTTAATATTTCAGTGGAGACCTGAGGACGTGAGGAGGCAGAGCCCTTGACAGCTGGGGTAGCCTGCCAAGCAAAGGGAACAGCGGTGCGAAGACTACCAGCTTCTTCCAGCTACTGAGCTCCCTCCATCCCTTCGGGTCTTCCCATCTGCTGTTCTCTGAACCCAGGAGACCCTCCAGCTAGCCATAGAGAAACCTCTCCTCAGTAAAAATCACCTCCTCAGGGAAGCCTTTCCTGATTCCCCAGGCAGGCTCACAGCGGCCTCTACTTCTCTCTGGAGGCATCTGTTACGGGTGAAGTTAGATCACTGCTCGTGCAGGTGGTTAGGCATCTCCCTGACCGGGTCTACACTCCACAAGGCCAGACCAGGTCTGTCTTGCTCACGCCTGTGTTCCTAGCATGCTCCAAAGGTCCTTGGACACAGCGGTCCCACAGCAAGGACCTGTGAGTCAGGGCACCGAGCAGCGTTCTAACGAGACTGAGAGGTTTCATTTTGTTTGGGAATACACAGCACAGATTAAATCACAAATGGAACAGCCAAGGGGGACCCTTGATATACTGGGGTCGACGCTGATGAGAAAAGAAAGAAAGCGACCGTGTGTAGCTCCTGGCTCACCATCCTGCTTTCTAACCTGCAGACACCCTCCTGGTATTAACCTAAGAGCCAGCTTCTTCACCCTGGCCAGCTCCCTGCCGTGAGTGAGACACAAAGGGACACGGGATGTCAGGAGTTTGGTTCTCTGTTGACAGTCAGGTGGCATGAAGCCAAAAGGGAAGCAGAGAGGTGGCCAGGGAAAAACCAGGTCCCCCCCAACATCAGCAAGGGCAAGCCCAGCAGGAAGAGCCCTGTCAGTATGGAGCCCAGAAAAACCCCAACTACCAGGAACAGCTCTCCCGACTCAGCAGTTAGCGCGCTTTAAGGTTAACCAAAATTTTCTAGAAAATGGCAAGCCATTAGTGAAATGACTACTCCAGCTTGGGTGTACACTTCACATGTCACCCACCAATCTACTTAGCCTGGTTAACCGAAGAGCAGCGTTTTATACAGGAATAAAAACAGCCAAGAGAACGTTCCAACTAAAAGCTTTTGCTGAACTGTGTCCCTTGAAATGAATATTCACGAGGTCTCCCTCTTGGCTCCTTTCACACATTCTATTCTTTCCGCAATGGACAGGTGTCTTTACCACCATGGGCGACAAGAGGGAAATAAATATTCCAAAGATACAAGGTGGACTCGCTTCCCATTTACCCTGATCGCTTGAAAGGCTGTCGCTAGAGTAACGGTCTGATCTTACACGAAGAACCATTCCGTATAAACATGGGGGTGCACCCTGAAATGCAGAAGCCGCAGGCTGGGAACCGAGCAGGCTGGGAACCGAGCGCTGGCTCCCGACCTGGGCCCCAGGCTGGGTGGCGTGTTACCGTGAAGAGCATCGTTCGATTTTCCTCCATGTCTGTGGGCTGCACCACGTCGTGGCCGCCGATCAGGTGGCTCTCGATGTCGTTCTCCTCGAAGGAGCTGAAGAAGCGCGCACCGCGGAGGCCGCTGTCCTGGAACTCCTTGCGGAAGGCCAGCGAGCGCAGGCCGGGCTGCGAGAAGGATTTGCGCATGGGCCGTGCGCCTGGCTCCGGGGCTATCCGGGGCCGCCGAGCCGGCAGGGTCGGGGTCCCCTGGGGCCCCGCAGCGTCTGCCCCCTGCGTGGGCGAGTCCCAGTCTGCCCTGCTGCGGCTGCTGACGTGGTTGAACTTCTCGATGCACTCGTCAATCAAGGCCGGTGGGGCCTTCTTGTGAGCCACGGTCACCCGGCCGCAGAAGAGCACCTCAAACTTCTTGGCGAACGTGTCGTCGAACTCGGACGGGCAGTGCAGCTCCTCCTGGCGGGCGATCTTCCCTGCCTGGCGGATGGAGCTGATGATCTCAGGCACCTGCAGGAGACAGGAGGTGTGTTACTGGGTGTGTGGCAACCCCCCGCTGCACGCCCAGGAGGTGCAGTGCCATGGTCCCCCAAGACAGAGCACCCCATGCCATGGAACTGGGAGGTAACGCCCAACCTCCACAAAGAGGAGTCAGGGGACGGTAGTTAAGAAGCATTTCCCACCAGCCAGGGGGTCCACTGCTGGAGAGCTGAGCGCCACCACGTCCTACAAGGTTAAGCAACCAGTCGGAGGATGCACAGCTCCACCAAGCAGTCATGGATTCCAGCCCGGGACCGGCCGAGTCCACAGCCAGCTGTCCGGCTGCAGAAGCCATCGCCTCCTCAGGAGGTTTGTCTCTACCATGCTCACCAGAACATCACTCAGCCATTTCAGATTTCATGGGGTTTTTTTGAGAGGTTTTTGCTATAGGGCGCGTACGCTAGCCAGAAAGCCCGAGAGACGGGGTAGGGACCGGGGAAGGTTCAATCATGATCCTTCACAGTAGCCAAGAGGGGTGTGCTGAGAGCCTGGACCAACCACCAAGCAGTGAAGACTGGGCAAAGGACTTATGGAAGATTCGGGAAGACAGAACCCACAGGACACGAGGGTGACCTGGAGAGGGACTGCCCAGGTTCTGCCTTGGGCGTCTGTGGGAGTTGTGCCGCCAGCTCGTAGGGAATACAGAAGGACGAGCAGGTCTGGGGAGTGCATACCAAGCACTCTGCTCCTGGGCCCGTGCAGAAGACTGGAGGACTTGGAATAAGGGACCCAGTGGGCAGCTGGGCAGGGGCCTTGGGATCCAAGACAGGAGGGCTAGACAGGGACACCTGAGGTGTAGATATAGGAAGTGGCTGAAGTCCTGGGCACAGAAAACAGGGAAGTAATTCAAGGGATAAAAGATGGTACCCTGGGGACCATCAGTTAGCATAATGGCTGTGTTGCTGGACTCCCACGTAGCCGACCGTGGTTCGAGTCCCGGACCCAGTGGCTTAAAACTCACGTCGGGTGCGTGTGTGTGCATGCCCAAGATCCCCAGAGGAGAATGGAGGAGAAGGGATTGTGGTGTGGCCATCCCCCCTGGGGGGTGATTTCTTGCTTTCTGTCTCTCTGTCTCTCTCTGTCTGGCGAGTGCACACACCCCATAGCAAAAACCTCTCCAAAAAAAAAAAAAAAAAGATGGTACCCTGGGACACCCATGGGTGTCCCCGCATTTCAGGCATGGAGAAGAATCGCAAGCAGAGAAGCAGAAGGAAGCAAGGCAAGAACAAGGCCAGAGACCCCAAGAAAAAGGGGGCACTCCATCTTCAAGGAGGAAAATTAGCAACTGAGAACAGGTTAAGGGTCCAGACAGACTGGATGGAGTTCACAGCCCATGAAGACCCGTAAAACATAAGCCACAGGAAACGTCAATACTAGATGCTCCAAAAGAAGCAAAGAGAACAGAAAAAAAGACTTACAGCCAAACTTTATCAGTAAGAACATATATTTCAAATTACAATATTTACTGCAGAGACACAGGTCCCTTTAGGGCAATAGTATACTGACGTCAAAGGGATTTATTCCCACCGATATGATCTGGGTCCTTGTGATGAGAATCTTTTTTTTAGTGTGGTCACAGCGAGAGTATTTACGTCCCTGCTGCTCACAGATGGGCAGATAAAGTAAATAAAAACTACGGCAAAAATAAGAATGTAAAAAGCATTTTCTGGGGATAAATTCAATAAGGGCATGGGTGATTTTTTTTTTCATTCTTTTACACTGGCAATCACAATAAATATGTTAGATAGAGTTAAAAATCAAGCAGCAACGATTAATGAGGAAACAGGCCTCGTGTAGAAAAAATTGACTTAAACTGCTGTCAACCACTGAGTTGATGCTAAAACTCCAATTTGAAAGTAAATCTACACTCTGTTTACTACGCAAAGGATTTTCTTTCGAATTCACAGAGTTACAAACGCAGTCAGGTATGAAGTTTCTGGAACAGGCTTAACTGCTTTATAAGGGGCAGGAAAATGACACTCCAACAGAATGAGAAATATTCACTTCTGGAAATAAAGTCCTTATTGAAACATTTCGGCCAACTTTCTTTTTAAGGATTTGAGGATTTCGAGGGATTATAAACACACTGCAAGTGTAATTTTATTCAAAAGGATTTAAGAAAGAGCTCCTGGAATAATATTGAAAATGAAAAGTCATTTACTTTACATCTACAGTTTTGCCTTTCTGCCAACGACTAACAAGTACATATCAAATGAGTCTACAGAAGCCTGGTATTTGTAGTTAAAACTCTAGCAAATGTTCCTGCTATGGAGTATGAAAGCCATTCAAAATCTGCAAAAATATGTCAGGACACGGTGCTTTGTCCCTCGGGGGAATTGTTTTGTCACTGCTAGGAGTTAAAACGAGCACCTGAAACAGTATCATTTATTCAGCGTAATTATTTTTCAGAAAGAACAGACTTCCGTTTTGCTGTTTTTGATACTAACTAATTATTTGTATTTCTTAGTCATGAAGTAAGGTTGAAAAGGCGGGAAGTGGGGGCAACACAATTAAACTAAGTATTTCCTGACTATCTTTTTTTTTTTTAATTTTTTTACTTAGCTTTATTTATTTATTTATTTAATTTGATCAGAGAGAGAGACAGAACGAGAGAGTCTGGGACTTGAACCATGGTCAGCCATGTGGGACTCCAGCATCCCTAACCACCATGCCACCTGCCAGCCCCTTTCCTGATTATCTTACATGCCATGAATTTCATAGAAAACTCTTTTTTCTTTCAATGTTTATTTATTTATTTAATTCTATTTGTCATTATTTTTTCATTTGACCAGACAGAGACAGAGAGAGAAAGAGAGGAAGAGAAAGTGAGAAAGGAAGCCACCAGGTCCAGGACTCAAACTGTGGTTGGCCAAATGGGAATCCAACACCTTTATCCACCACACCACCTGCTAGCACCCATTTTTTTTTTTTTTTGAGAGGTTTTTGCTATAGGGTGCATGCACTCGCCAGAAAGACAGAGAGAGACAGAGAGACAGAAAGCGAGAAATCACCCCCAGAGGGCATGGATGTGTGTGTGTCTCTCTCTCCCTGGCAGTACACACACGCTATAACAAAAGCCTAAAACACAGAAGTCCTTCCAGAGGCACGGCCTAAGAAGGATTCATGTTTGAATGGCCTGTCTGCACGGAGTTCCCGTGCCCTCTGCTCCCTGCTATGTGAAATGAGGAAGGGTCGTGATCACAATCAACACAGAGACTAGAAATCAGGACCAGGAAACACAGTAAGCAGCCATGCATCGACCCAGGGCCTCGCTCATGGGTCTAGATGTGCCCTCGGGTGGTTCTCCTTCTCTCGAGGCAGTTTACTTCCTCTTGCACCAGGGCCCGGGTCCGCAGTCCAACTGGTGTGGGTCCCTGTGACAAGCCACTGGGATAGCAGATGGCCGTGCTCCTCTGCTTGCAGAATCCAGCTCCATGAAGACAGCACAGGAACTTCCTGGGTCTAGGCCAGGTCTCCCAGGGCAGGACTTCATTTCATAGGGAAAAGATAAGGCATTCTTCCCTCAGGGGGACTGAGGATGAAAAGCAAAGCTCCCTGTGCGGAGGTTCAGGACCCAAGCAACAAGACACAGAGACACAGAGACGTCCGCTGGGAGTCTGCACTGGTCTCAGGTGACCGAACACAGGCTGCGGGTCACACGCATGCCCAGACGTGAACTCCAGGGAAGGAAAACATCGCGCACAGTCGCCACCTAAACCACTAATGGTCTAGTCTTTCTTTTTCTCTTTCTTTTTAAAGAGATTTTTCATATAGGGCACATGCACTTGCCGGAGAGACAGAGAGAGAGAGAGACAGAAATGAGAAATCATCCCCCATGGGGGATGGCCATACCACAACCCCTGCTCCTCTATTCTCCTCTCAGGATCTTGGACATGTGCCCAACGTGAGTTTTAAGTCACCAGATCTGGGACTCAAACAGCAGTCCAGCGATATAACCATTTGTCATCTGCTAGTCCCCGTCTAATCTTTTTAACCAAATCTTTATTTATTTATTTATTTTTGGGGGTAGAGATTTCTGCTATAGTGGTGCGTGCACTCACCAGAAACAGAGAGACAGAGATAGAAAGCGAGAAATCACCCCCCAGGGAGAATGGTCACGCCGCAGTCCCTTCTCCTCCATTCTCCTCTCGGGATCTTGGGCACGCACGCACACGTACTCGGCGTGAGTTTAAGCCACCGGGTCAGGGACTCAAACCATGGTCAACTACGTGGGAGTCCAGCGACATAGCCACTATGCCAACTGCTGGTCCCCCAAATCCTCATTTTGAGAGGAAAATACAACAGGCCTTTTTTTTTCTTCTTTTCTTTTCTTTTCTCTTCTTTTCTTTCTTTCTTCCTTTCTTTTTTTTTTTTTTTAAAATCTCTGGAATGCTTCCCTCTTATCTCCACTCTTCCCCACCAGGGTCCTAATCAGCTCCAGCAGGTTCTCTGAGCCGAAGGACTGACAGTCCCAGGTTCATCTGAAAGATCTGTCTTACGACCAAGCAGTGGCCGCTGGGTCACTACTCAGCAGAAAGGGCAGAGATAAAGAAACACCTTCCCTCTCCTTCTCCTCCTGGGCCCCAGGAAGTTGGGGCCTTACCCAAGGCTTCTAGGAGAAGCCCAGACTCTGAATGCTAAGGCAGCTGGCTGCTCAGGAACCCTTGAAGGGCCGACCTCAAGAACCAAGAAAAGACATATCCTGATCTTCTACCATTTCCGATCACCCATTCTCCTTTTTAAACACAGCAGCAAAATGTCATACAAGTTGGTTGGTTTGTGTTTTACAGCCCGTTCAGGGTCCATCATGAGCTCCACACAATTATAAGCCATTTCTGGTAGAAGTGCGGTGAACATCCAACCTTTGCATAAACGCCCAGGCTCCCAGCTGCATTTCAGGGTAAGGACAGTGTCTGTGTGCACACTGGGCCGGGGAAAGGTGGGCAGGAAAGATTAGAGAGTGAGCCCAGAATTGCTTACTAGACCACAGACATTCCACTGGGAGGGAGGCGGCCCCTAGAAGCAGAAACTGAAACAGAACAGCCTTTTAGAGAACAGAAATGAGCTCTCCCCACTGGCTACCACCACCAGGGGAATGGCCCCCCCTTACTCTTGCTGCAGCTGAAGCCATGAACCAATGGTACAGACAGATCCTACGGGGAAGGCCGAATCCGGAAGGCAGAAACCAGCTCCAGGTCCTGCTGCTTCGTGTGCAACCCCAGCAGGGGACCACACTCTTAGGGCCTGGGCTAGCTCTTCTATTAAAGCAGGACATGACCAGTGGGGTGATTTTTTTCTAAGAGAGATTTTTGCTATAGGGCATGTGCGCTCGGCAGAAAGAGACAGAGAGACAGAAAGTGAGAAATCACCCCCTGGGGGGATGGTCACACTGCAATCCCTTCTCCTCCATTCTCCTCTTGGGATCTTGGGCACGCATGAACACGTGCCTGGGGTGAGTTTAAGCGACCTGGTCCAGGACTCAAACCGCAATAGACTACATGGGAGTCCAGCAACATAACCATTATGCCATCTGCTGGCCCCCCAGGATCCGATCGTGAAAGAAATATTGGGACTACCCCCTCTGGATTATAAGATGTTTTTCTAGACAGCTGAATGTTGGCCCCTTTAAGCACCTAAGTTATTTTTATTTTAAACATCTGCATGGGAATTGCTATTTTTTTTTTAAGCCTACCAAGAATGCAGTTGAATCCTTTTTGATGGTGAGCATATATTACAGTGACCATAAGAGCTAGTGAGGTTGTGAGGTTGTGTTGAACTGTGTGTGCTGCTGCCTGGGATCAGTAGGCTCCGTAGGTGAGAGGCAGATCTCAGCTCTTAATGACAAGCTCCATATTCCTGCCCATCCTCTCTAAGCAAATGGTGACATGCTCTCTCCCAAAGACACTCCAGAATTAAAGAGGAGATTCTGAAATTTTTCGTGCCACAAACCTAACGGTTTAGTGATGTCTATGGACCCTTCTTGGAATAAAGCTACTAAATACATAAAATAGAACACAAGGGAATACAGAGGGCTTAATTATACTGAGAGGTAATTATGCAAGTAATTATTATATACGATTATGTGCATATCGCCACACAGGTGACAAGACCTCATGGCAAACCGCGTCCCTGCTCTAATCCAGAGAAAGGATGAGCGTACACAGAATTTAAGAGGAAGGTGTAATAGCGAATTGCAATACTGTCGCGGATGTGTGGGGCACTGGGATGCACTACGCAGTAATAAAGCCCTGTGTGTGGTCTTGGGCTGGAGCCTGCTACAACCCTTGGAACTCCCTGAAGGGTGGGAGTGGCAGGACTGCCTTTTGTCATTCATAATGAGCCCCTTTCAGCCACACCTGAGTACCTACTAGTGTGGTGACACATGGTGGGCCCCCAGAAAGCCTCAGCTGCACCCAGAGCCTACCCTGGTTAGAACGCCGGACCCTTCAGTCCCAGCCCCAGCCAGTCTCCACTTCTGGGAGGGAGGAAGGGTTGCAACTGAGTTTCTCACTGACGGCCAGACAGAATGAATGAAACCTGCATCATTAAAAACCATAAGGGAGGAAAAGGCAGGTGGTGTGGTGGTGAAGGGCGCAGGACTCCCCCATGGCCAACTGTGGTTCGAGTCCTGGGCCTGGTGGCTTGCTTTCTCTCTCTCTCTCTCTCCCTCTCTGGTCAAATTAAAATGGGTGAATAAATATAATACAGATACATAAAAATAATTCTTTAAACAAAACAAAAAAAAACTAAGAGTCTGAAGAGCTTGGGGGGGTGAACACATTAGGGAGGAAGGGGCACCCTGGAAGCTCTGCACAGGCCACAACCCCCAGCCCCACCCTGCCCTGCCCACCCACTCCTTTCAGCTCTTCCTGCGCGGTAGGTAGGGATCCTTTGTAAGGAACCAGTAATATAGGAGTGTTCTGAGCTGTGTGAGCCAGGCCAGGGAGTTATCCAGCCCAAGGGGGTGGTGATGGGAACTGCTGATTGACAGCCGGCGGAGAGGTCCGGGACTCGGCACTGCCCTCTGAGGTGGGGTGGTCCTGCCCTTCAGCTGGGGAGGGGGGGTCTGTGCTACATCAGTGTCAGAATTGAACTGAATGACAGCTAGCGTCTGAGACTGCTGGTGGGGAGAAGAACCTTACGCACATTTGACATCAGATGGGGAGAGCAGAAAGGGAGAAAGAAAGAAAGAAAGAAAGAAAGAAAGAAAGAAAGAAAGAAAGAAAGAAAGAAAGAGAGAGAGAGAGAGAGAGAGAGAGAAAGAAAGAAAGAAAGAAAGAGAAAGAAGAAAGAAAGAAAGAAAGAAAGAAAGAAAGAAAGAAAGAAAGAAAGAAAGAAAGGAAGAAAATAAAAAAAAGGGACCAACAGGTGGCATGGTGGTTAAGGTGCTGGACACCCCCACATGGCTGACCATGGTTCAAGTCCCAGACCTGGAGGCTTGCTTTCTCACTCTTTCTCTCTGTCTCTCTCTCTCTGGTCAAATTAAGATAAATGAATAAATAAATAAAATGAAATAAATAGCTATAAAAAATGTTTTAAAAGAAAATAGAAACAAAACAAAAAATGCTCAGTAGGTAAGTACCCATGGAGTAGACTCAGCTTGCCAGAAATTCATGTGAAAAAGATTTAAGGATTCTAGCTGACCGTAAGCCCGGGATAAGCCAGCAGAATGCCCGGCTATAAAAAGAGTGGAAAGGAACAAAGGTCTACGGCATCCATACATTAAGCGAGGGGTCACAGCCTCACTGTCCTCTTTGCCAAGGAGGCCACACAGAAATTTTCATTTTTGGTCCTGGGAGACTTTAAAAGCAGCAGCCACCAGGGTCAGGGGCCATCTGGGAGCCCACGAGTGGAGGCTGGGGGAGGAGGGAAGGGCTTCTGCCGGGGAAGGGGAAGGCGTTAGAGGAGACATCACAGCTGCCTTCAGGGGTCTGTCACAGTAAGGAAGAGGCCTTGGCTGACTCCTCTGTAAGTGGAAAGGAAACAAAGTGGAATGCAAAGTGTGAAATCAGCCTGCTCGGATTCTAAGAAAGCTTTTCCTTTTGAGAGACACAGAAAGCGCCCTCCACAGGGTCTGGTCACTCTGTGATCCCCTTCCTACTATCCTCCGACCCTCCAGCCCAGTGACCTCGGCACCCTCCCACATGCTCTGGCTATTTCGGGGTGACAGGGCCAGGAGTTTGAATAGCAGTCATCCTGTGGGCCCCTGCTGCCCATGGCCAACGCCACACCTCTGTGCCATGGGGCTGGCCCTGAGTCCCTACCTCTGCCCGGGTTCCTGTGTACTGCTCCCCTGCTCCCTGGGAGGTTTTCCTTGAGTCACTCCCCCAATAAATCACTTGCACAAGAATCCTCAGTCAGGCTCTGCTATTAGGATGGTACGACTTAGGGCAGAGAATGAGCATGATCCCTACAGAGAAGCTATTTTGCTTTGAACTATGACCAAAGATAAAATAGAAAGAAACCATGTTTGGTCTGCTAAGCCATAAACGGCCTCCCAAATTCCCTTCTGTCTCCTTGCTTGTGACATATAGAAACAGACATTCTCCTGTGTATTCATCTTTTTTTTTTTTTTGAGAGGTTTTTGCTATAGGGCGCGTGCGCTCGCCAGAAAGATAGAGAGAAACAGAGAGACAGAAAGCGAGACATCACCCCCCAGGGGGGATGGCCACGCCGCAATCCCTTCTCCTCCATTCTCCTCTCAGGATCCTGGGCACACGCGCACACACGCACGGCGTGAGCGCACACACGCACGGCGTGAGTTTAAGCCACTGGGTTCAGGACTTGAACCGTGGTCAACTACATGGGAGTCCTGCAACGTAGCCACTACGCCAACTGTTGGTTACTAGTCATCTTTTTTTTTTTAACCGTACGTAGCTTATGACACTAGCAGTTTAGCTAGTTACCCTCCTCCACAACATCGTAACTGAGATGTAGCCAAAGCATGACTTTATTAACCCAAACCACCTGGCAGCAAGCTGACAGATAACCACAAGGCAACCAAGCAGGGGCCTCCACGATCTCTGACAACAGGTGTACTCAACCCAGGGCCACAAACGAAAGCAGAGGTAGTCATTTGCTTCTCTATGTGATCATTCATTGAACAATTATGATCAACCAACCGCTAGGTGCCAAGCCATGTGTCGGAGCTGGGAGCACGGGGTACTACCCCAGGCCTCACAGAAGCAAAGCTTGCCTTCGAAGAATTTAAATGCCACTGGAGGATGAAAGAAAACTTTTTCTTTTAAGAATTATTTTATTTAACTTACTTTATTTCTTTTGATTCATTTATTTTAATTTGAGCAGAGAGGGACAGAGAGAGAGAAAGAGAGAGGGAAAGTGAGAAAGCAAGCCACCAGGTCTGAGACATGAACCATGGTCAGCCATGTGGGAGTCCAGCACCCTTAGCCACCACGCCAGTGGCCGGCCCCAGGAAAAAACAAACAAACAAACAAAAAACAACAACAACAACAAAACACATTTATCCAGTTATTATCAAAAGTGTTTTATTTTTTTTACAAAGAGAGAGAAAAGAAGGAAGAAGGAAAGAAAGAAGAAAAGAAAGAAAAAGAAAGAAAGAAGAAAGCAAGCAAGCAAGCAAGCAAGCCTTCTTTCCATCAGAGATCAGAAGCTCATGCGGAGCCTTTAAGATTTCTCGGGGAGTCAGGGCTTATTTAAAGACAGGCACAGAGACCCTTTCAACTTGGAGAGCTTCCTGGGCATCGGTTCCCACCAGACAGCTGTTGAAAGCACAATTCTCCTCTCCCCGGCAGACTGCCCTGCTCCTCACTGCGTGTGTGTGTGTGTGTGTGTGTGTGTGTGTGTGTGTTAGGGGTGGGACTGCTGACTTCATCTTCACGAGATCAAATACTTTACAATCACGAACATTCCTGGAGAAGCAGCACTGAAACCAGGCCTGGCGAGAGATAAAGACCGCGCCAGGCAGGAGGTGCTGCTGGCAGTGGGTTCAAAGCTCCGCGGCTCTCCCACGCCCAGGACAGCTCCAGTGTGCTGAGAGGCTTCCGCAGACCGCACTCCGATCTACCCACCGCAATCAAGGAGTAAGAATCCCTTCTACCAAGTGGGAATTGAAATCTCAGAATCCTAATGACATTTCACAACTGAAACTTTCATCTCGAGTCGCAAAGACAAGGGGAGAAAAAATAACATGAAGATAAGCCCAAGGGCAGGAATGAAGTAATACAATCTTACTAATGCAATGATCTCTTTCGGAATATACTTAGTAAATTTCAGTCAAATGCGCTTTCAGTTCATTGACATCTTAGGGGAAGGCTCTGCAGTGTTCTGCTTTTTGTTCTACTTTTTCTCTCGAGGGATTGACTGTACCTTCCCCCAAACCCTGAAAGCCAACGAATATGATTTCTGCCTTTCTTTCTTTCTTTCTTTCTTTCTTTCTTTTTTTTTTTGCTTGTTTTTTGAGAGGTTTTTGCTATAGGGTGCGTGTGCTTGCCACAAAGACAGAGACAGAGAGGCAGACAGTGAAAAATCACCTCCCAGGGGGGAATGGCCATGCCGCAATCCCTTCTCCTCCACCTCCTCTCGGGATCTTGGGCATGCACACACACCCGGCATGAGTTTAAGCCACCAGGTCTGGGACTCGAACCGCGGTCGACTACATGGGAGTCCAGTGACATAGCCATGACGCCAACTGCTGGTCCCTATTGTGGGCTTCTCTTAACAGCCACATCCACACCACCTCTCTGGCTCCCAGAACAAAAACGATGTTTCTGAGAAGGAAGATATTTAAGTCAGCAGTGCACAAATGCTACCAACGATGTCTGATCAAAATCCACAGCGAAGTTGTAAAGTGGGAGCTACTGCACTGGGAAAATGATTTCCTCTCTGTACTAGAAGGCTACTCCCAGGTTCTGCAGCTCCCCCAGCAGGCTCTAGTGAATGGCCACCCTGTAACTGTCTGGGCACACACCCACCTTATGTGTGAGCTGAGGAACTGTGTCTCTCCCATCCGGGCACGGAGGTTCCCAAGTGCCTGCACAGTGCAGATAACTATATTATGAGTGACATGCCCTTAAAGGAGCCGCCAGATTTGTTGGCCAAGAATGTCTAGAAATAGCACATCACCTCCACAAACAGCACAGGAACTGCAAAACGATTAACACAGAGTTGTACGCTCTGGTAGTCCCCAGGGTTAAAAACCCAGAAATCACAATCTCAGCTGATTACGCCCTAGAAAACTGACCAAAAAAATACCCCAATAGGATGTTCTTTCAGTTACACCAAACTTGGATGGTATGGCCTGGAATGACCATGTTTACTGAAACACCAAGGCAATAAACATTCCTATGTATTACAGATCCATAGATTTTGTTTTTCAATGTGAGTATTCGTTCTATTCCCTTCTAATCCCTTCTACTCAAACTCAGGAATATGGCTATTTCTAGAACCATAAAAGAGTTTTGGCCATGGCCAAAAGAGTAGCAATATCTCACGCTTATTACACGATTCATTTTTTTTTTTTATTTTTATTCTTTAGAAGTTTTTGCTATATGGCATGTGCACTCGCCGGACAGAGAGAGAGACAGAGAGACAGAAAGTGAGAAATCACCCCCCAGGGGGGATGGCCACACCACCATCCCTTCTCCTCCATTCTCCTCTCGGGATCTTGGGCACGCATGCACACGCACCCGGTGTGAGTTTAAGCCACCAGGTCTGGGACTTGAATCGTGGACGACTACGTGGGAGTCCAGCGCCATAGCCATTACGCTAACTGCTGGTCCCAACACGATTCGTTTATTAATAACCAGACACAGGAGGTCACAAACTCACTAGTCATAGGAGGGCTTTCAGTTTGTCTTTCTAAATTCACATTTTATAAGCTCTAATGTTTTAAATTTGGAAACTTACATGTATCCTTTTTGAAAAAGCGCAGCACAATAGAGACCATCACAATAACCCTGTGTGAATGTCTAAGCAAATATTGTCTCAAAAACCTTACAGTTTATTTTTGCCTAATGACTGGTTTCCTTTGGGTCCACCCTGTAGAAAGAACTTCCTTAAAATACCAGTGGGTTAATTCTCTGCCCTCGGCAAGCCTACGGTTATACACTCTGTTCAACAAATAAACTTCCTTCCTTTCTCAAAGTTGACCAAAATTGGAGAATCTGCATCTTTGGTCAGCAAACGCGTTTCTGGAGTTTAACAGCTCTAGCAGAGAAGAAATTCTTTGCTGCGTTTTGAGAGATTAAAAAAAGACCACACAGGACCAGCAGTTGGCGTAATGGCTTTGTCGCTGGACTCCCATGTAGGCGCCTGTGGTTCAAGTTACAGACCTGGTGGCTTAAACTCACACCGGGCGCATGTGCGTGCATGCCCAAGATCCCGAGAGGAGGATGGAGGAGAAGGGATTGTGGAGTGGCCATCCCCGCTGGGGGGTGATTTCTCGCTTTCTGTCTCTCTGTCTCTGTCTTTCTGGCCAGTGTACACGCCCTATAGCAAAAACCTCTCCAAAAAAAAAACAAACAAAAAAGAGCAGACACTGTGGAGCACCCCCTCACTAGCCCTATTTCAGGGAAGGGACAATAAAGGCAGAGCTGTGACTTTGGGCAAGGTCACACAGGCTGCTGGTGGTAGGCCGAGGTCCTTGTCTCTGCCCAGGTTTCCCCTTATCTTATCTAAAGTGCTTGTGAGCTGACAACTGCATCTTGCTCTCGGTCTGCATTAGTGAGCCTGTTTAATTCATGCGGCGTGTAATAAAACAACAGAAATAATCGAAATATTACAAGGAGTACCAGGTGATGCAAAGAGCTCGGGGCTGAGTCACAGCCGCTTAGGGCTTAATGTTTTCCATCTTTTCTTTTTTTTCAAGTGTGGAAAATACCTTTTTTATTTTATTTATTATTTAATTTTTAGATTTTTTTTTTTTTTTTTTTGGCCATAGGGCAAGTGTGCTTGCAGAAGCGAGCCAGAGAGAGGAAAATCCCTTCTCCTCCATTCTCCTCTCAGGATCTTGGGCACACATGCACATGCGCCTGGCGTGAGTTTTAAGTCACCGGGTCCAGGACTCGAACCACAGTCGACTATGTGGGAGTCCAGTGAAGCAACCAATACACCATCTGCTGGTCTCAGTCTTAATAGCTAGTGTGGGCTCAGTCAATGGTGTGGTGGTCGAGGCGGCCCTGTCCTTGGTTGAAGCTACCAGATAGCCAGTGTCTCTGTCTCTCTCCAGCGAGCACATGCACCCTACAGTAATAGCTACGACAAGTTATCTCGCAAAACTTCAGTTTCTTCATAGTCCCTTCTCCCAAAAATGGTGGTACTCCCAAGTAATGGTGGTACATATTAAGATGCTTGAAAGTATAATCATTGGTTCCCTCTGACGCTATATTAATGCCTTTTTTTGAGAGGTTTTTGCTATAGGGCGTGTGCACTTGCCAGAAAGACAGCGAAAGACAGAGAGACAGAAAGTGAGAAGTCCCCCCCCAGAGGGGATGGCCACGCCGCAATCCCTTCTCCTCCTTTCTCCTCTCGGGATCTTCGGCCCACACGCACACGCGCCCGGAGCGAGTTTAAGCCACCAGGTCCAGGACTTGAACTGCAGTTGACTACATGGGAGTCCAGTGACATAGCCATTATACCAACTACTGGTCCCTGCTTTTGATATTTTCAAGGGAAGTTTTGATTTCCTGTATTGCAGCCTTCATCTCTAACAATTCCATGGGATTCGTCGTTATGATGTGTATCTCCTCTTTCAGATCATTCAAGAACGTCCTCACCTCCTGGAATTTGCTCTGTCTTTTCTCCTGCACCTTCTGGAGTTCATTGTCTCTCTTCTCTTGCATCTCTGTTAGCTTTGTCACTATGAATATTTAAAATTCTTTATCTGACATTTCCATGAGTTCCTTTGTATTCTCTGGCTCCTGGCTAGATGTGGGGGACAGGAGGGTGAAGTCAGGGCAGAGGGTCTTCGGTGGTCATAATCTCAAAAATTTTTAACCCCAAAATAAACTCATAGTTTCATTTCACTTTTCCGTGAACTTCCTGAAGTCTAAAATAGATCTGGCTTTAAGTGAACTTAGCAAAGTTCAACCAAAGTGAGTAAGCAGAGCCTGTGAGTTTAATCCGATTATAACACAACGGCAGATACAAAAATGATTTTCAGAAAAAGAACCAAAGTGCATGAAAATGAAGGAAATTCACATT
Organism: Tupaia belangeri chinensis; assembly: GCF_000334495.1. Lineage (NCBI taxonomy): Eukaryota > Metazoa > Chordata > Mammalia > Scandentia > Tupaiidae > Tupaia > Tupaia belangeri. Next base: position 3,083,170 of record NW_006206760.1, read on the forward strand.
CCACCACAGATTTCATATCAATGGTAAGAAACCGGTGTAGACTGCAGTTCATCACTCTTCCAATCACAAAATCAGGGATCCTTACATTTAGATTCACGAATAATACCTGAATAAAGTTTCATTTATTTTCAGGATTTAGAGATGTTCCTGAATGCCATCCTGTTCCAAACTAGGATTCAAACAGACTAATATATTATTTCTATTCCGTAATAGTTCATCACAATAAATGCAGGGGGCAGCTCCACATCATATGCCATTAGGGAAATGTAAATTAAAGCCACCATGAGAAACCGCAGTATACCTATAGGAACGCCCAACATCCAGAACACACGACATCAAACGCTGGTAGATAACAGGAACTCTCGTTCATTGCTGGTGAGAATATAAAATGGTTCAGTCACTTTGGAAAATGGTTGACCTTTATTTATTTATTTAAATTTGACCAGGGGTGGGGGAGGAGGAGAGAAAGTGAGAAAGTAAGCCACCAGGTTCGGGACTCGAATCATGGTTGGCCATGTGGGAGTCTAGCACCCTTAACCACCACTGCCAGCCCCAACACAAAACTGAACATGGTCTTCCTATACAATCTAGCAACTGCACTCCTTGGTATCCACCCGAAGGAGTTAAAGACTTCAGGAAGAGGAGCCAACCCATGGCCTGGTGGTTGGGGTGGGTGGGTCTCACACAGCAGACTGAGCAATTGACACCCTAGACCCAGGGTCTTGAGAGACATGCCAAGTATGAGACTGAGTCCAAAATTCTAAGGGGAGAATGGAAAAGAGATTGTGGTGTGGCCATCCCCACAAGGGGGTGCTTTCTCTCTCTCTCCCCACCCCATCCCAGCAAGCACACACACCTTATAGCAAATTTTTAAAAAGCAGAACAAGGGCCAGCCAGGGGCGTGGCGGGTAAGGTAGCTGGATCCGGCATGGCTGGCTGTGAGGTTCAAGTTCCAGACCTGGAGCTTGAAAGTCACACCCAATTTGTGTGTGTGCCTACCCAAAATTCCGAGAGAATAGAGGAAAAGGGATTACAGTGTGGCTACTTCCCTCAGGAGGTGGCTTCTCACTTTTCCTCGCTCTGTCTCTCTCTGATAAGCGTATGCACCCTATGGAAAAACCTACAAAAGGCAAAATAGAAAGGTGCAACAAAGTAAGCAGTGTAATTTCTCCTACTTTTGTTCCCCAGACACCTCATTTCAAGGTCACTGTTGATCTTCTTAAAGTTTTATTCTATGTGCTACCAACTCCACTACTATCCTCCCAAAAGACATGGGGGTTAATCTGACCTCCAGGTATTTGTTCTAAACAATATAAACTGGGACCAGCAGGTGGTATGGTGGTAAATGAGGCTGGATTCCCACGAAGCCAACTAAGGTTCGAGTACCAGACCCGGTGCCTTGAAACTCACACCAGGCGTGTGCATGTGTACCCAAAACAGAGGAGAAAGGGAGGAGAAGGGATTGTGGCATGGCCATTTCCTCCTAGGGGGTGATTTCTCACTTTCCCTCTCTCTGTCTCTCTTCTCCTCTCCAGCAAACACAAGCACCCTATGAAAAGAGTATTTAAAAAGAAAGGAAAGGAAAGGAAAGGAAAGGAAAAGAAAATACCTCCTGCATCCAGTGATAATCATAACAGAAAATACATACTACTCAGTGTATAGACCCTGGCCAGCAGCTTCCACATCGCCTGGGAGTTTGGGAAACACAGAACATTGAGCTCCAATCCCAGCCCTCACAGAGCGGAGCTACATTTGAACAAATGCCCAAGTGCTTTGTATTCGCATATAGAACATCGCCACCCTTGTTTTCACAGAGTTACAGGCTAGCAGAAGAGAGAAAATGTCAAACTCCTGCAACAGAAGAGAGTGGGGAAAGACCAGCTTTAGTCCCTCATGGCTCAGAACTCACAGTGAGACATGCCAGCTCTTCTGCAGGGCTTCTGTACCCGTGCGAGTCCTGGTCCCTGCTCACCTGTCTGGTCTTACCTCTCGCCTCTGCTGCTCCCTAGAGCAGTGCCTTTGCACACACCTGCGGCTGTGGCAGCTCCGACATGCCTCTGAGCCTTTGCACGTGTTACTCCAATGCCCGGCACGCCCTGCCCTGCCCGTTATTCTCCACCCTCTTTAGTACATTCATCTGATGAATGAATGATTAATCAGAGATGCTTCAATACGGGGGTGAAAGACGAGAAGGGTTTTGATGGCCAGAAAGGGAAGGGCTGAGACACACACGGGCTAAGATTGGTTTAGGAGACTCGTCTGGGAGAACAAGCTACATGGAGCTTTTGCTCCCATGAGGTCGGCTCTGGGCTGTGTTCTGTTGTGGATAGACAGAGAGCTTCTCTCCCTGCTTTCCTCCATTCTCTCTTAGAAAAACCAATGGGAGAGCGGGACCAGCAGTTAACGTAATGGCTATGTTGCTGGATTCCCACGTAGTCGACCGCGGTACGAGTCCCGGACCCGGTAGCTTAAACTCACACTGGGTGCGTGTGCGTGCGTGCCCAAGATCCCAAGAGGAGAAGGGACTGTGGTGTGGCCATCCCCCCTGGGGGTGATTTCTTGTTTTCTGTCTTTCTGGCGAGTGCACGTGCCCTATAGCATAAACCTCTCCAGAAAGAAAAACCAACAGGGGCCGGCTGGGTGGAGGGGAGGGCTGCCAGGTGGCATGACGGGTGGTTAGGGGTGCTGGATTCCCACATGTCTGACCACGGTTCAAGTCCCGACCTGGAGGCCTGCTTTCCCACAATCTCTCTCTCTCTCTCTCTCTTCAAATTAAATAAATAAAGCTAAATAAAATAACTTTTTTAAAAGATAAGACAGAAAGAAAAACCAACCTGTGGGGTCAGCAGGTAGTGTGGTGCTTAGGGGGACTGGACTCCCACATGGACGACCACTGTTCAAGTCTCACACCTGGTGGCTTGCTTTCTCACTTTCCCCTCTCTCACTCTGTCTCTCTCTGGTCAAATTAAATTACTAAATAAAGCTAAATAAAATCATTGAAAAAAAAAAAAGAAAGAAGAAAAGCCACCCTGTGCCCAAGTTATTGGCATCCTCAGCAATGAGAGGTCCCAAAGCCCAGAGAGAGGCTGCTGCCCTGACCAGACAGCAATGCTCCCTGGGAAGTCTGCTAACATCCTGGTGGGGGTTGCACCAGTTTTGCTTAGCCGAAGTGGTGCATTTTTCAAATTCAAGGAATGGTTGGACCATGACAAGAAGGAGTGAGTGTTCCCCCACTTTATTAAACAAACATCCACTAATTAAATGAGTCTACAAAAGAAAACAATGTAATTTTTAAAATCACATTAATCCAACACATACAAAAGCACAGACTGCACAGTACTGACTTTAAGCAAGACAGCAGATGGGTGCCTCCACCCCGGCTGTGGAGAAATGCACCCAGGAAGGCTGCCTGCTGAGCTCTGGAAAGCAGAGGGCAGGTCCGACAGCCAGAGGGAGCCATGCTGGGCTCATCAGTCTGCAGCCTCAAAGGCAAATGTGCAAGCCCAGAGTCAGGACGGGTCCTGAAAGCCACCGTTCCAAGCAGCTGACCAAAAAGAAGCCTGGCTTGTACTCGACATTAAGAAAGAATGAGTGGGGTACCAGCAGTTGGCGTAACTGCTATGTCGCTGGACTCCCACGTAGTCCACTGCAGTTTGAGTCCTGGACCCGGTGGCTTAAACTCATGCCGGGCGCATGTACGTATGTGCCCAAGATCTCAAGAGGAGAATGGAGGAGAAGGGATTGTGGCGTGGCCATCCCCGCTGTGGGGGTGATTTCCTGCTTTCTGTCTCTCTGTCTCTGTCTTTCCGGCAAGCGCATGCACCCTATAGCAAAAACCTCTCCAAGAAAGGAAAAGAAAAAACAAACAAACAAATAAACAAAGAAACAATTAGTGGACTGACCTCAGAGCAGTGGTTAAATGTTGTACATATGGAACTGGATCCCACATAGCCAATCACAGTTCGAATCCCAGCCCAAACACACCAGTAATGCGTGCCTGAAATCAGACGAGATGGAGAAATGGAAGATGAAGGATTGTGCCAGGACCATGCCCCCCTTGGGAGCGCTTTTGCTTTCTCTCTCTCTCTCTCTCTCTCTCTGTCCTTGAGGAAGTGTGTGTGCACACCCTCTAACAATAAAGAAGCAATGAGTCACGTGGTCCTTTGCGCCGGTCTCAGACAAGACACAAAGCCACGGGCTCACGACTTTTTTTGTTTATAATCATAGTACTGGTCAGAGAGACAGAGGGGGAGGGAGAAGGCATCCCCTGGTGAGGCTTAGTCTTAACAATCTTTTCTCCTCTATTTCTTCACCCTGTTTGGATTTCGGGCACATGCATGATATGCCCAACAGGTCTTTGGAGCCAGAGCTACCAGGGTCGGATCCAAATCATGGAGTTGACCATGTGGAATTCCAGTCCCTTAACCATCAAGCCACAGGACCAGCCTGGATCATATCCTTTCAGAAAATAAGGAACAATGCCGTATCCACTCCTCCTTACTGCTGAGGTCTGAGCTACCACCAGCACCTTCTGCCCCACCCACAGCAGCCTAAGTGGTCCTGCTGCTTCCATCCAAAATATGCATCCGCTTGTGTCAGGCCTCTCTTTTGCACTGTCTAATGGTTTCTCAATGCACTTAACAGCAGTCCAAACCCTGTGCTGTGTCTATAGGGCACAGGTGACCCCTCCCGACTCTCGACCTACCTGTCTGCATCCGGCTCGTTGTACTTGGCCACCCTGCCTTTCTGCTTCTCTGTCTGGACATGTTTGGTGCCCACTTACCCCTCCTCACCACCCTGGCACCCTGGCCGCTCTTAGCTTGCTTCTTGCTTCTCTTCCAAGCAGTAACCACCATCTGAAATTACCTGTTTCTCTGTTTGCTAGCTTCTTTGTCGTCTCTCCATTCTAGAATTCAAGACCCAAAAAGTAAAGACCTGGCCCAGTCAAGGTGGCACAAGAGATAGGGCACCACTGTCCCAGGCTAGGGCCACATGGGCAGTGCAGGTTCAGATCCTGGACCAACCCAACTGCTTGGTGGAGACGGCCCACACTCTGTGATCCCAGCTGGCTGAGAGGCTGACAGAGACCTAAAGCAAGAATCTGACACCAAAAAAAAGTTACAAAAGAGGCTAGCGAGATTTTGCTGGGCCAGTCTGATGCCAAACCCCCTGCTCCTCAGACAGCACCTGGGCACACAGTAAGTGCTCCATAAACATCGGCGTTGAACAGTTCTGTTAAATGACTTGTTGAATAAATGATGCCTACAAACCTATGTTTTAGCAAGGCCAAAATGTGGGAAACCTGGAGAGGTTTTTGCTATAGAGCCAGAAAGACAAAGAGAGACAGAGAGACAGAAAGTGAGAAATCACCCCCCAGGGCAGACGGCCACGCCGCAATCCCTTCTCCTCCATTCTCCTCTCGGGATCTTGGGCACGCACGCACACGCGCCCGGCGTGAGTTTTAAGCCACCGGGTCCGGGACTCAAACTACGGAGTCCAGTGATCTAGTCATTACGCCAACTGCTGGTCCCAATAATGTAGCAAATGTTAATGACATCTCTTCACTGTAAACCATATAGGTTCCATAGAATGTCATCTTATTTTTCTTTAAGAATTATTTATTTTAGGGGTCAGCAGGTAGCAACTGGTTAAGGTACATGGTTGACCACAGTTCAAGTCCTGGACTTCGTGGCTTGAAACTCATGCTGGGCGTGAGTGCATGCATGCCCAAGATCCCAAGTGGAGAATGGAGGAGAAGGGATTGTGGCGTGGCCATACGCCCCTTGGGGGTGATTTCTCACTTTCTGTCTCTCTGTCTCTGTTGTTCTGGTGAGTGCACACGCCCTATAGCAAAAACCTCTCCAAAAAATAAAAATAAATAATGTAAAAGTAGACTCAGATGTTCAACCTGGAATTAAAATACAATGACAATATGTTCTGGATGACTTTTTAAACTCTATCATTTTAAATTTATTAATAGCATCACTTATAAATACTAATTAGTGGGAACAACAGGTGGCATGGTGGTTAAGGCACTGGACACTCCCACATAACCAACCACAGTTTGAGTCCCAGACCGGGCGGCTTGCTTTCTCACTTTCTCTCTCTGTGTCTCTCTGGTCAAATTAAAATAAATGAATGAATGAATGAAGTTAAATAAATCATTAAAAAAAAAAAAAACACTCATTAGCTCTCACTTCAAGCCAGGAAAGGTGAGCATTATCCATTTTTCTTCAGCTCAAAATCATAAGGACTCAAAACTTTTTTGAACCCGCATCTCATTTTACCACCTGCTGTGTTTGGGGAAGAGGTTCTGGTGAGGGCTCAGAAATGCAATGTTATTACAAAGTGACTGTCTAACAAAGCACGGTTATGTGGTTTCTGTGAGTCTTATTTTTCGTCTCATTTAAATTATAGGCGAAGCTGTATCTGCTCACCACAGGTATTCATAAAAAGGTCACTGGAAAATACCACCCGCAAAGCCTCGCATGTATGGAGACAACCACCTAATTACTGTTTGTGACGGGTCACAGCGTGGCTAACGGGTTTTCTCAACACGAGTTTATCACTCAACCTGCCAGACCCAGGAAGCACGACGGCGGAGGACGAGCCCCTCGAGGTGCAGGCGAGGTCCTCCGACCCCTCCCGGAAGGGCTGCCAGGACGTACCAGGAAAAAAGGGCACACCTGCTCCGCGCAGGTGCGGTGTTCTGGGGCAGGTGGGAGGCCCGGGAATGCACCCGACCCCTCCAGTCTAGCCAGGGCAAGCCTGGCCTGGATTGGCAGGGCTCGGTTAATTCTGAAAGCGCTGATGTTCCGAAAATAAAACTTGATGAAACACAAAGCAAGAAAGTTACATCTCAACACCCAGACCCCACACCCCGAAATCGGGGGGTGAGAAGGACAGGCAGACAGACACCCTCCGTGCGCCTTCTGCATCCTCCGCGACCCGTCCCGGACACCCGCGCACACGCCAGTCCCCGGGAGCCGCCGGGAAACGCCGGGCGGGGACTCCGGGGTCCGCGAAGCCCGCGCCGA
>NW_006206760.1:3090606-3140915 GCF_000334495.1 Tupaia belangeri chinensis
CGGGAAGCGGGACTCGGGGACGCTGGGACGCGGGGGCGCCCCCTGGGGATGCTCGGGGCTGCCCCGGGACGCGGCTTTGCGGGGCCCCATTTCGCGCGACCCTGAGAAATCTCGGAATGCCTCTCCCTCCGATTTGATTTAAAAAAAAACCCGCGTCGGAGCTGACACAAAGCCCGCCCACCTTCCCGGGGGTTACCCTGCCTCCCTAAGAGCTCGAGATGGCGGGTAACAAAAGCCCCAGTGTTTCCCCCGCCCTAATACCTTTACATAATCAAAGGTGGTTTTCTTGGACTAGGAAAACTCAGCTACTGAGACTAGACAGGAGACGGAGGAAAAGAACAGCTCCTGCCAGCCGGGCGCTTTGAGCAACTGGAGAAATGTGGATTTCTCCCACATTTTTTCTTCTCCCCCAAGGCAAGCCAACGAGACGAAACGGCCAGTTTCTGGCTACAAAGGTTAAGTCTGCAAACTCAGACACTCCTGAGTTCCACGTTGAAAAAAAAGTCCAAAGGTCTCATTGCTGGTGTGTAATGCGTGTTGTCAGGCTGAACCACACGCTGAGTTCCTTGGCCCGACGCCAACCCAGCCCAAGGTTTTTGCTTCTCTTTTCCATTTGGTATTTGTGTAATTATCTTTATGATGGGCTAATAAGACATGTCAGTGTTGTTCCCTAAATATCTGGCATCTGAATTTAGTTCCTGTATTAGCTAGCTATTGCTGCGTAACAAATTACCCCCAAAACTGAGCCGCTTAAACAAAACACTGCGGGTCAGAAATCCAAGAGCATCTTAGGGTGTGCCTGATTTACAATCTCCATTAGTTTTCAATCCAGCTATCAGCTGAGGCTGTACTCATCTCAAAACTAGACTGGGACTCAAGGACCCATTTCCAGGCCCACTCACACAGCTGCTACCAGGAGGACCTAGTCTTCCTTGCAGCCATTGGGCATACAGCCTAGTTTCTTGCTTTGTCCTCCTCATAAAGCTGCTTACAAAATGTCATCTCCCAACACAAGTGACCCAAGAGACAGCCCAAGTCTGAAAAGGAAACCAGGGGGTTTATTTTATTTTTAGATTTTTGCCATAGGGCATGTATGCTCGTTAGAGACAGAGAGAGAGAGAGAGAGAGAGAGAGAGAGAGAGAGGGGGAAACGGAATCATTTCCCAGGAGGATGGCCTCACTGCAATCCCTTCTCCTCCATTCTCCTCTCAAGATTTTGGGTACTCATACACATGTGCCAAACTATCTCTCAAGCCTCCTGGTCTGGGACTTGAACACGGAGTCGGCTACATGGGATCCATGCAAACTACCACACCACCTGCTGGCCCCAGAAGTCAGCTTTTTAATAAATGAATCTCAGAAATGACATTGCAACACTATGCTGTATTCTGTTCATTAAAAGCAAAGAAATGAGTCTAGTCCAGGCCTCAAGGGAAGCGATTACACAGGACATGAACACCCAGAGGGGCAGTTCATGGGGAGGGTCCCCTTTATTATTTTGTTCTTTTCCAGACAGGATGCGTGAGTACAAGATAAACCACTGAGGCGTAGGAAAAATCGAGAGTGAAATCATTCTGACTGCGGCTATGAGCAGTTGACAAGGGCTTAGGTGTGGCCTAAGTAGGAAAAGTGCTGCCCTTAACAGTCCTTTAAGGTGGGATGCTCCCCGCTCAGAGTACATCTGCAGTCATCCAACCAGATCCTTCCCTGTCGCCACCTCACTTTCCGAAGCAATGAGAGGAGATGGAGGTTGAGAGCTCATTAGAGGGGAACCCAGTGGTCTCTTCGATCTTACTGCTCAAAGCATGGTCCCTGGACCAGCAGCCTGGTGCACCAACTGGCAGTGGGTCAGGAATGCAGCACACAGGCCGCGCTAACATGGACCTCCTGAATCAGAGCCCTCATTTAACCATGACTCCAAGTAGCCAGTGTGCACTTAACTCCAGTTAAAGTTTGAGACCACTCGGCTGTCACATTCACTGACACTGGGCTTTTAAAAAATAAAAAGATGGGACCAGCAGTTGGCGTAATGGCTATGTCGCTGGACTCCCATGTAGTCAACCACGGTTCAAGTCCCAGACCCAGTGGTTTAAACTCACGCCGGGTGCGTGTGTGTGCGTGCCCAAGATCCAGAGAGGAGAATGGAGGAGAAGGGATCGCGGCATGGCCATCCCCCCTTGGGAGTGATTTCTCGCTTTCTGTCTCTCTGTCTCTCTCTGTCTTTCTGGCGAGCACACGTGCCCTATAGCAAAAACCTCTCAATAAATAAATAAATAAATAGATAGATAGATAGATAGATAGATAGATAGATAGATAGATGAATTACTAAACAGCAGTTCCCTTGAAAAAGCAGCTAAAACGTTCCTGCATCCTTGGGATGCTGCGAACTAGCTTAGCCAGAGAGAGTCCTGGTTAACTCCGGAGCAGCACCGTAGTGTGGGTGTGAGAGGACAGCAGTGCAGGACCACCCCGAATAAGCTGCTTCCATGACAAATGTCACTGGACCCTGTCAACCCCAACTCCCAGATGGACCTCTCTAAATATGCCCAGAACTTAGAAGCAGCTCTGAGGAGACTCTGAACTGACTTGGGAAACTTTACGTACCTGTCAGTACTATACATTTTCTGCTGGGGACCAGCAGTTGGCATAATGGCTATGTCGCTGGACTCCCATGTGGTCGACTGCGGTTTAAGTCCTGGACCCAGTGGCTTAGACTCACGCCAGATGTGTGAGCGTCCGTACCCAAGATCCAGAGAGGAGAATGGAGGAGAAGGAATCGCGGTGTGCCCATCCCCCCTCGGGGGTGAGTTCTCGCCTTCTGTCTTTCTGTCTCTCTCTCTCTTTCTGGCAAGTGCATGTGCCCTATAGCAAAAACTTCTCAAAAAAACAAACAAAAAAAACAACTTTCTTTTCCTGCCAAAGACAGGGATACCAAAAAAAAAAAAGGCATTAAATTTAGGAGAATAAAAATTGCATTTCTTGCAAAATATGAAGGGGAGCTTCAAAAGCTCATAGAAAAACAAAATTAAAATATTAATTCATTTGGGTGCAAAAAGCTTTTTAAATCTGTGCATAGTTTTTCTCATAATAGGCATTTTCCATGAATTTTTTTAAAAAATATTTAATATTATTTATGATTATTTTTTAATTTGCTACAGGGCACATGCACTCACCAGAGAGAGACAGAGACAGGGGAAGTGAGAGAGCAAGCTATCAGGTCCAGGACTCAAACCACAGTCAGCCATGTGGGAGTCCAGTGTCTTAACCATTACTCCACCATCTGGCCCTATAAACTTTATGAAGACCCTGCAGATTAAATCCTGAATGTAAGAGTTACAGCAGGAGAGTGTACAAACCAGTGAGGTGCAGACCTGAAGACTTTACAGTTTAAATCTGGAGCTAACTCTCCATGTACACGCACCCAGGAAAGAGAGTTCTACAGATCCTGGTTTGAATTTGCTTATCTTTTAAGGTCACTGTGTTCTGCTAATCAAGGACTCCCTGGGTAATTCAGGAGTGGCCAGAATCACTCATTTCAGGGGGTAAGTGGGAACTTTACATTGAGTGAACTTGACAGTAACATAGGAAGCTCCAACACCAAAAAAAAAATTTTTTTTGGAGAGATTTTTTGCCTTAGGGCACATGCGCTCACCAGAGAAAGAAAGGTAAGAGACAGTGAGAGGGAAAATGAGAAATCGCACCCTCCTCCCTCCCAGGGAGATGGCCATGCCACAATACCTTCTTCTCCATTCTCTTTCCGGGATCTTGGGCACACACAAATACACATCCAGCATGATTTTCAGGCCACCAGGTCTAGGATTTGAACCACGGTTGTCCATGTGGGAGTCCAGCAATGTAACTGCTATGCCACCTGTTGGCCCCCAACATCAAGTTTTTTTTTTTTTAAATATACATGAAAGATTATTTTAATTCACTGCCAACATGTAACTGGTAGGCACACTACACAAAGAAACACACTGTTACAACTCGAAGTTGCTCTAACAGGAAGCTGTTAACATCAGACCATCTAATCCTAAGCCAAATAAAATCATTTTTCTTGGGACCAGCAGTTGGCATAATGGCTATGTCGCTGGACTTCCATGTAGTAGCAAAAACCTCTCCAAAAAAAAAAAAAAAGAGGAATGCATTAGGGAAGGATTCCTAAGTAAATAAAAAATAAAATCATTTTTCTTAAAAGAGTATATGCCTTCCGATCTCAAAGTCTATTTTTCCCCAAGAAACTGTATATTCCTTCTTACTCCTATAAGGACTGAATGTAGCAGGAGTTTTCCAAAAGTTTATAGAAAATGCTTGTTATGAAGAAAAGTTACACACAAATTTCAAAAATGTTTGCACTAAAATAACCTTGAACTTCAATTCCATTTTTTGACAAAATTTTGGAAGACTGCTTGTATACCGGACAGAAATGATTTTTATTTCTTTTTTTAAGTTTTGCTATAGGCTGTGTGCACTTGCTGAAGAGAGACAGGGAGAGGAATGAGAAGTCACTCCCTCCCCAGCAGGGGTGGCCATGCCACAATCCCTTCTCCGGGCTCTTCTCAGGATCTGGGGACACATGAGCAGGCACTTGGGGTGTTTCTCAAGCCACCAGGTCTGGGACTTGAACCACGTAGTTGGCCCTGTAGGACCCAGCCACCTTAACCTCCATGCCACCTGCTGGGTCTGACAGTTTCTGGTTTTTGTTTGTTTGTTTGTTTGTTTTTCCATAGAACACACACTGGAGAGAGACAGAGAGAGAGGGAAAGCGAGAAATCACCCATCGAAGGGATGGCCACGCCACAGTCGCTATTCCTCCATTCTCCTCTTGGGCTTTTGGGCACCCAGACACATGTTCTGTGTGTTTTGCAAAATGTCAGGTCTGGGGCTCGAAGTGCAGAGTCAGTCCTGTGGGACCCGCTGCCTTACCCTCCACAGCAATGCGGGCCCTGACATCAGTCATTTTTAACAGCTTCCAGGTAATTCTCTCACTCACCCAGAATTGAGACCCTCTCTAGAACAGGATCCCCAGTAATGCCAGACAAGGGGGTGGCCCTCCAGCAAGTGCCATATTATGGGTCTCTCTCTCTCTCTCTAGAGAGACCCATATATGTGTTTCTGTGTGTGTGTGTGTGTGTGTGTGTGTGTGTATAGAGAGAGAGAGAGAGAAAGAGAGAGAGGAGACAGAGCCATATATATATATATCTGTAGCAAAAATCTCTGAAAAAATAACAATAAATAAAATTAAGTAATTCTTTTTTAAAAAGAAAACGGCAAGAAGTCTAAAAACAACCACAACACAAAGATGCTTTGCGGTCACATGTTTCCGTTTTTCTGAGACATGACAGGAGACTTGAAAAGAACGAGGGAGACCCCAGGAACCAGAGGAGCTGCTCCCCTGTTAAGTCTGACTATAAACCCTCCCACACCCTGCCACCCCTGCCCTATCTCTTCTGCCAGTTCCTTTTAGGAGGAGAATGGGGACGGACAGCCAAGCTCGGATTCAGGAGCAGACGCCAAAGAGGCTGCCCGCCACCAGCCGAAATGCACACGCCAGCGTGACCTCACTCTGCTGCGGTATCCTCCCTGCCATAGACCTGGTTAAAAATAGAGTCATTGTAATATTACCCCTACCGGGAAATTCAACTGGTTTCATAGTGAATCAGAGCCCCTTGGCAACTGGTCAAGGAATTCATTCAGCTCAAAAATAGGAATGTTCCTTAGCACGTCTAGGTAAGTAACAGTCCTAACGGGGAACAAAGGTGAGTCAGGCCTAAATCCTGCCCTCAGGAAGCGCCGCGGGAGCGGAGAAGTAAAGACAGAACAGTGGACATGCGAGGGGAAAGGCCCAGCTGAAGTTCCCTGCAACACCCAGAGGTGCAAACAAGCTGCAACAGAAGAACCAGCTTCCTGGCTGCATGGATTCAAGCCTTTTACGACGTATGGTGAGAAGAGAGCGGGCAATCTGGCTGGAAGGATCAGCATTGGCAGAGGTTTGGAAGGAGGAAACAGGCCAGAAAGCAGAGCTCCCATGGTGGAGAGACAATCTTAATAAGTGGTAGTTTGGTAGAGTGTAGTCATCTCTTACAGGCATAAACATTTGTTTCCAGAACAATCATCGGAACAAAGAATGAAAAGCTATTTGATGATGATGATAATGTGGATTGTAATTTCTCTGTCTTGAGTGATATGCACGGTATTCATGCTGGAAAAAAGAAATGCAATACACTAAAAAGATATATATGATTCAATGTAATATTAAAAGAAAAAAAAAACTTCTTAGAATAATATCAAGTCCAGCTCTTTTCTGGCTGGAACTATGGAGGGCGTTACAGAGAAGAAAAAGAAGGTTCCTGCTGCGGCAGAAACCAAGAAAAAGGCTCCTGCTGTGGGGGAAGCCACCAAGAAAAAGGTTCCTGCTGTGCCACAAACCCTTAAGAAAAAAGGAAGGAATTTTGCAGAGTTGAAGATCAAGAGCCTGAGAAAGAAGCTTGCTCAAAAGATGCTTCAAAAGGCAAGGAGGAAGCTTATCTATGAAAAAGCTCAGCACTATCATAAGAAATATAGACAGAGGTACAGAACTGAGATTCGCATGGCCAGGATGGCAAGAAAAGCTGGCAACTTCTTTTTTTTTTTAGAACCCAAGTTGGCATTGGTCATCAGGATCAGAGGTATCAATGGAGTGAGCCCAAAGGTTTGAAAGGTGTTGCAGCTTCTTCGTCTTTGCCAGATCTTCAATGGCACCTTTGTTAAACTCAACAAGGCCTCAATTACCATGCTGAGAATTGTGGAACCGTATATTGAATGGGGGTACCCGAACCTGAAGTCAGTAAATGAACTGATCTACAAACGTGGTTATGGCAATATCAATAAGAGGGGAATTGCTTTGACAGGTAACTCTTGGATTGCGTGGTCTCTCGGCAAATTCGGCATCATCTGCATGGAGGATCTAATTCATGACATCTATACTGTTGGAAAATGCTTCCAAGAAGCAAATAACTTCCTGTGGCCCTTCAAATGATCTTCTCCATGAGGTGGAATGAAGAAAAAGACCACCCAGTGGTAGAAGGTGGAAAAGCTGGCAACAGGGAAGACCAGATCAACAGACTTATTAGAAGGATGAACTAAGGTATCCACCATGGTTATTTTTGTAATCTGGTCAGTAAATAAACAGTGGCTGTTTTCAGACTGCAAAAAAAAAAAAAAAAAAAGGAAAGAAAAGAAAGAAAAAAGAAATTTAATCTATGACACAAACATATCTTTTCATTAACAATAGCAATTCAGGAAGATGTTTGTGACACTTTGAAGCCAGCTAAATGGATTATGTTTTCCTACTTAAATATCTGTTCTTTTCTCAATATCGCTTTATATTTGTACTCCCTTTTTAGCTTTTAAGACATTCTAAAAACAGAAACAGTGTTTTTCTATTTTTAACTCAGTCTATAAAGTATGAGCAAATAATCTTCTCTCCAAAGCAGGGTACACATGTTTCAAATTCATGGAAAAACCCAGCGGTAATGAGCTCATGAACGAAAACACAGTAAAAATCTAGAATCAAAAGGTTTTGACATCCACACCCTGTGTCGTAACTAAACACAGGCTCTCAGCTTGTGGGTGTGTGTGTGTGTGTGTCTTTGTGTGTGTGTGTGCATGTGTGTGTGTGTCTGTATGTGTGTGTGTGTGTTTCTCATGCATTTTTAGAGGGCGTCTCACCATGTCAAGATTCTCCTGCCTCAGGCCCCTGACCAGCTAGGACTCCAGAAACACACCCCATGCCCAACTTCTTAGGAAGGGTAGGCCAGGTAACAAACCCAGGCCTTCCATGTGCCCTCAGTCTATCGACCATGGTGGGTCAGCTCTCAACATTAAACTCAGACATGTTTTTGTAATTTACAGTGTATGGGGGCGGGGAGGCAGCAGCAGGTGCAGTGGTGGTTAGGGGCACTGGACTCCCACATGGCCAACCACAGTTCAAGTCCCGGACCTGGCAGCTTGGCTTTCTCAGTCCTTCCCAACTCACTCTGTCCCTCCCTGGTCAAATTAAAAAATAAACTAATTAATTAAGTTAAAGAAAATAATTTCTTTACAAAAATAATAATTTGCAGTGGAAATATTACTATACCTAAAGTTCCTCCTTAAAAAATAAGACCAGAAAGTATCAATTTCTATTTCCTTAACTCTACTAGTAAATAAAAATCTATGGGGCCAGCAGGTGGCATAGTTAAGGCAGTGGACTCCCACATGTCCAATGGCAGTTCAAATCCCAAACCTGGCATCTTGCTTTCTCTATCAGTCTCTTTGGTGAGTGCACATGCCCTACAGCAAAATTAATGATAGTAATAAATAAATTAAATTAAATAATTCTTTTAAAAAAAATCTAACCCAAGGCTGTGATGGCTAAAGGTGTTGGACTCTCACATGGCTGACCGAGGTTTGAATCCTGGACCTTGGGGCTTGCTTTCTCTCTCACTCTGTTCCTCTCTGGTCAAATTTAAAGAAAAAGAAAGAAAGGAAAGAAGGGAGGAAGGGAGAGAGAGAAGGAAGGAAGGAAGGAAGGAAGGAAGGAAGGAAGGAAGGAAAGAAAGAAAGAAAGAAAGAAAGAAAGAAAGAAAGAAAGAAAGAAAGAAAGGAAGAAAGAATAATTATTAAAAAAAAAACTAACCCAACTTCCTCTTTCCCCTTCTTCCACAGAAAATCGTAACTCCCTGTTTGTGTGCAAGTATGCACACACACATATTCGTATATATGTGTGTGGGTATATATGTATACACACACACTTTACAGAATAAAAAATCTAAGTGCCACGTCCCAGGTAAATGCCCCTTTAAAACAGTAAGATATGAGGTCTCTGTGGGGTCAAGGCTTAGTAGAAGAATACATAAATCCTAAGATGCACCATCTTCTGCATCTCCGCCCCTGTGCACAGCTGGAAGGTACACACTGAAAACAGCTCCCATGGGCTTTGGCACAACTAAGACTTAGAGGGCCCGAGAAGGACACAGCTTCTCTTTCCCGTCTGTAGTGGAATCTCATCCAAGCCTGAGTCATTGCTCTTCCCACCTGGAATTTTTCAGACATGACAGGGGTTATGGCTTGAGTGAAGTGCAGATAAGTCGACTCTCAGATGAGGGTCAGGAGTCATCCAAAGTACTTCGATGGATTCCCACAGGGACTCCTGGAGCATTTCTCTCTGGGCGGTGACCCGGGAGGAACAGTGAACCCGGTGGGGAGTAGGGTGGTGGTGGTGCTAGCTTCTACTTCCCAGGAACCAGCTGTGTGACCTTGGGTAGTTCCCGTGCATCTCCGGACCCGTTTCCATCTTGTAAATCATAGAAATTACGCTCACTCCAAGGTTCTTCCCAAGCTTCCCCCAGGGATGCTGAGACATGTACTAAATTAAATGCCAGGATGGAGACCAGCAGTTATGTTGCTGGACTCCCATGTAGTCGACCGTGGTTTGAGTCCCGGACCCGGTGGCTTAAACTCATGCTGGGCGTGTGTGCATGTGTGCCCAAGATCCCGAGAGGAGAATGGAGGAGAAGGGATTGCGGCGTGGCCATCCCCCCTGGGGGATGTGATTTCTCACTTTCTGTTTCTCTGTCTCTGTCTTTCTGGAGAGCACATGCACCCTATAGCAAAAACCTCTCAAAAATAAATAAATTAATAACATAATATGAAAAATACCCATGTAGCTACAACCCGGTTTTAATAACCTTAGGTAAGTTTGTGCATACATGTAACAGATGTATGCATTTATTTTAAGAAGAAAAATGTTACTCTGTATCCCAAGGGGTAACCACCATCCTGGGGTGTCTTTTGCTCTCTGTTTTCATGTATTAACTTTATAGGTTTCCAATCAGAAACAATGTAGCCTTTTGTGCTTTTAATTTCTTCCCACATAGTTATCACAGTGTATCATTCTTTTGGAAATTACATTCTTATATTGACCCTTGTATTATTTTAGCTGTTGAGTAGTCCTCAATTGTATTAAATTGTATTATTTTTTCCATCATTTAATTATCTTTTCTTTTTTCTTTTTAGGTTTTTGCCATAGGGCATATGCACTCACCAGAGACAGAAACAGAGAGACAGTGAGAGGAAAAGTGAGAAATTATCCCCCCTGGGAGATGGCCATGCCCCGCAGTTCCTTCTCTTCCATTCTCTTCCCAAGATTCTGGGCATGCACACACACACACACACACACACACACACACACACACACACACACGTCCAGCATGATTTTCAAGGCACTGGGTCCAGGACTCGAACCACGGTGGGCCATGTTGGAGTCCAGTGCCTTAACCACTATGCCACTTGCTGGCTCCATTAGCTTTGCCTTCTTTAATGGATATTCAGAGTTTTTGCTCTTCCATAGCCACAGCACCCTGCAGTAGCCTCCATGTGCATGTGTCTGATTGCTGTGTCTCAGCTCAGAATGTTACAACAAATAGCCAGTGACTGGGTGGTCTGACTTCTGACTGTTCTGAAGGCCAGCAAGTCCAAGATCGAAGTGCCCACAGATCTGGAGTCCACTGATGACCTGTGCCCTGGTATCCGAGCAGCTGCTCTCCTGCTGCACTTCCCCAGAGCAGATGGAGGTTGGGGGGTGCAGCGCAAGCGGTCTGTATTTCTCCCCATAACGGCACTAATTCCATCACAAGGGCTCCATCCTCATAACCATACCCAGTTCCTGCTTCCACACATCCTCGCCCACCCTGGCACAGTCAGCCCAAGTTCAACAGATCTAGTGAGGGCGAAATGTTCTTTTCCTACTTTAATCTACCTCCCCGGTCGCTAGTGAAGTTGTCCATCCTCGTGTGTCAAATAATTATTCACGTCCTTCTGCAGGCTTCCTGCTCCTATTGTCTCTTGCCTGAGAGACAGAGAGACAGGGAGACAGAAAACAAGAAATCACCCCCTAGGGAGGACAGCCACGCTGCAATCCCTTCTCCTTCATTCTCCTCTTGTGATTTTGGACACGCACACACATGCGCCCTGTATGAGTTTTAAGAAGCCAGGTCCAGGACTCAAACCACAGTCGACTCCATGGGAGTCCAGCAACACAGTCATTACACCATCTGCTGGTCCCTCAACTAAATGATTTCTCTTGATTTGAGTAGAGGATCTGGCTGTCATTCTCTGGATGGTTTCATATCTCATCCCCTAGGGCATCATATATATGCAAAGAGATATCTGAAGAGTTTCATGTTCATTGCCAAAGACATACTTAAACTGAAGAGTTACGCGTGTCAGGGAGATGATAAAGACCCTCCGCGAAGCTGCTACCTTTCACCCTGTGCTAAGCACGGGGACACTTTAAATCCAAGACCAGATTATCTATCATTGAATTTAAGGTGATTTTTTTTTAAATGCTTTTTTTTGTTAAAATTGTTTGGTTTACTCCAGCTAAAATTTGACTTTTTATTTTCCTAATACTGATCCTAAACAAGTCAAAATAATACAACCTGAAATTATAAATAGCAGCATCCTCCTAATTAAATCCACAGGCTATTAGATTGGGAGAATTATGATACAGCCTAACCTTCCCACCTACAGGTGGCAAAACTGAAGTCTGACAAGTTAAGACATTCATTCATTCATTCAGTAAGTAAGTAAGTATTTATTAAGTGTCTATGCTAATGGAAATCATATATGTTCACACTATGTATTAGGCATTAAGAATTTCACATAAATTTAAGCAATAACTATTTGAAAGTTTAAACACTAAAACAAGCTTTGAACACATTTAGCATCTTTAACAATAGCCTTAAGAGGTAAGATTTGAGAAGTTCATCAGTTTGCCCAAGACTGCGCAGCCACTAAACAGAGGAAGTGGGGTTAGGACCCAGGCAGCTGGTTCCAGCAATACTTCCTGTCTTGTCACAGAATATGCCTATGATACTTAGCTTGATTCAAAATGCAGAAACAAGAATCCCACAGAACAGGGCATGAGCATTTACCGATGGGGGAGGGAGGGTGGTCTTCAAAAAGTTCATGGACAATGTTTATTATCCCAAAAAGGCTAGGCATGTATTTCATTTTTTTTTTCTTTATGTTTTGTTTTGTCTTTGCTATAGGGCACATGCACTCACCAGAGAGACGGAAAGCAAGAAATCACTGCCCCCCCGGGGTGGATGGCCACGCTGCCAGCCCGTCCTCTGCTCTCCTCCTGAGGTCTTGGGCACTCCCCCACCCCCGAAACACACAGACACATCCAGTGTGAGTTTCAAGCCGCCATGTCTGGGACTTGAACCACCATTGGCGCCATGTGGGAATCCAGCAACGTAAGTGTTACACCATCTACTGGCCCTCCCCCTTTTTTTAAAAAATTTTTTGCACCAAAATAAACTCATACTTAAACTGCATTTTTTTCTATGAACTTTATGAAGTCTGTTTGTGTGATGTCTTCTTTTTTTTTCATTTTTGCCATAGGGCACGTACACTTATAGGAGAAAAACAGAGAGAGACAGAGGCGGGGAGAGGGAAAGTGAGAAATCTACCCTTGAGGGGATGGCCACATCACAATTCCTTCTTCTCCATTCTCCTTTCAGGATTTTGGACACATATGCACACATACATGGTGTGTCTTCCAGGCTGCCAGGTCTGGGACTCAAACCATGGAGTTGGCTATGTTGGATCCTATGCCGTAACCACCATGCCACATGCCGGTTATGATGTCTTCTCTTGAGGATGCTGGCCAGTTCTTCCAGTGATGAGGGCGATAGGTAGGATATTATTCCCACTCCCTAGTCTGCTCTGGCCACTGGCTTACGGCAAAGATTACCGATACACAAGAGGACTTCAAGATGTTCATAGAAAATACGTATCATGAAAAAACTCTGCAGAGATTACTTTTCTTTTTTTTGCACCAAATAATTTTTTTTTTCTTTTTGATTTTTGCCATAGAGCATATGCACTCACTAGAGGGGACAGAGGGGTAAGACATCATCCCCAGGAGGCATGGCCCTGCCACAATCCCTCCTGCTCCATCTCCTCTTGTGATTTTAGGCAAGCACACACATGCACCTTGCTTGTTTTTCCAGTCGCTGGGTCCAGGACTTGAACCATGCTGTGGGCCACGTGCGATCCAGCCACCTTAATCACCACACACTACTAGTCCTAAACTTGTATTTTTATTTATTTATTTATTTATTTTTGGAGAGATTTTCGCTATAGGGCACGTGCGCTCACCAGACAGACAGAGAGAGACATAGAGACAGAAAACGAGAAATCACCCCCCAGGGGGGATGGCCACGCCGTAATCCCTTCTCCTCCATTCTCCTCTTGGGATCTTGGGCACGCACGCACACGCGCCCGGCGTGAGTTTTAAGTCACTGGGTCCAAGACGCGAACCACGGTTGACTACGTGGGAGTACAGCGACATAGCCATTACGCTAACTGCTGGTTCCCATGCCTAAACTTATATTTTAATTCCATTTTCCCACAAACATTTTGACGTCCTCCCATATAGAAGTCTACCTAAAATCATCTCCCAAATAAGAGTGTGTACTTGAGCACCCTGATACACAAAACAAAACATAAACGTACTTTAAGCTACCAGGCAATGGAAGCAAAATGAGAGGTCACAAATATTGTTTCACTGTGCACAAGTTAAGATAATCAATATTAATCCTAAAGGCAAAAGTGTGCCCGACATTTTTCAGCATTCCACTTAATCCTCAATCTTCTTTTGATATTTCACCTTACCTTCTGTAGAGTCATCAGAAAAGTCAGGATGCATTTTTGCACAGAAAATAAAAAAACATGTCGTGACTTTTTTGACAACCCAAGAGAACCTTTTTTTTTTTTTTTTAAAGTTTGCTATAGAGCACGTGCACTAGATGGGGACAAAAAGAAAGAATGAGAGAGAGAGAAATCACCTCTCCCCAGGGGAATGGCCCCATCACAATCCCTTCTCCATTTTCCTCTCAGGATTCGGGGCATGCACGCGCAAGCACTCAGTGTGATTTTCGAGCTGCTAGGTCTGGGACTCAAACTTAGCATTAGGCTATGTGGAACCCTGCCACCTTAACCTCCATGCCACCAGCCGGCTCCTTCTAGAACGTCTTTTTTTGGAGAAGTTTTTGCTATAGGGTGCGTGCGCTCACCAGAAAGAGAGAGAGAGACAGACAGACAGAAAGCGGGAAATCATCCCCAAGGGGGCATGGCCATGCTGCAATCCCTTCTCCTCCAGTCTCCTCTCGGGATCTTGGGCACACACGCACATGCACCTGGCGTGACTTTAACCCACCGCATCTGGGACTCAAACCGCAGTCAACTACATGCGAGTCTAGAGACATAGTCATTATGCTAACTGCTGGTCCCTAGACCCTCTTAAAGCACGCTTCCATCTGTCTCCTGCAGGGCTGGGAAGCAAAGGCTTGGGAAACTCTTGGCCCAACACTGAACTTTCTCCTTTTCTTCCTTGCTATTTCCTGTCTCCCGTTTTCTCAATGGGAGTATCTCATGTTTGCATGACCTACAAAGTGAGGGGCTCAGGATGGCAGAACCGTGGAAGGAAGAGACAGCTGAGGGACAATAAGGGGGAGCACCACCCACTTTCTATTTAAGTAGAATGCCAATCAAAGTGAGATCATTGTCACTGGCCCCATGCCTAGCAGGGTCTGGGAGCTAGCATGACTGCATACGCTGCGTGGGCCGAGGGCAGGCAGACCTGGGTGGGAATCCCAGCCACTTTCCGTTAGCTGGGAGATTTCGTGAGTTACCTAACATTCAAGTCCCATTTCCACATATATTAAATGGAGGTAACACCCTTTTTGAGGCATTGCGAAATGAGCAAAAATGACTTTGGTGACGTGGAAGGGAAACCAAGAAACAGTTGCTGCCTTGTTGGAGTTTTCTAATTTTTTTTAAAAGAATTATTTATTTATTTACTTATTTATTTTTTGGAGAGATTTTTGCGTGTGCTATAGGGCACGTGTACTCACCAGAAAGACAGAGAGACAGAAAGGAGAAATCACCCCCCAGGGGAGATGACCATGCCGCAATCCCTTCTCCTCCATTTTCATTTTGGGATCTTGGGCATGCACGCACACACGCCCGGTGTGAGTTTAAGCCACCAGGTCCGGGACTTGAACCACGGTCAACTACATGGGAGTCCAGCAACATAGCCATTACACTAACTGCTGGTCCCAAGAATTATTTATTTAATGTTACTTATTTATTTATTTTATTTTATTTTGACCTGAGAGAGACACAGAGAGAGAGTGAGAGAGAGAAAGAGAAAGAGAGAAAGTGAGAAAGCAAGCCACCAAGTCCAGGACTTGAACTATGGTTGGCCATGTGAGAGTCCAGCACCTTAACCACCATGCAATCTACCGGCCCCCGAGAATGGATTTTCTAGGAGGTAAATCTACTTTGTTGATGTTACAAATTCTTAACAGGAAGCATACATTTTTTTCCAGGACAACTCCAAATCTAAAAAGTCATTATTCTTAGCATCTGTTTTTTTTAAAAGTAAACATGGTCACCATAAATACACTTGAGAAAAGGGGGCATAAAACTGGCAGCGAATCCAGCAACTGCAGGCATCTGTATTTCTGTTATTCTAAGGAGAGGTCAGCAAAAAATAGCATCGTAAATGCATAACTATTTAAAATATGAAGTCATATTTTCCAGTGGTTTCCACGAGTGACTACTGATAAATTCATCTGGCATTTTTTTAATAAAATATACCATCTACAGGGACCACATGAAAAACTACCATGTGTTGCATTCTAAATAGAAGAATGGGGAAAAAAAATGAAAAGAGGGAAAGGAAGAAAGGAAAATGATATATCATATGTCAAGAAATGTAAATCAAATGTCAGAATTGACTTTTAAAAAAGTAATAGTGAAGAAAAATAAAAACAGCAAACAATCCATTCTGAACTTTCATGAAAAAGTGGTGTAGGATAAAAATAAACTGAAATTTAAAGTCAGAAAGGCTACATTAGGATTTTTTTTTTCCGAGAGGTTTTTGCTATAGAGTGCATGCACTTGCCAGACAGACGGAGAGAGACAGAGAGACAGAAAGCGAGAAACCACCCCCCAGGGGGGATGGCCATGCCGCAATCCCTACTCCTCCATTCTCCTCTCGGGATCTTGGGCACGCACGCACGCACATGCGCCTGGCATGAGTTTAAGTCACCGGGTCGGGAACATGAACCACAGTCGACTACATGGGAGTCCAGCAACATAGCCATTATGCCAACTGCTGGTCCCAGGATTTTTTTTTTTTTTTTTGCCATAGGGCTCATAAACTCACCAGAAAGAGTTAAAGAGGGAGAGAAAGTGAGAAATAACTTCCTGGAGGCAGTCGGGGGAGAATGGCCATGCCACAATCCCTTCTCCTCTATTCTCCTCTCGGGATTTTGGGCATGCATGTGCACCTAGTGCGGTTTTCAAGCTGCCAGGTCCAGGACTCGAACCATGTTCAGCCATGTAGAAGTCCAGTGCCTTAACCACCATGCCCCCTGCTGGCCCCAGGCTATGTTAGGATCTTAACCCTCTCCCCTTACTCCCATTTTTGTGTATGGATAAATTTCCTCATCTCTGAAACAGTAGCCCTATTGGGTCGTCAGAAAAGTCAAGATGTATTTTTCTATGCAAAAATGCGTAATGAGTTTTCCAAGGACCCAACATTTATTACCTTAATGATTGTGAAGGATACATGCATCATATAATATCATGTCTCACATGTACAAGGGAACTTCAAAGAGTTCATGAAAAAAATAAAAATGGAATTGAAAGTATGAGTCTAGGCACCAGGTGGTGGCACAGCAGAAATCCAATGGGACTGAGATGGGAAGGGTCCTGGGTTCGTGTCCGGCGGCTCCCTAAGCCCTCCATGACCTGGGGTAGGGGCAGATCACAGTAGGGACGAAGCCTCTTTCTGGTTTTTGTGCTCTCTGAAGAAATAAACTTACAAAATTACAGATTTTTTTAAAAATGAAATAAGGTACAAGCATACATACATTCACACACTTACCTCCCTCTCTGCATTTTCTTTTTCTTTTTTCAAATTTGCTATAGGGCATGTGTGTTTGCCGGAGAGAGACAGAGTAAGAGAGAGAAGAGGAAAGAAATCACTCCACAGGGGGGATGTCCACACCACAGTCCCTTTTCTATCCTACCGGCTTGAGACTGCTCTATTGGTTTGAGAATGGGTTTTCTTTTTCTTTTTAATTTTATTTGTTATTATTATTCTATTTTGACCAGAGAGTGACAGAGAGAAAGGAAGAGTGAGAAAGCAAGCCACCAGGTCCAGGACTTGAACCACGGCTGGCCATGTGAGAGTTCAGCACCTTAACCACCATGCAATCTACCAGTCCCTGAGAATGGGTTTTCTAGGAGGTAAATCTACTTTGTTGATGTTACAAACTCTTAACAGGAAGCATACATTTTTTTCCAAGACAACTCCAAATCTAAAAAGTCATTATTCTTAGCATCTGTTTTTTAAAAGTAAACATGGTCGCCATAAATACACTTGAGAAAAGGGGGCATAAAATTGGCAGCGAATCCAGCAACTGCAGGCATCTGTATTTCTGTTATTCTGAGAGGTCAGCAAAAATAGCATCGTAAACACAAATCTCATTGGGATGAAAAATCTGATTCAGTAGGTATGAGGTGAAGCCTGAGAATTCACATTAAAAACAAGCAATGTTGCTTGTAGGTACTGCTGCTGTTGACCACGTTTTGAGGAATGAGTATAAACCACTATAAATTGGGCATTTTATTTCTTTAGCTGAACTCTCCTGTCCTTCCTTACAAATGACACAAACCCCACTAACCATACACACTTCTCTAAATACACAAATGGCCTTCCAGGCCATGAGTCTATGTCTCCCTTGAAGGATCTCTAAGTTTCTGTAGACTTTCTGCTATTCTACACATCAGGCTTATTTTTTCTTTTTCTTCTTTTTTCTTCTTCTTAGGTTTTTGCCCTAGTCTTTTGGCCAGAGAGACAGAGAGAAGGAAAGTGAGCAGTCACTCCCTAGGGGTATGGCCATACCACAATCCCTTCTCCATTCTCTTCTCATGGTTTTGGACACACATGCACACACACCTGGCATGATTTTCCAGCCACCAGGCTGTGGCTTAGTCTCTCTTTTTCATTCATCCACTCTGTTTGGACTTTCTCAGACACATTTTCTAGAGTCTATTATTCAAGTCATAATTAAACAATTACATCTTTAGCAGGCAAAATGATTTTTAAAAGCCTCAAAGTCAATTGCAAAATTATTGAGTTCCCTTGTAGATTTTACCTACTGTCTACATAACTGGTTGTGTTCCACTTCCACAATGTGAGAATTTATTTTTTAATTTTTTAATTAATTAATTATTATTATTATTTTTTGCAATAGGGCACGTGCACTCGCCACAAAGATAGAGAGAGATAGGGAGACAGAAAGTGAGAAATCGCTCCCCAGGGGGGATGGCCATGCCACAAACCCTTCTCTTCCATTCTCCTCTTGGGATCTTGGGCATGCATCATGCACATGCACCTGGGTGTGAGTTTAAGCCATGGGGTCCGGGACTCAAACCACAGTCAACTGCATGGAGTCCAGTGACATAGCCATTACGCCAACTGCTGGTCCCAGCAATGTGGGAATTTAAACCTACAGGAACAATGTCTTGTTAACAGAAATGATGTGCAAGTGCTTCCTCTTAATGAAGTTTGAATTGCACAGAGCTCTTTGAAAATGAGTTTTATAAAGTCTTATATTAAGATGTGTCAGCTCAGGGCCAGCAGGTGGCATAGTAGTTAAGGTGCTGGACTCCCATATGGCTGACCACAGTTCAAATCTTGGACCTGGCAGCTTGCGTTCTCACTCCCCCCTCTTGTATGCATGTGCACGTTCTACAGCAAATTTTGCAATAAATAAAATTTTAAACGTTTTTAAATTAATCTTTTAAAAGGTGTATCAACTCACCCTTAAGATGTGTCAGCCACATTGGGACCAGCAGGTGGTGTGGTGGTTAGGGTGCTTGGCATGGTAACTGTGGTTTGAGTCTTAGACCTAGTGGCTTGCTTTCTCACTTTTCCCTTCTCTCTCTCTGAGGACTATAGCAAGTTAAAAAATAATTGTAATATTAAATAAATTAAACAATTCTTTGAAAAAAAAAAAAAAGAAAGAAGCTGTGTCAGCCACAACAGAGCACGCTGGACACAAATGCTTGGCAGGCTGAGGTCACATGGTAGGCCCGAGTTTGATTACTAGGCCTTTCTAAAAACATAAAATAAAATAAAAAGCAGGGCTCTGTGGTGTGTGCCTGTAGATCAAGCTACGCAGGAAGCTGAGGCAGGAGGACTGAAACAGAGCCAGACTCTTTCTAAAATAATATCACACACAGAGGCATGTGCCCGCATGTACACATACAATGTAGGAGCTTAAAACTGAGCTCAGAATTATTCATGACAGCTCCCAGATTAAACATGCCAGCCGTCTATGATTTAGGAAAGACATTTCTGCCTGGCTCTACCTTACTTTTCATACCACACTGGGGTATTCCAAAATTCGGCAGACACACTGTCTGCCCAACTTGTCAGAAAAGGCACCAAATGACTGGACCTGAAATGCAAAAATGTGTCTGCCTGCCGGGGTGGAAGGGACAGGAGGAGAAACATGTGGGTGACCTCCATCTGCAGCTGTTGCAGGACCTGGCACACCCAGCAGCACACCATCAATCAGCTCATCAAGCGGAGCGTATCGATGACCACGCATCATTGCCCAGATGTGCTGATCTGGTGTGATGTTTGCTGGAAGTGAGCTCAATTGCTCCATAGCCTCGATGAACTGAAAACCATCAGGTAACCTGTCCAAATAACCAAGCACACAGATGAACTGAAACAGGACTTGGGATGGAGATTTCAATGTATTGGGTCATCAGAAAGTCAGGGTGCATTTTTGCATAGACCGAATAAATTCCACCCAGGATGTAGCACGAGATGAACAGCCTCTCTCCGCCCTCAAATCAACAGAACTTTTAAGTCACACCCTGAAAATAAAAACCTAAAAAGTGTCCTGTGACATCCACAGGGGACTCCATGAAGATCACAAGAAGATCCCAGAGAACATGTGAAGACACAGGACACCCCCAGGGCCACGAGTGTGAATGCGAAGCTGCTAGTTCAGCCTCGGTGACGACCTCGACCTCGCTGACACTGGTAGCTCTCTCGTACTTTCCAGATAGAACCTTCTTCCTCACCTTCTCCTTCTCCTCCTTCAAAGGTTTCCAACAGTGACAGTGAGCTGTTTCATAGTTTGAGAATGCTCAGGTATTATTATTGGCAGTATGTAGATGTACACAGCCACAGGGGAGACATGGCAAAAGCACTTGCCCAATATCAATGGAATCCATGTTGATATTCTTTCTTTATTTATTTGTATTTTTTGGGGGAGCAGTTTTTGCTGTAGGGCGTATGCACTCACCAGAAAGACAGAGAGAGAAGAAAGTGAGAAATCACCCCCAGAGGAGATGGCCACACCGCAATCCCTTTTCCTCCATCCTCCTCTCGGGATCTTGAGCACGCATGCACATGCGCCCGACGTGAGTTTAAGCCACCAGGTCCGGGACTCGAACTGCGGTCAACTACATAGGACGTAGGCATTACGCCATCTGCTGGTCCCTCCATGTTGACACTCTAAAAGCTAAATATCTCAATGACTTACCCTTCTAGACAAAGACTGTGACCTTTAGTGGCCCCAGTGTAGATATTCAGTGTTTTATTCTCCCAGATGATAAGAGTCAGTGCTCAAAAAGGTCATGGACAGGCCAGCAGACGGTGCAGTGGCTAAGGTACTGGACTCTCACATGGTAGACCGCAGTTCAAGCTCCAGACCCGGTGGCTAGAAATTCACACTGGGTATGAGTGTGTACGTGCCCAAAATCCTGAGAGGAGAATGAAGGAGAAGGGATTGCAGCATAGCTATTCCCTCAGGGGGTGATTTCTCACCTTCTGTCCCTCTGTTTCTCTAGCAAGTGCACATGCCCTATAGCAAAAATCTTTAAAAAAAAAAAAGAAAAGAAAAACAGAAAAGAGAAGAGAAAAGAGAAAAGAAAGAAAAGAAAAGAAAAGAAAGAAAAGTCATGGAAGATGCATATCATGAAAAAACTACGCAGGAATTTACAGTTTTTTGCACCAAAATAAATTTGTACTTTAATTCTGTTTTCCACAAACTTTTTGAAGTCCTTATCATACTGTGACTACTTTGTAGATCCTAAGTTTTATTGGACAGATATTCCGATCACATTCTTTTTTTAATTTGAAGGATTGTATACTTTGTTGTTGTTTTTTTCATTGTCAGGGGGTGTAAGCACTCAACAGAGGAAGAGAGAGTAGCCTCAAATGCGGCTAAATCACACTGCTGCCCTTCCCTCTGTTTCTCGCCTCTGTTAGGACTTGGGGCACATCTACATGCCTAGTGTGTTCTTTAATCTACCAGGGCTGGGACTTGAACCATGGTCAGCCAGGTGGGATCCAGTTCCCAAAGTATGACACTTAACCACTGTGCTACAGAGCTGGCCCTCTGATCGATTTCAATGTTTATTTTAAACATTCTTTTCAAATACTCTCTCTCTCTCTCTTTTTTTTTTTTTAAGGTGTTTTTTTGGGGCCAGCAGGGGGTATGGGAGTATGGTAGTTAAGGGCACTGGACTCCCACATAGCTGACCATGGTTCGAGTCCTGGACCTGGCAGCCTGCCTTCTTACTTTCTCTCTCTCTCTCTGGTTCTGTCCCTCTCTGGTCAAATTAAGATAAATAAATGAATAAATAAAGTTAAATAAAATAACTCTTAAAAAAAAGATGTTTTGCTATAGGGCACATGTAATCATTGAAAAGACACAGCCAGAGGGAAAGTGAGAAATCGTTCCCCAAGGGGATGGCCACAGCACAGTCCTTTGAACCCCATTCTCCCTTTTGGAATTTGGGCATGCACGCACACACACTCAGCATGGTTTTCAAGCTGCTGGGTCCAGGACTTGAACCTCAGAATTGGCCACATAGGATCCAGTGCCTTCACCACCACGCCACCTCCTGGCCCTCAGATACTCTTTTTGAAGACTGGTGATTTATGATTTCGCCATCCTTGTAGAGGGCTATGACCTCCACTACTGACCACAGAAGATAGTGTGCAGGGGGCCTTGGGTGGACTGAATGAGAGTAAGAGTCTGTGCTTTGCTGTGTTAGAGAATTGGGGAGTGGGGGTCCCCAGCCTCTGGCTGAAGACAGTGTCCCTCCTTTGGCCCTACAATGTCATTTTTATTACAGCAATGTTTTGTTTGTAAATTCTGAGACTATGATTTTTAAACTCATACACATGTTATGGACATTTTTAAACAAATATTTAGGAAAGTAGAGAGAATAGTGTAAACAAACCCCACGTCCCGTCATGCACTGCCAACAAATGCCAAGCAGGATCAATCTTGCTTCTTCCGTATCCACACCCACGGCTGTCCTCACAGATCATTTTAAAGATGACCCAGGGCGTATTATTTCGTTCATAAATATTTCAACATGTAGCTCTCAAAAGTAAGAACTCTTTGTGCTTTTGAACACACCTAACAATAAATTTTCCGATCATCAAGGCCTCACCTGGGGGGAAACGCACAGCCATTTTTAGTTCTCACAATAAATAATATAAGGTAGTGGATACACATCATTATGCATGTGGCCAAACCCAGAGAACGTACAATCTCAAGGGTGAACCCCGGTGTAGACTACGGAATGGGGTGATGCGTCAGTGTGGGCTCAGCAAGTGTGACAGTGTGCCACTGGTGGGGGAGGCTGGTCGTGGGAGAGGCTGTGGATTCGTAGGGGTAGGAGTTATGAGAAAACTCTTCTCTCAATGTTGCCATGGCTCTGTAAAAGGGAAGTCTTCTTTAAAAATTGTGAAAACCCAGGGACCAGAGTTAGTGTAATGGCTATGTCACTGGACTCCCATGTAGCTGATCGTGGTTCAAGTCCCGGACCTGGTGGCTTAAACTCACACCAGACGCGTGTGCGTGCGTGCCCAAGATCCCAAGAGAAAGGAGGAGAAGGGTTTGTGGCGTGGGGTGATTTCTTGCTTTCTATCTCTCTATCTCTCTCTGTCTTTCTGGCAAGCGCACGCCTCCTATAGCGAAAACCTCTCAAAAAAAAAAAAAAGGTTTAAACCCACCAACTCAACCTACCCGAAGTTTTCCTGTACACAGGGCTTAAGTCACTTTTCCATAAACAAATGTCAAAGGTTCTGAACTGTTCACAAGCCCCTATGTTTATCATCAAGCATACAATTGTCTCTTTTTTTAAGTTGATTTATTTATTCCATGAGAGAGAGAGAAAGAGAGAGTGAGGACCTTCGTACCATCTACTCTCCAGTTTTAGTCCGTCTGGATCATGAGGGCGTATGGAGAGGCCTCGGGGTGTGAACCGGGACTTGCCGTGTGGGTTCGGTATTGCCAAGCACTACACTGCATGTGAGCCCTGCCACCAGGGCTGGCCTGAGCACGCTCCTCTTTTATACTGATGAACACATAAAACCCTCCTCACCACTCCCTGTGGCAGGTCCTGTAATAATACCCCTTTTACTGAAGAGGAAGAGGAGGCACGAAGAGGGGAACTCACTTGCCCAGGGTCACTGAGGGGCAGATGTGACTCACCCAGGGCCTCAGACCTTCTCAGGTCCTCAGTCAGACCTGAAACGGTGTGAAGTGACATTGTCCTGGTTTGTCAATGGGTTACTCCCCACACACATCCCAAGAAAAGGAACTGGAGGGACCAGCAGATGGTGTAATGGCTACATCGCTGGACTCCCATGTAGTAAACCATGGTTCGAGTCCCGGACCCGGTGGCTTAAACTCATGCCGGGTGCATGTGTGTGCGTGCCCAAGATCCCAAGAGGAGAATGGAAGGAGAAGGGATTGTGGTGTGGCCATTCTCCTTGGGGGCGTGGGGGTGATTTCTTGCTTTCTGTCTCTCTGTCTGTCTCTGTCTTTCTGGTGAGTACATGTGCCCTATAGCAAAAACCTCAAAAAAAAAAAAAGGAACTGAAGCAGGAAGTTGGCCTGGATAAAGACCCAGGAAGCACACATGAAGACATGGAGCCGAAAATATAGGGAAGAAAGAAAACTCAGTATGTAAGGGTATGGCGATGAATAGGCTACCTCTGGGGGCGTCTGGGGCTCAGTGCCACTGGAGAATCCTCTGAGGAATCACGGAGAATAGGGGTCAGCAAGTGACAGCCAGCAGGTCACATTCAACCCACAGCCTGTAAGTGTTGATAAAGTTTTATTGGAACCCCGCCAAGCTCATTCTTTTAGTACTGTCTGTGGCTGCAGAAAAGCTGACACAGCAGAGTCAGAGAGTTGCGACAGACACCGTGCGGCTCGCAAAGATGAAAATATTTATGTCCGGTCCTTAAGAGCAAAAGGTTGCTGACCCCTGATGTAGAACATCCAGAAGGAAAAGGGGAAGCTGAGTATTGCTTCACCTCATTAGCTTTGGGCGGCCCTGGGGGCCTCAGATCCCTAGGCAGTCTGAGCAAGCCCCTCTCAGACTGAGAGCAGAGGACTGGTAGATCAGAGGAGAAGCTGGGACCAGCAGGTGGCGTAACAGTCACATCGCTGGATCCCCATGTAGTCGACTGTGGTTCAAGTCCTGGACCCCGCAGCTGAAACCTCAAGCCAAGGGCAAGTGCGTGCGTGCCCAAGATCCCAAGAGGAGAATGGAGGAGAAGGGATTGCAGCCTGACCATCCCCCCTGGGGGGTGATTTCTTGCTTTCTGTCTTTTTGACCAGCACACATGCCCTAGAGCAAAAAAAATTTTAAAAAGAAAGAGGAGCTATCAAGAAGCACCTGTGGGGAAGCAAGAGGAGAGAGGGCCAAGGGACAGGAGCCAGGCACCACCCAGAGCAGGTGCGACGCCATCCCTGTGCCTCAGCAGCCCCTTTTACAGTACGGATGCTAATATTCAGGGCACAGCTCAGTGCAAGAATTCTGCTGGAAATTTACAGGAAGTATAAACGTCATAGCAAGTGCCTAGTACATAGGAAGCGCTCAACCAATGTTATCAAGCATTGTGCAAACACGTTTTCTAAATTGTTTCTAGGAATGAGAAAACGCTATCGTTGATACCTGTCGACTAAGTCTAAACTCTTCACCACACAGGAAAACATTTGAGAAAGAAGCCTCACATATTTTGTTAAATCCAAAATAAAGCAGATGGCCTGCAAACGGAGAGCCATCTGCTTGGGGAGTATTTATGCCCACGATTGATATCTGTGTCTCTCTACATCAGGTGAAATAACTGTCAACCGTTTAAACAAAACCGACTAAGAATAGCAATATTGTTCGTAGTAATCAAACAATGGACACAGCCTGTGTCCATAAATTGACATATTCCATAGGATGGAATAATCCATAGGATGGAATATTACTCAGCTATAAAAAGGAATGGGGGGAGACCAGCAGACGGCGTAATGGTTACATCACTGCACTCCCATGTAGTCCACCACAGTTCAACTATGGCTTAAAACTCGTGCCGGGCACATATGTGTGTGTGCCCAAAATCTCAAGACGAGAATGGAGGAGAAGAGATTGTGGCATGGCCATCCCCTTGGGGGGTGATTTCTCACTTTCTGTCTCTGTCTCTCCAACAAGCACATGTGCCCTATAGCAAAAATTTCTCTTCTAAAAAAAAAGAATGAGGTACAAGGCACGATGTGGATGAACGTTGAACACATTTTACTAGTGAAAGACATGAGTAAAAAGATGGCAGGCAGACAAGGCCACACGTTGCATGATTCCATTCATATGCAATGTCTAGAAGAGGCCAATCTATACTAACAGAAAGGAGGTCATTGACTACCTAGGGCTTGGGGAAAGAGAACAGGAGGAGAAGACGGCCAGTGACAGCTGATAGGTACTGGGTATATTTTTGGGGAGGGAGTGCCAAAAATGTTATAAAATTAAATCATAGTGACGGGGCCACAACCCTTTGAATATATTAAAAGCTATTGAATTGGGGACTAGCAGTTAGTGTAATGGCTATGTCGCTGAACTCCCATGTAGTTGACCATGGTTCGCGTCCCGGCCCCGGTGGCTTAAACCTCACGTTGGGCGTGTGTGCGTGCGTGCCCAAGATCCCGAGAGGAGAATGGAGGAGAAGGGATTGCGGCATGGGCATCCCTCCTGGGTGGTGATTTCTCACTTTCTGTCTCCCTGTCTCTCTCTTTCTGCGAGTGCACGTGCCCTATAGCAAAAAAAAAAAAAAAAAAAAAAGCTACCGGGTCCAGGACTCAAACTGCAGAGCAGGACATGTAGAATCCAGCACTTTAACCACCATACCATCTGCTGGCCCACATTTTTAAAACAATAAACTGTACATGTTTAAAATGCACAACATGATTTTGATTATGAATATATCCGTGAACACACACAATTTGCTGAACATTCACATCACCCTCGAAACTTTGCAATCCCTCCCTCCCCCCACCCAATTTCCATGCAGCCAGTTTTTCTTAACTGTTTTCTCCCCAAAACATTGGCTTGCATTTTTGCACTTTGGGGGGTTTCATCCAAGTGGAATTATAGAGTACGTATTCTTTTCGTGAGCGGGTGGGAGAGGTCTGCGGTGTTCTGCTCAGCACAAAGATTTGAGAATTCACCTCTACCCCATGCTTCGATAGCCTGGTTCTTTTTCTCATTCAGTTCTTTTTTTTTTTTGAGAGGTTTTAGCTATAGGGCGCGTGCACTCACCAGAAAGAGAGACAGAGAGACAGAAAGCGAGAAATCACTCCCCAGGGGGGATGGCCATGCTGTAATCCCTTCTCTTCCATTCTCCTCTCGGGATCTTGGGCACTCACGCACACGCACCTGGCGTGAGTTTAAACCACCGGATCTAGGACTTGAACCACGGTCGACCACATGGGAGTCCAGTGACATAGCCATCACACCAATTGCTAGTCCCACTCATTCAGTTCTATTTGCTACCTGTTGCCAGACATCTGGGCTGCTCTCCATTCTCAGCTATTACCTATAAAGCCACTGGGGGCACTAGCATGCAAGACTCATTGTGACCAGGTCTTAAGTATTCTCTTGGGTTAATACCAAGGAGTAGGGCCCCAATAATTGTAAGCAACTGAAATACTAAAATTTTGCAAAGCCAGTAAAAGATGTGGCTCCCGGCATGTGAGCAGCAAAGACACCTAGCATTACGGCCACCATCGCCCACCTCACAGGCCCTTCCCAGACAGCACTGGCCCCCAGCTGCTCACACCGCAGCGCTCACTTCTCCTGTGGCCCCCACCGTTGGGCTTCCTCTTCCTGCAGTTGACATTGCTCATGTTCTCCCTTGGGCCACTACTGACATGGCCACGTCATAGTCTAGCCTGTCCTTGTCCACTTCCTGCCCAGACAAGACAAGGCCACTATTTTAACAGATTGACCTGATACTGGTTTTTCCAACCACTTTAGTCTACTGAGGATTATTTATATAACAGTCAAGACAACAGGCAAGAGAAAATTAAATTTTAATGAAAATATCAAAGTTCATTGCTTTCATCTATTTTTAAGTGTTGGTTCTTTAATTGGCCTTTTCTTTTAAAGAACCAGTGTTTCAAGACCAGCAGTTAGCATAATGGCTATGTCGCTGGACTCCCATCTAGTCGACTGTGGTTCGAGTCCCAGACCCTGTGGCTTAAACTCATGCCGGGCACGTGTGCGTGCGTGCCCAAGATCCCGAGAGGAGAATGTAGGAGAAGGGATTGCGGCGTGGGCATCCCTCCTGGGTGGTGATTTCTCACTTTCTGTCTCCCTGTCTCTCTCTTTCTGTGAGTGCACGTGCCCTATAGCAATGGTGATGGCCCGTCCCCTATAGAAAAAAAAAAAAAAAAAAAAAAAAAAAACAGTGTTTCTTTGTATAAACAAAATATTATGGCTTTTTGTTATATACTCATTACAGCTTTGCTATAATCACAAGCTGTACAATATTACTTTTTAAAATAATTATTTAATTTGATTTAATTAATTAATTTTTTAATTTAAATTTGATGAAAGTGAGAGAAAGAGAGAGAAAGTAAGCTGCCAGTTCTGGGACTCAAACCGTGGTCAGTCATGTGGGAGAGTCAAGTGCCCTTAACCACCACGCCACCTGCCGGCCCCTACAATAATACTTTTTAACAAAGGTCATTTTCTATTATCAACCCTCAAAATGCCTGTGCGTTTTCAAACAAGCCACAGTTGAGCTGCATCTTGGCTGGCATGCCACATTGGAATAGTCTCAGTTAATCCACATTTTAATATAATCAACCCGTTATCTGTTCATTCGAGTCCAACAAAACAGACTTAAAATCTGGGTCCAGCCGGTGGCATGGTGGTTAAGGACACTGGACTCCCACATGGCCAACTGTGGTTCGAGTCCTGGACCTGGCAGCTTGCTTTCTCACTTTCTCTCTCTCTGTCTCCCTCTTTGGTTAAATGAAAATAAATAAATAAAGTTAAATTTAAAAAAAATGACTTAACATCTATCTCATTTCCCAAGTGCAAAACAGAACTGCTACCAGTTGCAGTTCTAATATGACATTATCTCAGATGGAAAAGCATCACACGAATGGAATGACATAGCATGCACTCTCTGAGCACCGCATCTGCTCACCTCGGTGCGGAAATATTGAGGACTAACCAGTCCCTCGGCAAGGAAGCACACGGCACCGTTCAAAAATTAAATACACAATGTCTTCCTTTTTTAAACTTTTTAATAATTACTTTATTTCACTTTATTTATTTTAATTTTATCAGACAGGGACAGAGCAAGAGAGCGAGCGAGAGAGAGAGAGAGAGATGGAAAGTGAGAAAGCAAGCTGCCAGGTCCAGGACTCGAACCGCGGTCTGCCATGTGGGAGTCTAGCACCCTTAACCACCACGCTACCTGCCAGCCCCTGCAATATCTTTCACTGACATGACCCTGGGCTGGTACAGAAAGCAAAACAGGCGGCAGCAAAAGTGCTGGCTTTGCTTCTTGGCTCTGAAGAGGTCACGCTGGACACCTGTCGGAGACTTTCTTTGGGTCCAGTCTCAAGGGCTGATTTGGGTCAGCCATGCAACTACCTGAAATGCATTTATTCAGTCTCCTTTAAATTCATCATTCAGTTTACAGCTGGAACACGCGGCTTTCCCTATATTTCTTGCAAATAAGATTTATAAGAACCAGTTCTACTTTGTGAAAATTCAAAATGTGAATCTGAGCGACAGCTCTCTGCTGTTGGTGTGCCCGCCCGGAACAGTGTCTTCTGTCTACACTACGCAGGCTCCGTGGGGCGTCTGAGCACAGCAGCCTGAGCTGCCCACAAATGCAACGAAGAAAATTAGCAGCTACCCCCCAGAACTACATCCCTAGAAGTCAGCTGAGGGTGGGTCAGTTGTAGAACTTTATGTCCTTACAGTCTCAGCAAAATTGATGTCAGATAATTTTAAATTTGGAGGAAGGGCAGAACTCGCTACACGAGACACCCTGAATAGGGGCCCGAACCCTCAGCCACTTAAATCCACTAGGGCAAAGGTAGAGCGAGAACCTTCCCTCCAACAGGACCCCAACTATGCATAAAAATAATAGATGCCCGGGGACCAGGCACTGGACACTCCCACATGGCCAACCATGGTTTGAGTCCCAGACCCGGCAGCTTGAAGCTCATACTGGGAGTGTGTGGGTGTGTGCCCAAAATTTGAGAGGAGAATGGGGGTGAAGAAATTGTGGCATGGCCTTTCCCCCTAGTGAGGGGATTTCTTACTTCTCCTCTCTTTCTCTCTCTGCCGAATACAAAGCATTTTAAATTAATTTTAAAATGTTTTAAACACCAGTATCAATGGATCATGGTGGTTATTTCTTGCGGCAGAATAGGGACTGGGAAGAAGAGAGTGGGTGTACATTTTACGCTTTATACTCTTCTGAACTAATTCAAGTTGTAAGGTAAACATTCCCTGTACTAAACACTCAGAGCACGCCTTAAAAGACTGTCTTATCAGGGAGAAATTTAGCAAGTGGCAGCATGGCCCCCTCTGCTGACAGGAGGCAGGCGCACACTCTCGCCTGCTTTCTGGCAGCTGGGGAGCAGGCAACGGCCTTGTTCCAGCCAACAAGATATTCCTGTCTGCGACTTGGAATCTCCATGGAGTAATGTCAAGTCACAGGGTCAGTGAGGTGCTGCAGCGGAGGGACTGGTGGTGGCAGTGCCAGGGACAGCAATGTCTGGCAGCAGCCAGGCCAGGGTGGTGCCCTTAACAGGGTATTCCTGTGACGAGAACCTGGCAGGGCTTCTTCCTGCCTGACTCCCCTTCCACTGCTTGATTTTGCGGACTTCTGGATGATTCTGTGAACCACCCTAAATCCTTCCAATAAGATTGTTCTACTTCTGTCAGTCAGCGATGGTTCTTGGAATCAAATATCCTGACCTACAATGTGTTCACTCATTTATTTACTTGATGAGCTAGGTATTAGCCACCTACTATGTGCTGAGCCTTGTTCTAGGCCATGGGATTCTGTAGTGAACAAAACAGAGGATCCTCCCCTCAAGAAGGTTCTGTTCTAGAACATTCACTTCTTCCCAGATGCGGCCCTTCCTGAATCTTTCTCCAGACGTCTGTGTGACTCCACTGCACCATCCTCTGATCCTAAGCCAAGCTACTCTTGTTCGGCGACCAGCAGTTAGCATAATGGCTATGTCGCTGGACTCCCACGTAGTCGACCGCGGTTCGAGTCCTGGACCCAGTGGCTTAAACTCACGCCAGGCACGTGTGCGTGCGTGCCCAAGAATCCCAAGAGGAGAATGGAGGAGAAGGGATTGCAGTGTGGCCATCCCCCCTGGGAGGTGATTTCTCGCTTTCTGTCTCTCTGTCTCTCTCTGTCTGTCTGGCGAGCGCACACGCCCTATAGCAAAAACCTCTCAAAAAAAAAAAGAAAAACCAACAAGCTACTCTTGCTGGGCTGTCCTTTATTAAAGGAACGAGGCTCTCTAGCGCCCCCTGGCCTCACTCTACTCGTCAGCACCATGCGCAGTCATTCCTTGTCACCCCACAAACACTGAGTCGTACCAAGAGTACTGCAGGTGCCCTGCGGGGAGCTGAGATGCCCTCCTCCCCAAGGTTCCTGCACATCAGACAGGGCTGGCTCTGAGCAGGGAAGTCCAGAGCCGGGGGCTGACAGGAACCCTGGGCCTGGGTTAGGGTGAGGACCAAGAAGGCTCCCCAGGGAAGCGATGTTTCAGCTGGGATCTGCGGCTGAGGTAGAGTTAGCAGCCGAAGGGGATGTGGAGGACTCAGATCAGGAGGAACAGAAGAAACCCGTCATACTCCAGCAGTAAGAGAGAGCATGGCCATGCTAGAGAAGATGGCAGGGGTGTGGTTTGATGGAGGCAGCTGGGAAGGTCGTAGAGGTCGGTGGTCAAGGGAAGGCTGGGAGGTGGATGGAGAATCCCATCAGCTTCCCACAGCTGAATTCTCAGGATGATCAGGAGTCACAAAAGAGCGCTAACAGAGAAGACCACAGAAGGATGTGCTGCCTGGAAAATCCACTCTGGATGCAGGAGTGGGACGAGCTGGAGAGGATGATGGTGGAGATGTGGAGATTACAAAGAACCTGCCAAGGCAGTACCGATGAGAAACACGCCTTCCTGAATTAGGAGGGCAGGAGTGAGGAGAAGCAGAGACATGTTCAAGTGACATTTATGGAGTACAACCAAGAAGACTTCCTGACGGATGGATGGATACTAGGGATGAAGGACAGCAAGAAGTCACAGGTGACTCGCAGTCAGGTGGACAATGGACCATGAATGAAAAAAAGAAATGCTGAGGACGAAATGACTTCAGCTTGGTCATGTTCCATGGGATACGTGAGTGTGGCTTTCAGTGCAGAGACCCGAGCTAGAGGAAGGGATTTAGGATCCTGGGACAGCGACTGAGGTCGTGAGACTGTGAAATGACCCAGAGTAAGCACAGTCACATGGCGGACTGGATTATTATTACATGTGTTCGTTGCTCTTCCCCAGGGAAGGATTTGTTTTTGCGACCCGGCTGATGTCCAACTTAGCCACAGGATTTGTTTTCGTCAATAAAATGTGAGTGGAAATGACATGTGTCATTTCTTTTCTGTGCGGGAGTGTCAAGGCCAACTCAAGGTTCTCTGTGGTCTCTTCCCTCTGCGATGACAAGCAGTAATGTTCTAGACAGAGACTGCTCAGTGGTGTGGATTGCAGAATAAAGATTATAAGGAACCAGCTACAGCCACCTCATCATGAGCATGTAGCTAGAGCAGGAAGAAAATGTCTGTTGCCTTTAGCCACTGAGATGTGGGGGCTATTTGTTACTGCAGCAAAACCAAGCCTTCGCTAACTGATACAGGTGGGAAGAGAAGCAGGTCTATGACAGAACCCTGGGGGAAAATAATATGTAAGGAGCAGCAGATGATGTGGAGTCTACCAAGAAATCCCCACCAGCCCCAGCCTGTTGCTCACAGAAACATCTGCGAATTAGTCTTGGTCAGCCTCCTCTCTGCTGGCCAACTCCAGTTTCCATCATAGTAAAAAAAAAAAAAAAAAAAAAAAACTGTTTTCTTTTTCTGCTCACTTTCTCCCTTTCCTTCTGTCAGAATCCCTGTGTCATGTATAGTATTCGCAGCTGGATTGGTCTGAGAAGTATTTCATGTTAGGTAAATTCCCTTTACAAGCCAAAGGATATATAGTTATTGAATGTTTAAAAAAATAATGAGAATAAATAATAATAATGATAATCTGAAAAACATGAGAAGCTATTGGATGATGATGATGTGAATAGTAATGTCTTTGTCTTAACTGATACTGCATGGCAATCATGCTGGAAAAAGAAATGTTATACATCGTAAAGATATACGTGATTCAGTGTCATATAAAAAATAAAAATAAATGCATATGTGTCAACTTTCAGGCCTGGGGACATATCAGGGGACAGAGAAGCGACATACCTCCTCCCCTGTCTCCAATCTGTCCCTGGCCCGGCCTGGCCTCTGGCTTCCTCTGAGATTCCTCTCTTCACTCTAGCTTTCAACCACTTCTTGGGTTCATTCTGGCTCCCATTGTTCTTGGCCTTGACTGAGCTGTATGCCTGGGTTGTCTGATAGCCTGACTCCACCGGCCTGGTGTGGCCTCTATGCCTGGGTTGTCTGATAGCCTGACTCCACTGGCCTGGTGTGGCCTCTGGGACACCCCACAGCTGTGCTGCCCGTGGCCATTCTGACTCACCCTGAGTGACTGGCCACTCCTGGCTGTGCCCCCAGACAGACAGCTGTCAGGCCCGTTGACCTTTCCAGTTTCCCACTGGTCTGGCTGCCTTTCCTTCTATGCTCTGGACCCTCAGCCTCAGCATTTGGACGGTGACGCATGGCTGGCTGTGGCCAGAGCTCCTCCCCTGGCAATCTAGAAGGTCACCACTCACCCTCTAAACGGATGCCTGTGAGTGTCTTCATTTACACTGACGGCGTGCAACCCGGGTGGCTTCTACTTCTACTCACCTTGACCAGAAAAGACCGTTCAACAGACCGCCTGGCTCCCCCACTGCCCAGACTCCTGAGATGTTCGCTCCTTCCACACCGGCCAGGACTAACAGCGTCGCTCCCTGTTTAAGGGTCTCTTTTTTGCCCAAGTTAACAAGATGATGCCATGTCCTTTGGTTTAGGCCCGTCTCCACACCAGGGGCTGTCAGGCCTGCCAGGCATCAGGTGCTGTCCACGTCAGGCATGCGTGACCAGTCTATCCATGATGACTGGCAGGAGGGAGGCTGAGGTCTTGAGTCCTGCCTCACTTTTCCTAAGTCCCCTCATCGTCTGGCATTTTGATATTTTGATTATGCTATTCACAATGGTAGCCACTAACATTTTTAAATTATTTCTTTAATTTTATTCATTCATTTATTTATTTTAGTTTGATCAGAGAGAGACGCAGAGAGAGTGAGAGAGGGAAAGTTTTGGGCACATATGCACACACACCAGCATGAAAACCAGGCTGCCAGGTCTGGGAATCAAACTGTGGTCAGCCATGTGGGAGCATCCAGCGCCTTAACCACCATGCCACCTGCTGATCCTAGTAGCCACTAACATTTAATCAAAGGTTATTAGATGGCCAAGAATGTGCTAAATACTTAATATACATGAGTGATTTTGTTCCTTACAGTTAGTTTAAGACTTTCACAAACAGTGAAACTCAGACCTTAGAAATTTACATAACTGGGCCAGCCAGTGGCATGGTGGTTAAAGCAGCTGGTCCCACATGGCTGACTGTGTGGTTCAAGACCCGGATCCGGTAGCTCAAGAAACACGCCAGGTGCATGTGCCCAACATCCCAAGAGGAGACTGTAGGAGAAGGAACTGCAGGGTTGCCATCCACTCAGAGGGTTGCTCTCTCACTTCCCCTCTCTCTCTCTCTGCCTCTCTCTGGTGAGTACATATGCCCTACAGAAAATGTAAAATAATAAATTTTTTTTAATTAAAAATCAAAAGTTAACATAATTGCCCAAGGGACCGCAACCAGTATGAGTAGAGTTCTAGGTTTGCCTCCAAAGGCCTTAGTTCTGCTGTTTGTGTGTATGTGTATACATATGTGTATGTGTACCTATGGGTGTATTCATATACACAGGTGTCTGTGCATATAGATGGATGTGTTTGTGTGTATATGCATGTGTGTGTGTTATATGAATGTGTGCACAAGTACATATATAGGTAAATCAGTATATGAAGATATGGGTCTCCATGTATGTACGTATGTATGCATGCATATTATATATAGGTATATATTATCTATGTGTGTGTATTGTGAATACATCTGCATATACCCACATGTGAGTGTGTGTATGTAGCTTATAGTGTCTCTCTCTATATAGGTGTATAATTTTTTTCTTTTTAATCCAGAGGGTATGTGCACTTCACAGAGAAACACAGAGAGACAGAGAGAGAGTAACAACCCCCAAATGGTCAGGGTCACCCTGCAATCACTTCTCCTCTGGTTCTTCACCCCACAGAGATTTGGGGATGGAAGCGCACGTGCCCAGTGTGTGTTCGACCACCAGGGATAGGATTTGAACTGCATGCTCAGCCATGCGGCATCCGGCTTCTCTTAACCACCAGTCTGTAGGCGAGTCCCACATTTTCGGATTTTAGATTAGAAAGTATTACATTCTGTTTGACCATCTGGTAACACACTTAGTACAACAGAATGTGATATCCTAAGAGAAGGTGTAAAATGCGTCGAAAATTGCATTTCTGTGGAAGTCATCCTGAAGCTGCTCTGTGAGGGGGGAGGAAGCGGCCTGGGTCGTGGTTCCAGGTTTACCACCACGCAGCACGCACCTCCTCTGAGTCAGCCCCCACCTGTAACCTGAAAGAGTTTGACTCACCGCTTTACCAGGACCATGCCTGCTCCGAAATGCCACAATCCAGAAGAAATAAAATATCAAGTTGAATCCTTCTTCAAATAATACCTTGAGGGGCTGGCAGTTGGCATAGTGGTTAAGGGCACTAAACTCCCGCCTGGCCAACCACAGTTCGAGTCCTGGACTTGATGGCTTGCTTTCTCACTTTCCTTCTCTCTCTCTATCATTGTGTCCCACTTTGTTCAAATTAAAAGTAATAAATAAATAAAGTTAAATAAAATCATTTTAAATAATAATAATACCTCCAGGCCCAGCCATGGTTGGGGGGGGGGTGGGCACAGATAGTGCCACCACTTACTTGGGAGGCTGGAAGCCACCTGACAGGGCCAGGTCTGGCTCCTATGCCAGACTGAAGAGGCAGGTGCATTTGTACCTGCTGTGATCCTCGCTAACTGGGAGGCTGGGGCAAGAGGGCTGCGACACAGTGAGACCCTGTCAGAAATGTCTG
The DNA here is from genome assembly GCF_000334495.1 of Tupaia belangeri chinensis. Classification (NCBI taxonomy): domain Eukaryota; kingdom Metazoa; phylum Chordata; class Mammalia; order Scandentia; family Tupaiidae; genus Tupaia; species Tupaia belangeri. The sequence goes on from NW_006206760.1 coordinate 3,126,485, forward strand.
TCTTGTCTCTCTCCGCCTCTCTCACACACAAAGGGGAAAAAAGCAGCTCTAGGTGTAAGCTGAATAATGCTTGCTCATAAGGGGTATTAGAATTTGCACTTCGACTGCACTGAAAGCCTTGAAAGATGATTTTCTCTAAGAGTCAATGAGAAGGATCAGCAAATGGCTGGTGGTTAAGACGCTAGGCTCCCACCTGGCCAACCAGATTCTGGTTCCGGTCCCAGACCCAGCAGCTTGAAAATCATGCTGGCACATATGCATGTCTGCATGAATGCTCAAAATCTCACAAGGAGAATGGAGGACAAGGGATTGTGATGTGGCCATCCCTCGTAGGGGGCAATTTCTCACTTTCCTTCTGTCTCTATCTCTCTCCGGCGAGCACACACACACCATATAGCAAAAAACGTAAAAAATAATAATAACAACAAAAAAGAATCAGTGAGAAATAAAAGTAGATCTCATATGAACTTCGGTTTAATGACTGCATTAAAACAGGACAATTCCAGAGGCCAGCAGGTGGCATGGTGGTTAAGGCACTGGACACTCCCACAGGGTCAACCACAGTGCAAGTTCTGGGCCTGGTGGCTTGATTTCTCACTTTCCTTCTTTCTGTGGGTCTATCTTTCTCTGGTCAAATGAAAATAAATGAATGAATAAATAAAATTAAATATTTCTTTAGGAGAAAAAAAAAAACAGGATAATTCAAAACTATTGGTAGTAATTCTTAGTTTTCCAAATTAGAAACCATAAGTGAGGAAGATGGCTGCTCTCTTGAAGTTCCGTGGGCTGAAAAGTCCCATGAAAAGGTTCAGTTAGAGAGAACGGACAGGAGCTATGGGGCTCGGTCTGGACACCTCCTTTAGACCGGTCTTGGCGTTGGGTCTCAGAGAGCTCACTAAAGATTCAGACTGTTTATTCTGACCAAAGCCCATACTGCCAGTTCTAGTGCAGTCGTAAGAAAAACAATGACAGATAAGCTCAGGATTTCCTCAGGTGATTCCAAATGTGTTAGTCAAAATCCTACTGACTGAAGACAGTGGGAGGAAAAATAGATCAGACACAGACTAGAAGACTCTTAGGTCTAATCCATTACTGAAAAATAATATTTTTTTTTGGAGAGGTTTGTGCTATAGGGCATGTGCACTGGCCAGAAAGACAGAGAGAGACAGAGAGACAGAAAGTGAGAAATCACCCCCCAGGGGGGATAGCCATGCTGCAATCCCTTCTCGTCCATTCTCCTCTCAGGATTTTGGGCACACACGCCTATGTACCCGGCATGAGTTTTAAGCTGGTGGGTCTGGGACTCAAATCACAGTCAACTATATGCAAGTCCAGCAACTTAACCATTACGCCATCTGCTTGTCCTACAAGATGGCCTATGTTCATGGAAGATGGGTAAATGCAGAAATAACTTAGTTCTCCTTCAAAGCCTTCTTGTCTGAACTCCTCAAGAACTGTCAGTGAGCAACTAAACAGCCAGTGTGAGATTTCTTCTTTTTCCCTTTCTCAACAAAAGCTGGTAAGAAGGACAGTATTTGTGTACAACAGAACTCATCCAGCACCACTGACTTCTTGCTCACCCTTGCTGCGAAGGGCTTCTATGAAGAACTATGAGAATGCTTGGTTAGGGCAGTTCCATTTATTGGCAATCTGCCCCCTGCCCCCACATTTGTCAACAGTTTTATTGAGGTATTATTGAAACCAATACTCTGCATATATTTAAGATGTACAGTGTGATAAATTTTTAAAAAACTATTTTATTTATCTTTATGTATTTATTTTAATTTGACTAGAGAGGGAAAGCGAGTGAGAGAGAAAGTGAGAAGGCAAGCCGCCAGGTCTAGGACTCGAACCACGGTTGGGCATGTGAAAGTCCAGTGCCCTTAACCACCACGCCCCCTGCTGGCCCCACCCACAATGTGATGGATTTTGACACTGGTGTACACCTGTGAAATCACCACAGTGATGAAAAGGAAGAGGTCCATCACTTCCAGAAGCTTCCTCATGCCCTCCGTAGATCTTCCCTGCCACTCCTGGCCTGCTCAGGTCACCGAGCTCTTTTCTGTCACTGTAGAATAATTCCGCTCTCTGGGGTGTTATGTAAGTGGAACTGCACACTCCATAGTTGTTTTCAGTAGCTTAGCCAACATATTGACTTTCAGATCACCCGTTTATTGCACATAGCAGTACTTCATTCTTTTTTGTTGCTAAATAATATTCCACTGTATGAACAGACTACATTCCAGCATTTGTTTTTTTAAATTTTGCTATCAAGTGCAAACACTCACTGGGGAAAAAAAAAAAAAACCAGACAGACAGAGGGACCAGTAGATGGCATAATGCCTATGCCACAGGACTCCCATGTGGTTGACCGCAGTTCAAGTCCTGGACCCAGCGGCTTGAAACTCAACGCCAGGCGCTTGTGTGTGCATGCCCAAAATGTTGAAAGGAGAACAGAGGAAAAGGGATTGTGGCATGGCCATCCACCCTGGGGGATCATTTCTTGCTTTCTGTCTTTCTCTCTCTCTCTCTCTCTCTGTGTGTATCTCCAGTGAGCACACACACCCTATAGAAAAAAAAAACCTGTCTCAAGAAAACAAAGACAGAGAAAGTGTGAAATCATCTGCTAGGTGGGATGGCCACACCGCCATCCATTCTCCTCCATTCTCTTGGGAATTTTGAGCACACGTGCGCGCACACACACACACACACACACACACACACACACACACAACTTGCCAGTGTGTTGTTCAAGCTGCCAAGTTCAGTACTTGAACTGCGTGGTCAGACACGTGGGACTAAACCACCACGCCACCAGCTGGTCTCCATCAATATGTTTAAAAGTTTTTTATTGTAAAACTCACACACACACACAGAAAAGTGCATAAAACTGCCTATCAAGCTATATTAAAACAGACATATTTACAACCAGCACCCAAACGAAGAAGTGAATGACTGACGGTCTCTGTGCCCCTTCATGGTTCCGAACTCTCCCTTCCCCAGAAAGGTAGGGAAGCCTGACGAAGCATACACCCCCTAGGCAGTATGCTAGTCCTCCCTGCGCACTCTGAAATGTACATGGGGTGATACAGTGTGTACTATCTGCCGTCTGTTTTCCTCTGATCAGCATAATGTTTTCAGAATTCACCCATATTTTTGCATACAACTATCCTTCTGTCATTGGAGTCGCTGTTTAGCATTCAGTTCTTTTCCGCAATGTATCCATTCCACTGTCGAAGGGCACGCAAGATGTTCCCTGTTGTTAGCTATTGCAAAGTGTGCTGCTTTCAACCTCTTTGTTTATGTGTTCTGGTCTTAGTGGGCACGAACTCCTTAGAGTTTATTCTTAGGGAAGACTAAAGAAGATAGTTTCTTCCTGAACTGCTGGCCCAGGCAAGATGATATTAAGCAACTGAAGTGACTAAAAGCACGGTTCAATCCTCACTGGGACCGTATGCTAACGATATTATCTTTGTGCACTCTGAAAAGATGGCCTTCCGTTTTCATATTGATTGCCAGAAAACACGCAGCCAAAGTTACCTGCAGCATAAACGGGGGTCGGTGCTTCTAGAACGCGATCCTGCCGGCACCTGCATCAGGACCACCTATGGGCGTGTTACCTGTGTAGACACCAGGGTTCTGGGGTGAGGCTAAGGAACTGCAATTGGTTTGCTTTTTGTTTGTTTGTTTGTTTTATGGGGAGTTGTTTTGCTTTGTTTTGTTTGAGAGTTTTTTGCTATAGGGTGCATGCACTCGCCAGAAAGACAGAGAGAGACAGAAAGATAGAAAGTGAGAAATCACCCTTCAGGACGGATGGCCACACGACAATCCCTTTTCCTCCATTCTCCTCTCAGGACCTTGAGCACGCACGCACACGCACCCAGCGTGAGTTTAAGCCACTGGGTCCGGGAATCGAACTGCGGTCAACTATATGGGAGTCCAACGATATAGCCATTACACCATCTGCTAGTCCCAAGGAACTGCATTTTGAACAATACATGGGGAGTTCGACGCATACAAACTTTCTAAACCACTGGTGTCTGCTACATGGCACTGCGTTTTAACTTTCACAACTTACTTATGGCCTCATTATTAATGTGTTTCTTTTCTGTCCCGAACTCTTAGTCTACAGGAAATTGTACCTTATGTACCCTTATCAATCAGCTATGATCATTTCTAGGTCAAAGCCAGACCGATAGATAAAGAGCTAGATCAATGCTAGGCTAGAGAGAGAGAAAGAAAAATTGCTCTGAGTCTCCTTTAACTACAGATACTATGAGCCCCTCTAAAATGATCAAAAAGAGACTAAGAAGATACAAATCACCGAATATGATTTTACACTGGACCGCTGAACAATTTCATCATGACAAATACAAACTAGCAGGGAAAGGAAGCTACTCTGGCCTCAGGCTAGTGTCCAGAAATCAATCCTGTGTATGATGAACATCTTAGGGAAAGGACCCAAGTCTCCCCCCTGAAATTCACTGATGTCTCATAGGCAACTTATACGCATAGCCCAAAAGTAATTTCATACAGTGTTTTCGTATTGTAGTGTTTTAGAGCAGATGTGGAATTTTCCCTTGTGATGTCTTGTCCGCACTCAAAATGTTTCGGATTTTAGAGCATTTCGGATAACGGATTTTCAGATAGGGAAAGCTCTACCTGTAGTATAGGCATTGGCTGTTATGCAAATGATGTGATTATCTTCTGAAGGTCAGATAAAATGTAGGGATGCATTTTATAATGCAGTGTTATTTTTGAAATGCTTTGACCAAGCTAATTGTGTTTAGTTCTGAAGTCAGGCCTAGAGACCCCTCAGGAGGAAGCACACAGCTTCAGAGGATGCTGCCTGTGTTCCCAAGACCTGCGATTTCAAGGAGTCACTCCTCTAACATAACTATTGCAGTGTGCACATGGAAATTACGTGGCCATCCCACCGTCACTAATTTCGCCCAGTGATAGCAACCTCAGCTTCTATCATAGAAAAGATCGGAACAGTTTCAAGTTGGACTTTATCTATTTCAGCTAAAATTCTGGCCACCCACTGCAGAACACAGAGTATTCCTGAGCAGAGCAGCCAGTGGTCATTCCTCCGCCAAAAACAGCCTGCCTGCGAAGTGGCACAGGTCGGCCGCTGATTGTGCCCAGACACGCTGCAAAAGCAAGATCCAGATTTTCAAACGCATGCCCACTGCCGTGGCTGGCTGCCTCATTGTGGTGAGCGAGAGACAGCCGGAATCCAAACAAGCTGTGTGAGAAGGAAAACAGAGTGGAGGATCTGGCCACTGGCATTAAGAAACTGACAGCAACAGAGGCTCCACAGTCAGATGGGAAAGAGAGAAAAGTTTAGGTTCTATTCATTACACGGACCTTAACTCTGATACCAGACGCACCCTAGCCAAGAAGGAAAATGCCTAAGGGAATGCAGTTAACAAAATCTTACAGAACACTACCCTGGGGCCCAGCAGGTGGTGTGGTGGTTTAGGGCACTGGACTCCTACATGGCCAACCATGGTTCAAGTCCTGGACCTGGTGACTCGCTTTCTCACATTCCCTCTCTCTTTCTCCCTCGATCAAAATTAAAAATAAGAATAATAAATTAGATAAAGTAATTCTTAAACAAACAAACAAACAAAAAAACTACTCTGGGACCAGCAGTTGGCGTAATGGCTATGTTGCTGGACTCCCATGTAATCGACCGCAGTTAGAGTCCCAGACATGGTGGCTTAAACTCATGCTGGGCGTGTGTGCGTGCATGCCCAAGATCCTGAGAGGAAGGTGGAGGAGAAGGGATTGCAGCCTGGCCATCCTTCCTGGGTGGGGGGCAGGATTTCTCACTTTCTATCTCTCTGTCTCTCTCTGTCTTTCTGGCAAGCGCACGCACCCTATAGCAAAAACCTCTCCAAAAAAATAAATAAATAAAAGTAACTACTGCTCTGTTTTAAAACATTTAAACATTTGGTATTTATCACTGTTGAACTTAAACACAATTGGCTTGGTCAAAGCGTTTCAAAAATAACACTGCATTATAAAACGCATCCCTACATTTTATCTGACCTCCAAAAGCTAATCACATCATTTAAGTAATAGCCAATGTCTATACTACAGGTAGAGAATTCCTAATCCATAACCCGAAATGCTCTAAAATCCAAAATGTTTTGAGTGCGGACGAGACATCACAAGGGAAAATTCCACATCTGCTCACATGTGATGGATCATACTCAAAACACTACAATTCAAAAACGTCATATAAAATTACTTTCGGGCTATGCATATAAATTGCATATGAGACATCAATGAATTTCATGGGGAGACTTGTGTCCTTTCCCTAAGATGTTCATCACACACACATATGCACACATACACACACACACACACACATGCATCTGCAATATACACATACATATATATTCCACAAATGTGTGTGTATATTACATAAATATATATATATTCCATAAATGTGTATATATATTTCCATAAATGTGTGTGTATATATATATATATTACATAAATGTGTGTATATATTACATAAATGTGTGTATATATTACATAAATGTGTGTATATATTACATAAATGTGTATATATTACATAAATGTGTGTATGTGTGTGTATGTGTGTGTGTATATATTTACATATATATACATATATTCCAAAATCTGAAAAAAAATTACTAAATCTGAAACCCTTCTGGTCCCAAGAATTTTGAATAAGGAATACTCACCCGTAGGAGTTCCTAGTATCTGTTAAGCCTTGGTCTAAGCACGTACACATATGTGCTCATTTAATCCTCGCAACGAACCAAGAGAGTCTCTATTTTACAAGAGGCCCAGAGAATTTCAGTGCCTTGCCCAGGGTCCTTGAGCTACTGGGTGGCTCCAAAGGGCATGCTCCCCATGATATTTGCCATAGACTTTTTGTGCATCACTGGAGAGACAGAAAGTGAGAAATCACCCCACCATGGGGGAATGGCCACACCACAATCCTTTCTCCTCTCAAATTTGGGACACACACACGAACACACACACACACACACACACACACACACATGCATACACACTCAGCATAAGTTTTGAGCTGTCAGGTCCAAGACTCGAACTGCGGTCGACTACATGGGAGTCCAGCAATGTAACCTTTATGCCATCTGCTGCCAATTATTTTTAAAGAATTGCTTACTTAATTTTATTTATTATTATTATTTTCAACCTGGAACAGAACATATGCGCTCACCAGAGAGAGAGTGAGGGAAAGTGAGAAAGCAAGCCGCCAGGTCTGGGACTTGAACCACGGTTGGTCACGTGGGAGTCCAGCGCCCTTCACCACCACGCCACCTACTGGCCCCAGACATAGAAGACTTTGAAGTTCTAGTCTCTATAAAACTCAGAGCTGGTAGTGGCAAAGGTCAAATAGGAAGCAGGACTGATTTCCAGATCCAGGGAGCTTCTGTGGGTCCAAGTTTGGACAGTCAGAGCTCAATAAAAAGGGGTTGAATACAGGGCTCACCTAGTACTGGGGCTGCATCAGCTCCATCGAGAACATCCACAGTATCTGCATCCCCAGGGGATGGTGAGCCTCAAGACGACACGGCCAGGATCATCCCATAGTGTGTACTGTTCACTAAACAAGTGTGCAAAGGAAGCAAGTGAAGAACACACTCGCCATTGCTCTGTGAGCAGACATATGCACACCTGGAAAAGGAAGAGGTACCTTCTTCTTTGTTTGTTTGTTTGTTTTTTTAAAGAATTATTTGATTTAACTATTTATTTATTTATTTTAATTTGACCAGAGAGGGACAGAGAAAGAAAGAAAGAGAGGGAAAGTGAGAAAGCAAGCTGCCAGCTCCGGGACTCGAACTGCAGTCAGCTATGTGGGAGTCCAGCGCCCTTCATCTGCCAGCCCCATGGGGTACCTTCTTCTATAATAATGTGTACAAAGGTGCTGTAGGCTTGAGCAGGCCTATGGAGCAACGCTAAAGCATTAAGTAGGAGCCCCAGAACCTTTACCGAAATCAATGGGAAGCCAAGCGTACCCCATGGATGCACTGAGGGAGGAAATCCTGGTCCGGGTGTATTTCCAATGGCATTTACGCAATCTCTGCCTCTGGCATTAGAGTTTGGATAATAATGTAAATGCTGGACCTCATGCTCTTCCCCAGAGAGGGCTTCCAGCATGCCTTTTTCCCATGGTACTTTCCTTCCGAAGCAGACACACTTCTTCCAAATAGTTAAAGTTAATGCGGAGAGGAGAGGGAAAGTGAGAAAGCAAGCTGCCAGCTCCGGGACTCGAACTGCAGTCAGCTATGTGGGAGTCCAGCGCCCTTCATCTGCCAGCCCCATGGGGTACCTTCTTCTATAATAATGTGTACAAAGGTGCTGTAGGCTTGAGCAGGCCTATGGAGCAACGCTAAAGCATTAAGTAGGAGCCCCAGAACCTTTACCGAAATCAATGGGAAGCCAAGCGTACCCCATGGATGCACTGAGGGAGGAAATCCTGGTCCGGGTGTATTTCCAATGGCATTTACGCAATCTCTGCCTCTGGCATTAGAGTTTGGATAATAATGTAAATGCTGGACCTCATGCTCTTCCCCAGAGAGGGCTTCCAGCATGCCTTTTTCCCATGGTACTTTCCTTCCGAAGCAGACACACTTCTTCCAAATAGTTAAAGTTAATGCGGAGAGATTATGGAGCGTTTTCTTCTAATGATGATGGATAATCACAGAGCCACGGCAGGGGCACCATCTGGCAAATTCTGTGGATGAATGTCCTCCAAACAGAAAGACATACATTTGCGGTAACGGAATTGAGGAATGAAAACGTGGCCAGGGGAGGTGGGAGGGCTTTGAAGACCAATTTCTCTCTTTCATTTTAGAGTAAATTGATACCAAACTACTTTGATTCTTTCTAATGAAAAAATAACATAAATTTATTCATTTATTTTAAACTTTCATGAAAAGCCATGATCTCTGACCAGCCTGGTTATAGGATTTTTTTTTCTTTGTTGTATGTTTCTATTTCTACCTTTTTCTATTGTCTATGATTGTGTACATTATTTTTTTTTTTTTTTGGAGAAGTTTTTTTTTTTATTTTATTTATTTTTTTTTTTGCTACAGGGTGTGCGCGCTTGCCAGAAAGAGACAGAGAGACAGAAAGCGAGAAATCGCCCCCCAGGGGGGATGGCCACGCTGCAATCCCTTCTCCATTCTCCTCTTGGGATCTTGGGCATGTACGCACATGTGCCTGGAGTGAGTTTAAGCCACTGGGTCCGGGACTTGAACCGCAGTCGACTACATGGGAGTCCAGCGACATAGTCATTACACCAATTGCTGGTCCTGAAAAATTCTGTTTTAGCCAGGTGGAATTTGCAATGTTTGACAGCCAAATAGAAATGCCAAACTGGAGTTAGACAACTGTAGAGCTCGCCAGAGAGTTGGAGCAATGGCGGCCATCAACAGATGGGCAGTAGGTACCATTACAGAACTGGACAAGTTGGGGCCGGCAGGTGGTGTGGTGGTTAAGGGCACTGGATTCCCACATGGCTGACCACGGTTCGAGTCTCAGACCCGCCAGCTTGCTTTCTTGCTTCCTCTCTTTCTCTCACTCTGTACCTCTCTGGCCAAATTAAAATAAATAAATTAAATACATAAGGTTAAATAAAATAATTTTTAAAAAACTGGACAAGTTCATCCAGAAACAGTGCCTAGGAGAGATGTGTAGAGGTCCAAGTTTGAGAGGGCATACATTCAAAACTGAGAAGAGAGTGTGTGCCCAAGATCCCGAGAGGAGAATGGAGGAGAAGGGACTACAGTGTGGCCATCCCCCTGGGGGGTGATTTCTCGCTTTCTGTCTCTCTGTCTCTCTGTCTGTCTGGCGAGTGCATGAGCCCTATAGCAAAAAAAAAAAAAAAAAAAAATAGCTGAGAAGAGGATAAATATAAGAGACCACCTGGAAACTATTACTGAACCAGAAGCGCCAACAGGAGGGTGTGTCCTTGCAAAAGCCAAGAAAAGACTGTTTCAGGATACAAGAAACACCCTCTCACCAACTATGCCAGCGCTACTGAAAGTGACTCTGGGAAGTGCAGGGCAGTGACCATGGTATCTCCCCAGCCAGAGGTGGCTGTGACAGGGCGACAGCCATCCGTCTTGTGGCATGGTGACAGTGGACGCCTAACTGATAACCTAAGGGGAAGACAGGTGAGTCCACATGAAGACGGCAGCCATGACAGCTCTTGGGGAAGAGAGCAGCAACCTGGGGAGACTGGAGAAAGCAAGAACGGGATGTGGGGTCAAGGGAGAGTTTTCTTTTAAACGGGAAATGTTAGGAAATGAACTTTTGTTTCATTGCCCGAGGGCACTCACTGGAGAGAGACAGAGAAAGAGAAAAAAGGGGAGGGAGGAAGCACCCCCCAACAGGAAGTGGTCACGCTGCAGGGCTGAGAAGCAGAGAGAAAACGCAAGCTTTGTATGCAAAGTAAGATATTCAAGTACACACCTTTCAAAAAAGGTAAAAAAAAATCAGAGAAATGAATTTTAGCCATACAATTTATTTAGGCCCCCAAAAAGTGTTATTGTCACATGCTATCATTACAGAGGATTAGTGAGATATTTTACGTTTTTTTTGTTTTTCTAATTAAGTCTTCAAAAATCCACTGTTTTTCTGCTTATAGCACATCTCAATTCAGACCACCTGCAGTTCAAGCGCTCACCAGGGAGGCCTACCCACAGTCTTACTGGTTATGAATTAGGTCCTTTAAGACACAAGTCAAGGGGACCAGTAGTTAGCATAATGGCTATGTTGTTAGACTCCCATGTAGTCGACCGTGGTCGAGCCCCGGACCCGGTGGCTTAAACTCACGCCAGGCGCGTGTGCGTGCGTGCCCAAGATCCCGAGAGGAGAATGGAGGAGAAGGGATTGCGGCATGGCCATCCCCCCGGGGGGTGATTTCTTGTTTTCTGTCTCTCTGTCTCTCTGTCTTTCTGGCAAGTGCACGCGCCCTATAGCAAAAACCTCTCAAAAAAAAAAAAAAAAAGATACAAGTCAAGGAGGCCAGTAGGTGCTGTGGTGGTTAAGGCAAGGGAGTCCCAAATGGCCAACCATAGTTCAAGTCCCAGACCCGGCAGCTTGAGGAGCACTGCGGGCACATGTGCATGCATGATCAAAATCCCAAGAGAAGAATGGAGGCGAAGGGATTATAGAATGGCCATTTACCTAGGAGTGATTTCCCCCTCTCTGTAGCTCTCTGGCTAGCATGACATACTGTGACAAAAACCTTAAAAAAAAAAAATACTGGTCAGGGCTGTCCTTTATAGGAAAGTCATTAAGGACTGTGTAGGGGGAAGTGGATTCCACATAGCCAACCATGGTTGAAATCCTGGCTGAATATTTGTGCGCACGTAACTAAGACTGTGACAGGGAGGATTAGAGGAAAATAGATTAAGGAGGGACCAGGACCCACTATGGGGGTGATGCTTTCTTCCTGAAAGAAAAAAAAAAAAGTCAACTTTAGGTTCAAAATACTTATAAAGCCAGTTCTTAGGGATGGATTCAATTTTAAAAATTATTATTAAGCTCCAAGCATTCGATGAAAAATGCAAAGCTATACGAAGTGACACAAATGGCAAAATAAAGACAAAAAGATGCTCTAAGCTCCTGTCACAAGGGAGATGCGTTGGAGGCCCTCAGACTCATTTTTCAAAGTCAAAAATAAATTATGTACTCAATCTGGTGTCATGAACCCAAACCGTCCAACAAATACTTTGGAGTTCATGCAGTTCTGGACATGCTTTTTATAGATGAGAAGACTCTGCCAACCCTGGCACCCAGCAGCCACTCCTGCCTAGCGTGACCAACGGTCGAGTGCAGATTAGCTGACGTGGGTACACCGTCCCAAGCCACTGTCCACGGAGTCATGGCGGCCACAGGAGACCCCAGACGAAACTGACGTAATGAACCAGTCGAGGATGAAAAGTGGCCATTGGGAGCTTAACAGAGCTGAAAAAAAAAGTTCTCCTAATAAAATCTTCTCCGAACTGTTCCCTGAGTAGCAGAATAAACTCGTGTCTGAAATTTAGAAATGATGACAACCAAACGCAGGAGGAGGAATAGAAAAAAAACAACCTGTTCTCCAGAATAATCACCCTCAGGAACAAAATGCTCTGGCCCAGGGTCGTAATTTTTTATCTTAATTCTAGCAAAGAAAGAAAGTGATGAACTGGCAAGTGTAACAGCCAAGCAGGGAGATGCGATCAAAGCCAGGCTTGAAGACCCTGAAATAAGTGGTATGTAGTTTAATCAACAAACTTCATGTTCCAAGGAGACGGTGAATTATGAAGACAACTAGGACTGGGAACATGCAACCAAAAAAGAGCCACCATCAAAAATACAAGTTATGTAAAATGTAGGCAATAAAACTGAGGCAAAGCAACTTGGGCTCTCTCTTCCCCTCCGTGCTTCATTTGCTCATGTAAGAAAGAAATAAGCTTTAAAAAAAAAAATAGGACCAGCAGTTAGCGTAATGGCTATGTCACTGGACTCCCATGTGGTCGACTGCGGTTCGAGTCCCGGACCTGGTGGCTTAAATTCATGCCGGGTGTGTGTGCGTGCGTGCCCAAGATCCCAAGAGGAGAACAGAGGAGAAGGGATTGTGGTGTAGCCATCCCCCCTGGGGAATGATTTCTCACTTTCTGTCTCTCTGTCTCTCTCTGTCTTTCTGGCAAGCGTATGCGCCCTGTAGCAGCAAAAACATTTCCAAAAAAAAAAAAAAAAAGAAAAAGAAGAAAAAATAATAAAAATTTAAAAAGAGAAATGCAAGGATTAATCCTCCAAATCACAGGAAAACAACTTGAGGTAACTTTCTCATTTAAAATATGAAGTCACCAGAGACACCAGGGTGAGGTGGCAGGAAGTGTCATTTAGTTACCAGGGAAGGTGACACACTTCCAGGGTTTCAAGCAAGAGCACACTGGTTTTTTTTCTTTTTTTTTTTTTTTCCTTTAACGAATCATTTTATTTATCTTCATTTATTTATTTTAATTTGACCAGAGAGGGACAGAGTAAGAGTAAGAGAGAGAGAGAGAAAGAGAGAAAGAGAAAGTGAAAAAGTGAGCCGCCAGGTCTGGGACTCGAACCACAATAGGCCATGTGGGAGTCCAGCGTCCTGAACCACTATGTAACCCATGAATGTTTATTGTTTTAGTTTTTCTTGGATGTGATTTCAGAGAACAACAGTCGTTTATACATATGGGAAGCAAATAATACTTTCCACCTTCAAAAGTGTATTTATTTCTAGGTTAACCCTAGAGATATGGGCTCTGCTATGGAAAGAAACTCCTAGTTGCTGAGACATAAGTATTCCTTAACTCTTGGTGCCTTATGCCCCTCTGATTTTCCATTTTACAGTGGAGAGCAAAAAGGAAATCTTCTAAAATTCCTATTGAAATGTAATTGCCACTGTAACCATATTAAGTGCTCCCCACAGGCCCCTCGCTCTTCCTCAATGTGTTCCCCTCACACGGCCTCTCTCCCAGCAACGGCAAAAAGGCTATCAGTGACGAGATTCCCGTAGGCTGGGTGGAAGAGGGAAAGCCCACAATAATCCCCTGTTAGTGACATCTGTCCCGTCACAGTTATGAAACAGCCGCACCGTGCTCAGACTGGACACCAGATCCAGGAGGCCAGCGTCCCCTTAGAGTCGGGAACAGAGTCTCAAGAGCGGTGACCTCGTTCAAGGATGATAAGAAATGTCACCTAAAGACACTGGGCACTTCTACCAGGCCCCTCTCCCGGAGTTGCCCTGGGTCCTGCCACACTCTATGCCTGTCGCTCGCCTGCCCACCAGCCTCCACTTTCCCTCCCCAATCACCCTCAGGAACAAAATGCTCTGGCCCAGGGTCGTAATTTTTTATCTTAATTCTAGCAAAGAAAGAAAGTGATGAACTGGCAAGTGTAACAGCCAAGCAGGGAGATGCGATCAAAGCCAGGCTTGAAGACCCTGAAATAAGTGGTATGTAGTTTAATCAACAAACTTCATGTTCCAAGGAGACGGTGAATTATGAAGACAACTAGGACTGGGAACATGCAACCAAAAAAGAGCCACCATCAAAAATACAAGTTATGTAAAATGTAGGCAATAAAACTGAGGCAAAGCAACTTGGGCTCTCTCTTCCCCTCCGTGCTTCATTTGCTCATGTAAGAAAGAAATAAGCTTTAAAAAAAAAAATAGGACCAGCAGTTAGCGTAATGGCTATGTCACTGGACTCCCATGTGGTCGACTGCGGTTCGAGTCCCGGACCTGGTGGCTTAAATTCATGCCGGGTGTGTGTGCGTGCGTGCCCAAGATCCCAAGAGGAGAACAGAGGAGAAGGGATTGTGGTGTAGCCATCCCCCCTGGGGAATGATTTCTCACTTTCTGTCTCTCTGTCTCTCTCTGTCTTTC